>NC_138231.1:30964261-31441761 GCF_964197995.2 Scardinius erythrophthalmus
GAAGAGGTTCAGGGCCAAGCCACAGAATCACCACGATATCTGTGATTTAGCACCAGCCAACGGGGAGGCTCCCTAAGGATTACATCACTAGGGCTTTAATCGCTGTGGTTACTGTAGCCAAATTGGCTTAGCTCCAGTGAAGAAAGAAAAACCCTATCAGCTCTAATTACTAGTGTTTGCTGGCCAAACTAGACGAACCGCTTCATAGTGTATTTTTTCAACACTGCACATTATAGAACAGAGTTATGGGCCTTTAACACACAGACAGGCAATCACTTGGTCACACGAAATGTGAAGGGAATGTTTGGACTAAATGAATGTTATAGAACGTTAGATGATGAAAGACAGAATGATCATAAACATTGCAGCGTTGGTCTTAGTCATGCTGTGGAATGCATGTTTGAGATGTTCGTAGATCAGTAGAACTGCAGATCTCATATGAAGATGGGAACTTTAAATGGGAAAATCACGCAGAAACGGACTATAATATAAGTCTATCATACTCTTCATTAAATAATGACAGACCAGGGGACGCTTGCACCAGTTGTGCAGAAGTTACAACGTAGATATGACTAAGTTACAACGCACACACTAATTAATATTGTTGAGTTGCACCATTAAACTTGACATGTAACTTTACATGTAAACTAAATATTTAGGGAAGCCTTCTACCAGGTTTGATTAAATTGCATCAATAATCTTATGTTTTACCTGACAAACTTTAATCCTTAAGACATATATGATAAAGTTGACATTTACACTTGTTTACATTTTAAGAGAGAGTGCGTTGTGTGAATAAATATTTGCAGCTCGATCGAAAGCATCAATCTGTTTTATGCATGCCAGATAAAATCTATCATAATAAATAAATGTAATCGTTTTTTCTGTATTGTTATCTATTTATTGCGCCTTGTTAATTTCATAAATTGTAAAATACAGTTTCTGAATGTCATTTACATATAAAAGCCACATAGTCAACATATGTGACAGATTTAATGAGATATTATCTGCAGTGAAAATGCAGGCTGGGAAAGATGTCCAGGTTGTTTATTTCAGTCGGAGACCATCTCTGGAAATGCGCAATAAAGTTGGAAAACTACAGTAATGAACATCCTTTCTGCTTATAACTTTATTACACATTTTCTTAAATTATTTCAATTTAATATGTTTAACAATAAATACTCTCTCACCGCTGAGCAATCATTGGTCTGCTGTGGTATGTAATCCACTCTGTTCATTCCACAAGATTTTTTATGCCGCTGGAAATCTGTCTTGGCCGCATTTTACGAGATGTCCATGTTTGACTTTTTAACTAAAGACCTTTTGATTTGAGGAAAATGTATGATGTTTACCAGGAAAAATCATCCTAACCCTTGAGGGCCATAAACATGAAGAGTGAGAGGCTTTTAATGTGGTGTAGTGTTTTGCATCAGAATCTCACAAGTGTGTAAAAGAGATCAGACCCACAGACTTTGAGTTGGGGTGGATGGAGTGCTGAAACAGAAAGATGAAGTTATTCATTCATTCATTCAATCATTCGTTCATTCAGCTGTTCATTTAATTATTCATTTTTCTATGCATTTTTTCTCTATTCAGGTAGCCTAATTATTTATTCTTCTATTCATGCTATTTATTTTTCATTCATTCATTTTGCTGTTTATTTAATTATTAATTTTGAGTTCATTTATTTATCTATGCATTTAATTATTTTTTTCTATTCATGTAATAATTTTTTTCTTTATTTATTTTTCTGTTCATTCATTTAATTTATTTTGCTGTCCATTTAATTATGTATTAGTCTATTCATGCATTAATTGTTCTATGCATTTATTTATTTTTCTATTCATTTATTTTTTCTATTCATGTAATAATTTTTTTCTATGCATTTAATTTATTTTTCTTTTCATTCATTTTGCTGTTCATTTAATTATGTTTTGTGTTAAATTATTTATTTGTCTATTCATTCATTCATTTTTCTATCCATTTAATTTATTTTAAATTCATTTATTGTTTTCTATTCATGTAGTAATTTTTTTCTATTCATTTAATTTTTTTCATTCATTCATTTTGCTATTCATTCATTCATTCATTCATTCATTTTGCTGTTCATTTGTTTATTTATTTTCCATTCATTCATTTATTTTGCTAATAATTTAATTATTTATTTTGTTCATTTAATTATTTATTTTTCTATGCATTTCATTTTTCTTATTTATTTATTTTCTATTCAGGTAATGATTATTTGTTTATGTATGCAATTATTTACTTTTCTACTAATTTAATTATTTACTTTTCTAATCATGTAATTATTTATTTTTCTATTCATGTAATTATTTACTTTTCTATTCATTTAATTATTTACTTTTCTATTCATTTAATTATTTATTTTTCTATTCATGTAATCATTTTTTTTCTTTATTTATTTTTCTGTTCATTCATTTAATTTATTTTGCTGTCCATTTAATTATGTATTAGTCTATTCATGCATTAATTGTTCTATGCATTTATTTATTTTTCTATTCATTTATTTTTTCTATTCATGTAATAATTTTTTTTCTATGCATTTAATTTATTTTTATTTTCATTCATTTTGCTGTTCATTTAATTATATGTTTTCTGTTAAATTATTTATTTGTCTATTCATTCATTCATTTTTCTATCCATTTAATTTATTTTAAATTCATTTATTGTTTTCTATTCATGTAATTATTTTTTTCTATTCATTTAATTTTTTTCATTCATTCATTTTGCTATTCATTCATTCATTCATTCATTTTGCTGTTCATTTGTTTATTTATTTTCCATTCATTCATTTATTTTGCTAATAATTTAATTATTTATTTTGTTCATTTAATTATTTATTTTTCTATGCATTTCATTTTTCTTATTTATTTATTTTCTATTCAGGTAATGATCATTTTTTATGTATGTAATTATTTACTTTTCTATTCATGTAATTATTTACTTTTCTAATCATGTAATTATTTATTTTTCTATTCATGTAATTATTTACTTTTCTATTCATTTAATTATTTACTTTTCTATTCATTTAATTATTTATTTTTCTATTCATTTAGTTATACACATTTGCATTTTATTTGTAGTTTAAAAAATATATATTTTACATTTACAGAAAGAGGGATTTGTTGGGGTGGAATATGATGCGTTCTGCACTTAAAACTGCATCCCTGTGAGAGCCCTTCTAGGTCTGAGCATGTTTTCTACTGCTGCACCATGACAAAAAAAAAAAAAAAAAAGTTGTCTTTTTCAGCTAGGATCATGGTTTGAGTTACTCTGTGGTAAATGTATTGGTATACTCATATTGTTATAGTATATACACTTTATTTTGATGGTCCAATTTAGACATTCTTCTAACTATAAATAACTTTGCAACTACATGTCACCTAACCCTCATTAGAGTATTAGTAGACTGTTAGGTTAGTGTTAGTAGAATAAGTTGACATGTACTTGCAAAGTTATAGTCAGTAGAATGTCTTTTGGAGGAGCATCAAAATATAGTGTTAGCAGATATTAAGCAGACAGTCTGTCCCTTTTAGATGTGCGCTAAGTAGCTGTGCATAAGTGATGGATGAAACCCTGTGACAGACTTCCATCTGTCACATATGTTTTCATTGACATAAAGTGTGAATGAATGAGATATCTAGACATTGCAAACCATGAATTAGAGAGACAGCAATAAAATAAGCAGTTCAATAAATTCCATTGCTACAGTTATTGAGGGGAAATTATGGCACATCTGCAAGTGTTTTTTTTTTTGCAAGTTTAAATCAAGTTGATATTCAAACACTTGTGCTTGTGTAACATTTATACATCATCATTCTTGTACAAAGTCATATTTAATTTTACAACTGCAAAGACTTTGAGAGAAATAATGACTTTCAGCTGTTCAAAACAAAAGGATTTTGTTATTTCAGTGCAATGCATTAGCATGGCTGCTTTGTTCTATTGATGTTTTATATTTTTGATTGTCAGATATTTATTTTTCATTGAACTTCCCACTATAATATACATGTTTAGGGTTAGTGCTACAGCGGGTCAAGAAACATATGTAACATGCAAGCTCAACAATTTTAGACTTTTACTGCAACAGGAACAAATTCAGTAGTTTTACCGACCATCTGGGTCACATTTTTATATTTCTCTATTCTTGTTACTGTTTATTTAAAGTAATTATGCTAATTGACACTCACATTTGTGTTTACTATGTTAATCTGTAGGATTAAGATGTGACATGCAGAAAGCTGTGAGTGTTGAGTGTGAAACTGACTGGCCAAACATCAGCATTTGTGCTATAAATGATGACATTTAGCCTATATCTGGAGGCTCTGAAGCATATGTTGTAGTTTAAGTGATATTGCTCCCAACTGTACGTACACCGGCCTACCATTACGGCAGTAGAGCGACAGACCATGATGGATGGGAGGAATTATCTACACCATTACATTTATGCCATCCACTCCATTTGCCCCACTGGGTCCATCATGTACAATTTCGCAATTGTTCTCCAGACATGCTGTCTCATGAAACTACCTATCATGCACAGGGAATTCAAGCTTCATGTCCAAAGATGTCTTTCTCTGCTCTTTGCTTGCACAATTAGGGTACGTTTACACGAAAACAATATGCTGGAGGTGGAGAAGTTTATCATTGTCAAAACGATCCTCAATCACACAGATCCACGAAAACGACAAAAAACGCTGTATTCTGTTGTCAGGCCAGTAGATGGCGATGAAACACTATAGATTGAACGCGTAATACATGACGCGCATGACGTCATTGTTTTCAGAGATTCGCGTTTTTGTTGTTTACACAGAGAGTGTTTTCAAAAACGTCCACTTTGAAACGTTTACTTGAATAAACGTTTCAAAAGTTTGCGTTTTCAGGCACCCAAAACGCCATTGTCGTGTAAATGAACGGCCAAAACGCATAAAAGGTTTTACGTTTTTTTTTTTTTTACGGTGTCATGTAAACAGCCCCTTAACTGCACCATAGTTTTTCCTTTTGTTGTTTACAAAAAGACGTCCCCACCAAATGTGTGGAGTGAATGAAGAAATGGAAAAATCTGTTAAAAAATCTGTTATTAAATGCGTTCAATTAACAGAATAAGGGGCCATTTACACAGTATCGTTTTCAACTAAAAATGTAAAAAAATGTCATGCGTTTTGGCCGTTCATTTACACGACAACGGTGTTTTGGCAGCCTGAAAATGCAAGCGTTTAAAAATAGCATTTCAAAGTGCAAGTTTTTGAAAACAATACATTTATCGTCTCCGTGTAAACTACAAAAACATGAACTTGTGAAAACGGTAATGTCATGCACATGCATATTATGAGTCCAGTCTATCGGTGCGTAGTTTCTTTACAAAGTGGCATCGCCACCTACTGGCCTAGCAGCATAATACAGCATTTTTATTCGTTTATTCATAGGATCTCTGAATTTTCCCTTAGATAACCTCTTATGGAAGCTTGTTTCCGCCATGGCAAAAATCAGAATCGAGTAAAAAACTCACAAGAAATAAAGTAAGAGCTTATAACTTGCAATTCTGTGAAAAAAAGGCAAGTTTATATTTCGCAACTCTTACTTTATAACTTGCAATATATAAACTGGCAATTGCGAGATAAAAAAGTCAGAATTGTGAGTTTACATCTCGCAATCTCTTACATCTAAGTCTTGCAATTAGCTTTTTTATTTTTATTCTGTGGCGGAAGCAAGCTTCTATAGTTTTTTCATATCACAGTAATATTAATCCCAAAAATATGTTAAAAACAGATTTTACTGTTAATATGAAGGTTTTTGAGTTTATTGGGGGACAAGATGTTTGAAGGGAAAATAAATCTTGATTAGATTGTATAATTATGCTGATTATGGTTAGCATGTCGTGTTTATGTATATAATGGTAGAAATGTGGTTGTGTGTTCATTTTGAATGTAGATTAAAGTGTTTAGGTTAAAAAAAAAACTGTTTACAATAATGAACTTTACAATCTCATATGCAAGAGCCAACTAGAATTTTATGCTCCATGATTGTTTTTCTTGGTCTCAACCTATAGATCCATATATCTGGGCATACAGCTGTGGAGGTCGTTTAATTCACACTCAAGATCGGCCAAATAAACTGTAAACAGTGGTCCAATTTTTCACTAAGCCAGTTGGAGAGAAACGGTGATTAGGCGAAACGTTCCCCATGTGTACGCTTGCTTCGTTTTATGGGAACTGCACTGCCTTTGATTACAGCAAACACTATCCACAGATAGTGGAAACTCATTTCCCTGTGTAAAGTGATTTTCACTCAACGGAGCTACTCAGTTAACCCGTGCTGCAGTCAGAGTGTCAGTGCTTGGCTTGTGTTGTGATTTTGTGGTGGGCATTTGTACATTTGTGGCAATCAACCGCAAGGTTTCATGTAATGATTTTTCCCTGTAGCATTTGGATGGTGATTGTGCAGCATAACAGTATATGATGATGTAATGACTGGGTTTTTTTCTGTCGTTGTGTTCAGAAGGTCTGATTGAATCCCTGTTGATTGGACAACAATAGTAAGTACACTAACGTTAAGGGTCGGTAAGTCTCTTATGCTCACCAAGGCTGCATTTATTTGATAAAAAATACAGTAAAATAAATAAAATACTGTTTTCCATTTTAATTAGTAAAATATAATTTATTCCTGTAATGGTAAAGCTGAATTTTCAGCATCATTGCTCTAGTCTTCAAGTGTCACATGATCCTTCAGAAACCACTCTAATATACTGATTTGGTGCTCAAGAAACATTTATTATTATTATAGATGTTGTGCCCAAACTTTTGAATGGTAGTGTAGATATTGCTTCAATGCACCATGTTTGAAAGATGCGCTCTCATGCATGTACTCTGTATAATATTAAAAACATGTTGATAGCTTACAGTAGTTTTTTCCAAAAAAAAAAAAAAAAAAAAAAAATATATATATATATATATATATATATATATATATTTCAAAAACTCTTAGAAAAACAAATAAATACAATTTTATGAGAATTAACCATACCATACCATACCATATATAAAATTAATAATAAATATAATTAATAATCGCCGTCATTACATAAGTAAAATTAAACTGTTAATGAGTTTAATTGCGAATTATTTTATTCTCTTGACACATAAAATGAGATAATTTAATAGAAATTAAATACAAATATTTTCTAGATAACACAAATAATATTTTTATTTTTATTCATGAAATGCACAGTATTGCTGTGTCTATATTTTAGGAAGGGCTTTTGACATTTCTCAATTCCTCCGCAAATATCAGATTTCAAATGCAATATTGTGCTATTATACATACTCTATAATAATACAGTTACACTCTTATATAGATATTTTGATCCCCTTTTTTCTCCATGCTGGACTTGAACCACATGAGGATTAATAAATTATGAAACTAAAAAGTTCAGTCTTGGGTAAAATAATGGAATCCTTTGAAACGGGCTGAATACGACACCAGAATGTCATTTTGGTGGTGAAGGCTAAAAGTCGCTTTGGTCCTTGCAGTGTAAATCACATCAAATATAGGTTCAAAATATATTATTTAATGAAAAATGCATGTTCTACTAACCTAGAAAATGACCAAATGCTAGAAATCCAATTCTTCAGCACATTTAGATTCTTTACGCTCTCCCAAAGAGGGCCCCTCTCTCTCCTCTCTGTGCATACTTAGAGGGTATTTCAGATGCTTTTAAAATAAAAAACATGAGTATGGACCTGCCCCGAAGGCACCAACATGCCAGTAGGTTCCATGACACCCCTGTTTCTCATTTTGGATAAATACAGCCATTCTGGACGCCGACATATGGTTCACGTTTGAGAAGCACATGTTTCAAGTCTTGTTGAAGCAAATGCCCCACCGGAGATATCCAAAACAATAGTTTTTCAGATGGGCCTGTGTTTTTTTGAATGTGCTGATGAGCAAATGATGTGTCCTGTTTTGGGAATACTCATTTTGTGATTCAAAGCAGGGAGAGTTTTAGGGCTTTTAAGAAGAGTTTGAAGCTTTGGGCCACCGGAATTTTGTTTTCGAGATGGAAAACTCTTGTCAGAGCCTCAGTTTGTTGTTTTTGTTTTTCTCCAATTATGGAAAATCCTCAGAAAGCCATGCATGCAGAACTTTTTTTGGCAGGTGCAGAGTTAACCGTGGCAGGTATTAGTTGGGCTTCTATTCACCACATCTTACATCTGACCCTTTCAAATAATGCCAGACAATGCTTATAGTCTAAAGATCAAGAAAATGGCTTTGATGCTTCAGATGGTTTAGATTTGGGCTTCATGAGGATTGATTTCAGTTTTTGTTTTTTTGTCGACTGATGGATACAGTAGATCCTGAAACGATGGCATATTGAGTATAATGCAAAGATAAACACGTTAGGAATAATTGATGATGGTCGGTGAATTATTACAAAAATAATGCATCATAACGTGTTCATTATTTTTCATTAATTTAATGTCCCAGAGTCAATTATTCTGCTTATACTGTGGTTACATTTACATTTAGTCATTTAGCAGACGCTTTTATCCAAAGCGACTTACAAATTAGGACTAAATTTACCCTCTGAGGTCTGGGGTGTTTTTGGGGTCCTTGAGATGTTCTGACATGCCCTGACGTTTGTGCTTTTTTCAGTTGCTTATAAACATATCAATGGCAAACAAAAATTACACTCTATTTAGCACAAACAGGACTACCATGATATGTGAGCCACATGTATGTACATGTTTTCATTTTTGAGAGAATAATGTTTATGCATGGTTATTGAAAAAAATAAAAATGAAAGTTTCTGAAATAAGGCCACAAAACACATACTAAATATATGTCAATAAGACTTTTGACTAATGGATGTCGTCGCCTAGAGTTTTTTCTTCAAAATGATGTGGAAAATCATCCTTCCTAATCATTCACATAAAACGATACATTGATTTAAGTTTTGTGAAACACTTTTAGTTTGGAAAGGCAATATGCGGATGGGGCGTAAACGATCATGCATATTTAGTAGTTCACACCTGATGAGACAATGCCCCTGCATACTTAATGAGCCATTCATTCAGGTGTGTCACCTATAGCTAACTTAAGCGAGTCATCGTGAAGAGGCAAAAACAATGCAAGAAGTGCTCAAAATACAAAGTGCAGGCATTGCTCAGAGTAGCATAAGCCAGATGGGAGGATTAAGGGAAAATGAAAACTGAAAAAAAAAATGTATGAGGTTAAGTGCTCACGGAAGAGATGAGTTTTCAGTTGTCTTTTGAATGTTGTCAAGGATTCTGCATTCCGGATGAGGGTGGGGAGATCATTCCACCAGCATAGAACCGTGAATGAGAATGTTCTGGAGAGTGATTTTTTTGGCTCTCTGTGATGGTACCACGAGACGTCACTCATTGACTAATCGTAGGCTTCTGGTAGGGATGTAGACTCGTAGGAGTGAGTGAAAGTAGGAGGGAGCTGAGCCTGTGATAGATCTGTAAGCAAGCGTCAATGCCTTAAACTTGATGCGAGCAGCGAGTGGTAGCCAGTGCTGAGAGATGAACAGAGGAGTGACGTGGGCCCTTTTGGGCTCGTTGAAGACAAGACGAGCTGCGGCGTTCTGAATAATTTGTAGAGGTTTAGTAGCACATGATGGAAGTCCAGCCAGAAGATTATTGCAGTAGTCAAGCCTAGAGATGACCAGGCCCTGGACGAGAAGTTGTGTTGCATGCTCAGTTAGGAAAGGCCTGATCTTCCTGATGTTGTGCAGTGCAAACCGGCATGATCGAGTTGTCTTTGTAATTTGGTCTGTGAAGGTCAGCTGGTCATCAAATATTACTCCAAGATTTCTGACTGACCTTGATGGGGTGATTGATGATGAATCTAGCTGGATGGTGAAATCGTGATGTAGAGACGGATTGGCAGGGAGGACGAGAAGCTCAGTCTTTGCCAGGTTGAGCTGCAGGTGATGTTCCTTCATCCATGCTGAGATGTCTGCAATTTGAAAAAAATTTACGAGGTGGCTAATTCGTAGGAATTCTTATGACCTCACTCTTACAAATTAGTAAGATTTTTGCTAAATCGGTCATATTTTACGAGTTGCCCAATTCGTATGAATTCGTACGAATTACCTACCCCTGACCCTGCCCCTAAACCTAACCATCACATGGGTTTAGACAAATCGTACGACACTTGTACAAATCCGTACGAAGTCGTCGTCACGAATTGGTCGTGAGATAGTGTTGGGTTACCACACCTCAAAACATTGTTCAAATTATATATTTGAAGGTTGATATTTGAGTTTTTTTTTCCTTTAAAACGCTATTATGTGTAGGACTAATTTCTTACGCATCTAATCCTAAGACTCCGTTGGTAATTCCAAAACCTTCCCAAACCTTTGAAATAACTGAAATCATCTGGCGTGATAAGTGATATGGAACTGTAATGCGGTCAGTACCTGCCTGATACTACTTTAGTCATGTGTTTCCCTGAAAATAATTGCACACCTTAGAACGTACGTCAACCAATCAGATTCAAGCATTCAACAGCCCCGTAGTATAAATGTTTATACTCGGTTTAGCCACAGAAGCCTTGGTTTAAGATTCCACATCAGTGACAGTGCGTCTCTTAATCCAGACATTTGACTATCTGGTGCATATTGCTGTATTTTTATGGTCAAGAAGTGTCAACTTCTTTGTAACATTCAAGTTTTGCATGACTTATTCCTTCATTCATTATCCATTTCAGTCATATCCGACTCTTGGTGATTCTATGTGCAATCTCTTGCCATATGTGAGAGACTGTCCATGGATTTTCTTTTCCGGGTTAGGTCGCCAGGTCTTTCCCCAATCCTCCACATTATATGACTTGGCACTTACACACACACATACACACGCATTCACACCTACAGACAATTTAGCGTCTCCAATTCACCTATACTTCATGATTTTTGATTGAGGGGGAAACCAGAGGACCCAGAGGAAAACCCATGCTGGGACACAGGGAGAACATGCAAACTCCACACATGGCCACATCGCAAGTTAAGAGTAGCTGGACCACAACACGCGCCTGAGGGCTGTTCTGGCACCTCAGACTCCGGGGGTGCAGAGAAATTGGATGACCAACGAGGAGGTCTTTTCTTGTTAGCTAGATTTATTGTTTTTTTTTTCCGCTGAGTAAATGAATCAACAAACATGGCATCTCCCCCTGTGAGCAGTGGACTAAGATGAACCCTGTAGAGTGTTGGTTTAAATTTTGTTCGCTGCTTGGATTTCTGGGTCACCAGTTCAGGAGGATTTTGGATCTTTAATTTGTCTTTTGGTTTCACGAAAGTGGTTCAGGTCTTCATGCATCCTCTAAATCTGAATGCTGATAACTCATGGTTTGGTAAAGTACTAGAACTTTTAGGCACTATCAATTTAATTTGAACAAGAAACAAAACCAAATTTGAGATTTGAAAGAAAGTTATACAGGTTTGTACGGGTTTGAAAATGATTAGGAAATGTATTGTAAAGCTGGAAGTGTAAAGTGTATCTATAACCAAGAAAAATAATTGTAACTTCTTAAAAAAAAAAAAAAAAAGCATCTCTCATGGCTTCCCTAATGGTAGCGGCCGTACGCGAGTCTATAGTTCCGGCTGAGCCGTAGTTTATAAAGTTATAAATATGGATATTTTTCTTACAAAAACATGTTGCTTCGCTTCAGAAGGCCTTTATTAACTCCCTGGAGCCATATGGATTACTTTTATGATGGATGGATGGATGTGCTTTTTTGGGGGCTTCAAAATCTATTACCATTCACTCCCATTATAAAGTTTGGAAGAGCCAGGGTATTGTGTTTGGCTGAAAGAAGAAATCATATAAGTATACACCTAGGATACACCAATTAATGTTTGTTTATTTAACCTGAAAAATGTGTCAACATTAAGTGTAGCTAACATTTTACATTAAAAAACCCTATACAAAACAGTGAGTTCTTTGCCTCATTTCAGAACACCACTTCACACCACTGACTATTTTGTGTTTGTTTCTTAGTTTGTGTGAGAGAAACTGCGTTTTTTCCCCCTGCTTTCCTTCCTGCATAAGGCAGCTTGATCATACTTCATAATACAAGAGGCCCACTTTCCACATGCCAGCCAGAGAGCGTAATAAACACGATCCATTTCACGAGGCCCCTTAGCTTCAACACACTCACACACACTGAGGTCAGCGTAATCAGCCCACCCTCGCTGTCTCTGTTAACTCTTCTCTGCCTTCCTGTCAGTGGACTAGACTCAGTGACTCTGATATGATAGATGGCTCCTCACTGACTATGAAAAACTTTTTCTCTCTGTGACAGGTGCAAACTAATATTATTCCTCTTTGCCCTTTAACTGATACCTGTGCCTCATGTGGGGGCCTTCGGTGTCTTGTAACGTTGGCTCTTTTAGCTCTGGTCTCCTCCTGCATTAAAGGTCCCTACTGTAAAGACAGCCAGAGGGAAGACGGTAATGTAAGAGTGTGTACATAGTTGCTATAGAGATGAAGCAGCGATGGCACACTCTGCAGGCTCAGCATAGCAGGCCGTTTATACTAGAGGACATCAAAGTTATCAGAGACAGACAGACAGATAGTACACTTTCATGACTATTTCTTAACGCACTTAAGTACACTTTTAAATGCGGCACTTTGTAATAAAGTCATGTTAAAAGTTTAAAGCAGTGTTTTAATAATCTTTTGAAGATTAATAATAATCTGTGAAAGAGATACTGTTCTCCAAGCAGCTTTCTGTGCTTACGCTCCAAGACAAGTGGAACACACGGACAAGCAAAGTGAATTTTGAGTCCTGCTTGGGGAGTATTTGTCGCAACACAGTCAGTCATGTCTTAAGTGAAACAATATAACACAATATTGGATCTGTGCATGTGGTCTTAAAGTGACAGCAGCCTAATATACTTGCTTATGTCTGTGTCGAATCAAACAACAAATGATTATGGGAAAATTAGATTGGGAATGGGAATTGTAGATTTGGTAGGATTATTCTATATTATGTAGTGAAGACTATGCTGTGTTTTACATGTGATTAGCCTTCTTTCTGTTGACGGGCCCCATGGATATTACATAGAAATATGTACAGAAGTCCTACTTAAAGGAGAACTCCGGTCAATTTTAACATTGAGCTCATTTTTTTCTACATTTGGAGTGCTGTCAATACAGAGAACAACGACAAAAATCGGTGTTGCCTACACCGTGTTATACTCTTTTTAAAATTTGCACCCTATTGACTTCAATGGGGCAAGTTTTAAACCAGCTTTTAGCCTCTTAACATCCTTGATGTGTCATTACAAGTGCACAGCTAATGTGAGTGATTCCTTCAGAGTGATCACGGGTGAATCTGACTGCAGTAGATGTGAAAAATATCAATAAAAATGAAGTTAATTCGGCCAGCGCTCATACCTGTATTTACATCCTGTTTTCGGTCGAAGTCCAAAGTAATCGATTGTCGAGTTCACGCGCGTGATCATAGGTACTAAACCAATGCGCGTGAACTCGACAATCGATTACTTTGGACTTCGACCACATTTAATTTAAGTGTCTGTAAACATTACATTCAGTTTGCACTTAAGTATATGG
Source organism: Scardinius erythrophthalmus (assembly GCF_964197995.2). NCBI lineage: Eukaryota > Metazoa > Chordata > Actinopteri > Cypriniformes > Leuciscidae > Scardinius > Scardinius erythrophthalmus. The sequence continues at coordinate 30,977,881 of NC_138231.1, forward strand.
TAATCTCAGGTGATCTTAAAGTGAAAGTTTTAATTGAGCCACATTTTAAGGGTATTTAACATACAATTTGGTAAATTATCTCTGTACATGAAATGGGCTACATTAAAACTTTCACATTCTTGCAAGATGATTGTTCTTTTTCTCAGACATGAAAAACTTCTAGTTCTTTGTTTCTGTAACAAATTATTTGTTTCCGGACATTGGCAATTATTGTGGGAATCTTGCTTTTTTATGCTACAATGTTTCAAATTGAGAGTAAATTAAGCATAGCGCATGGTTTGTTCTAGGGTACTGCAATCAGTCTGGTAACTTAAATGCCTCCACACCCTGCTAGTTTTGGGAAATAAACATCATTGCTCAACCCTTCAAAATGTCTGGCAGATATCCAGATTTTTCATCCCTCAACTCTGATTAAACTCTGCTTGTGGTTTAACGTCATGGTGAGGATCTTTCTGGTGCTTTGGCGTGCTGAAGTGTTGACTATCCAGCCCGTATGTCACTCAGATTGTGGCATTGGGACATGCTGGTGTTCCCCAGTCTCTCGCTATGGATTTGCCTCCACCTCCCTTTTTGTCCATCACTCACTTTAGCAGTTTAATTACATCGACAGATTCGGCACGTTCGGGGAAGAGCAGCGGTGGTTCTGACTTCAGTAATATAGTATGGTGTTACATTAGTGAATTTAACATTAAATCATCTTTTCTTCCATTTTCACTTCAACATTTTGGGTGGGCTATGACTCCCCTGACACTGGCTAAATGTCTTACTTAGTTTGACATATTGGTCATAGACATAAGATCATTTGGCCATGACATCCACATCCGTCGAGTTTCGCTGGGAGTTCTAACCATCTACCCTCCAGTTAGTGGTATTGAGGGTTTAACCACAGAGCCACAGAGTGACTGAAGCATCCTGTGAGAAAACCAACTGCTCTGTCACTATCTATAGGTCAATGAAATCTCCCATTGATGGAGGTCTAAGCAGCAAAACCAACCCAAATGTGTTCAGTTCTGCTATTTTGATTGCCTGAGAGCTCAACTGCAGTGTTTTTAGGTTGTGAAAATAGTTGTATGAGGTTATGAATGATGAATGGTAGTGTGCAAAGGGTTTTCTGTGGCTGCAGGATGAGGCTGGAGAGTTTAAAGGAGGTTAAGGGCTACGGGGGCAATTTTGTGCATGAACAATAATAGTACAAGGAAATCTTGTTTGCTATGTGATAGAATGTTCTGTTCAGTGTTGGTTTCTGTAATGAAATACCCAGACTGTTTAAAAACAGCACAACAAACACACCAAAAAGCACAAAACTTCTCGTCTGGACTGAACGCATGCAGTACTGCATATACACAAATATTGCACTGATAGAGTGCGTATTTTGTTGCCTGAGACTTATATTTTGGCACTATAAGATTGAAAATGATTTGAGATTTAGCTCTGTTTTATTTTTCTTACTTGTGTGATTATGTCCATGTTTTTTTTCACCTGAGTATGCTCAATTTCACAAGCAGCTACAAAAACAATTGTGTAATAAATATGTACTTAAAATCCATCATCTCTGACAGGTCTCTCTTTTTTTAAAGCCTAAGTTAGATGAAGAATTTATGTTTCTGATTTCACCACAGACGTTGTGCCATTGTGCAGAGACTTTGCATCCTATGAAAATAAATCTGGGAATACTGGAAGTTTCATACGCTAGATCAGTCTGTTGACATCTGTACACACTGTGCTCTTTAATAGTTGATAATGTCGGTTCCTCTCCATGAATCTGTCATTTGATTGGGCCAGGTCTGGGAAGTCTTGCATCTTCCATTCATAAGACCCAGCTGTTTGCCACGGTGTAAACATGGTCTACAAGACTGCCAGCGGTGAGCAAAACAAGTAGAGGCAAAACACAGAGGTCTCATCAATACATATCAGCTGCACAAACAACAAAATGGATATTTCAGTGATAATGGCAGGCTTTTGGACACTGTTAGATAAAGTCATGCCACATGTAAGATCAAACTGTCCAGACTCTCTTCCCTTTCTCAAATCTTACAGGGTAGTGCCAATGGTGTTTCTCTATGCAACATTTATATCTTCACTTTATAAAGTAGTGGTGGGAAGATTGACTTGCAAATCAGTTCTTTTGAACAATTTGTTTCAATAAACCCCAATTCTTTTTAACGTAATGATGTCATAACGTGGTACCTGACTTCCTGCTGAAGCATAAAGCCAAATACTGTAGGCACATATTGCTATCATGACTTTTATAATATGTTTTATTAATAACAGTGCTTATGGTAATTGCATGCATTTGGATATAATTTGCATTTACATTCAACAATACAAAAATTAATTTACGTTTGGCCAAAAGGTTTTGGCAGTTTTCCACATGCTATTAAAAATGTTTTGTTTGCATGTTGATAAAATTGTCATTCAATTCACAGTAAATTTTATTTGTAATGTCAAATGTTTTCTAATATTCATCTACTTAAGTAACTTGGCTAAAGTGTCAAAGTTCTAAACCAAGTATTCTCACACAAATGTAAAAACAAATGTTTTTTACAATAATCAAGAAAAAACATTACAGCATTAAAAAAAGTTACCATTTTGAACGTTCCTAGAACTTTATGCAAATAAAGTATTCTCAACTTAATGAAAACGTTAGGAAAATGGTCATACAACAAAATTGTTTGCTGTGATCATACATCAAAGTATTCGGCTTATTTCGACCAATATGAAAGGTCTGCTTTCCTGGAAAAATGGTGAATCATATTGTGAACATGAAAGCCGCAGTCCTTGTATAGATGCTTGTGTGCGTGTGTTTGTGTGTATATGTGTGTGTAATGATGTTTTACAATTAGAATGAGCTGGAGTCTTCCTGCTCAGTCACCATGTGGAAATGTTTTAGTGAACAAGGTATCAAAGTGAGACACCTGCAAGACATTAAGGGCAAAGTTCTGCACACTGAGTAGTGAGTGTGTTTTGGTTGATAAAGGAGGACTGCAAAATGTACATTGATGTGTTTTTGTCCATACAGAATGTCCAACAAAAGTCTACACCTGTGGTAAATTACACACATGCACAGCACATACACACATGACAGATACCGTTTTAGGTCACCAGAAAAATAAAGCAAGGCAGTCGAACCCCAACAAGGTGCTGGCGAGAACTGCAGCTGCACTGAACAGTGTAAATAAAACCCCAATTTCAGCTCACTCCTGTCTGTCCGGGACAGCTCTTCCTGTCTAAATGTAAATGTCTGGAAGATGGCTGTCAGAACAGGGTTTACTTCAACATGAGGGTTGAGATGGTAGTATGCATAAGCTTTCACCTTTGGAAATGGCATAATTACTATTTTCTCAAAAGTACAGGAAGGAAACCAAGTTTTTCCATTTACCGACTTTAGTAAAAAAAACATGGAAGTGTCTAACACATGACACATACATTACAAACATATTTATACAAGTAAGCGGCCCCAAAATATTTGGACACTTAAGTCACATTTAAAAATGCATGAATGTCTTTGCATTAATCATCAGACCAAGTGGCAAGAGCTTTCAGAACTAACTTCACATTTTTGCCATTGACTTTAACCAACTGGTGTCAGCGTCATTTTTAGTGGATGTGTAAAGTCAGTTCACCTCAAGTTCATACAGGTGTACTGTAGTTCATCACATTAACTGTGAACACGTCCCACTTACAGTATGTTTGACAATCAAAGTGTCCAAATACTGAACAGAATATCTATTGTTTTACAGTTTAAAACCTATCAACCGTTTTTGAAATGTTTTTTATGACTCTTGAATGCCAAATATATTTTGTATCTGAAAGACATTCTGAAAGTGTTAAGTGTCCAAATACTTCTAGGAGCATTTTAAATACACTAGCCATGAATAATTGAAATTCATCTCCAAAGCTCACTATCATTAGTTATGGCTTTAGTAATTCGCCTTATCCAAAGAGCTAAATGTCAACACAGTGATGTTGTGTTATTTTTCTTTTGGCAGAATTGAACTTGGTCATTTGTTTTACATTGTTACAATTTAAGTTTGTTGATGTTTCGTCATTCTGATTTTAATGTCTTTTCCACATTTACTGCATAGCAGAGTTTGATCAAAACAAAACGCTGGTAATTACAATCATATTCATTTGTAAAGAATATTAGAACTCTAAAGGAGAAATAAACAGCATGCTGCAGCTGTCCGCTTTGAGCGTTTCCTGGGTTTGAGCATTATTTAATTGAGGCAGCTCAAGTAGTGGTGTGTGTGTGTGTGTGTGTGTGTGTGTGTGTGTGTGTGTGTGTGTGTGTGTGTGTGTGTGTGTGTGTGTTCAGGTATACCCTACATCATGGGACATGTGGAGTTAACTATCTTCAATTAGGATATTCTGTCATGATAAATCTATAAATTGCTCATAGAACTGTTGTGAGATGCACACAGAGTGACTTTCTATTGCATGTGAAAAGATGGATGCTAAAGTTTGAGCTGACTCACAAATGTACTCTTATACAACAACTTTTCCTCTTCTCAACATGGACTGCGTGTTCCCGGGGGCGGGGTTTATGTAAATTCTAGGGTTAGTGATGTCACTAACCCGAGAGGAATGTCATGTAGTCCCAACCAGCCATTTGTTGTAGTCCTTTTCTTTAAAAGCAAATATCTTCCTTTGCTTTGAACTTTGAGCGTTGTAACTTTGCAGATGTTGTTTATGCTCAAACAGCAACATTACACACTAACTAAAGTTAGAAAAGTGAAATCACACTCAACCACCCCTTTAAATTGTTGGTTTGTTTTTTAATGTAAAAATGCAGAAAGTTATCCGTTAACGTGTTTAGGGGTATAGGTTTAGAGTTAGGGGGTAGAATATACAGTTTGTACTGCATAAAAATCATTATTTCTATGGAAAGTCCCCATAAAACATTGAAACCCAACGTGTGTGTGTGCGTGTGTGTGTATGTTTTTCTATTCTGATGGGGACTTCATCCTAAATGCACACAGACTCATGGAGACTCACAGTGGGAACCTAAATTGAGGTCCCCATGAGGAAACAAGCTTATAAATCATACAGAATGAGTTTTTTTGAAAAAGTAAAAATGCAGAAAGTTTTGTGTGACGGGTAGGTTTAGGGGTAGAGTTTGTGTAGGGCATAGAATATACCGTTTGTACAGTATAAGAAACATTACATCTATGGAAAGTCACCATAAAACATGAAAACCTGTGTGTGTGTGTGTGTGTGTGTGTGTGTGTGTGTGTGTGTGTGTGTGTGTGTGTGTGTGTGTGTGTGTGTGTGTGTGTGTGTGTGTGTGTGTGTGTGTTGAAAGCGAATGCTCTGAGGATATGAGACATTGGTGTTATCCGGGCACCCAGCTGAACGATGAGCAGAGGTTCCTTGAAAACAGGAAGGCCTGCTGATTGACTACAGCCTGGGGAGTTCACAGGGCACTGACTTTGTTTGGTGTGTGTGTGTGTGTGTGGCATTTCTGTAGTGATTTTTATGGAGTTTAAGTGGGTAGCAGCAAAACTTCAGAGTCAGTAGGCCACGTACACATTGTAAAGTTTCAGGAGTGACAACCTCATTTAAATACAGAAGTGAATCCTCTAAAAATTATCGTTCCGTGTGTACGGAGCGCAACTCACTCCCGAAATGACTATAATAGACAACTTGGTGACTATAGCAACGTTCTGGTGTCTCGTGTGTTTGGTATCTGCTGTTTTTGACCAAATTAATATTACAGTGACCAAGACCAAAAACAATCTGATTTAAAACACCATCAACGGAGAGGTCATATTTTGTATTGGAAGGCTGCTTCGCAGAGCACTTCTCTTGAAGTGTTTCCATGTCCACATATTATAAGCAGGCTTGGTCTCGTTATTATGAGCTTTTTCTCGTTCATTTGTTTTTTCAAACATGATCGGGCAAAACGAATGAGTCAATGCTCATTCCTCTTTCCCAGTGATTAACAGAAGAAAAACATCTCTGATGTGCGTTTAAATACGTCAAATGTATCAAATTTTTGTTAATGTGGTTGTCACTACCTGAAGTTTTCTGTAGTTAATTTGTTTGTAGAATTCAATTCACATTTATTTGTATAGCGCTTTTCACAATGCATTTCGTTTCAAAGCAGCTTTACAGAAAATGCATGGATCTACATTTGCGGCTGTCACTCCTGTAAAATACTGAACTTTGTCTGTAAAGAACAGGATTTAGCATAAAAAGGTGAATTAGAAACCGAATAGCTGCACTGTGTACATGGCTAAAATAATTGTATTATTTATATATAATAATTATTATTATTATTGAAAAGTATGAAAAGCATGCTCTTGTTTTCAGTAGCAGTATGAGAGTTCCTCAGCTCTCTGAGTTCACTATAATCATAATACTTTTCTTGGCTGGAAAAGGGGATAAAAAAAAGAGGTTGGTATGTCCTATAGCATGATGATCTTACCTGAGCCTCTATGTCTAACAGACAGATTCTCCTGTAAGACTAAACCATCGCTCCTAGCAGGGGCTGTTTTGGTTTGGCTGGCACAGACCTCTGTGCAAACAGGAAACTGGTGCGCTGCTGTAAATCTTGCTGTTGCCACGGGGACTGGGTCATGACCTTTGACACTGACATTGGATAGGCCGTACAGAAGCTCAGCATGGGGAGTGTAAAGGAGAGTCGACTGGTCAGGTGATCCGGTTACCGCCTGTTATTTAGCGTCATTTAGCAAGTGACGGCTGAAAAACTATAGAATCTGATCTATTCGATTTAAAGGCATTCATCCAAAACAGGCACGTTTGATTAATATTTAATTAACCACAAAAAAAATCCCTAATTATTAATATGAGTAAATTTCAGAATATGTCCACTATAGTGTCATTTTCACCACTTATCAAATGATGTGTTGTTTCAAAGCATTCTGAAAATAATGGTGATGGAAAATGATTTTAACCCCCTGTGGTCGGCAATCACGCCGGCGTGATCTGCTCGGTTTTTTTATATCAGTGCAAAATACTCTGTTGATTTTGATTTTACATACTTGTGTTGTACATCATTCAAAGCTGTTAAATGTCTTATTTTATTTGTGTACACTCATAATAAAAACAAAATGTTGTGTTTTTCGTAAAACAAAGAAAATAAACATGATGCGCGTTCTGCCGTCTCTCTCAATGTGAAACTCATTCTGAAACGCGACATAAAATGACCTGTAACTCAGCGAATGTTTGTCACACAGACTTGAAACGCATGTCTATACAACGCTTGGAATCTCTATTTTTAAAGTATGTAAATTATATAAAAAACAAATATTCTATTTTTAAGTAATCCATACGAAAGCAGCGGCATGTACAGTTTCTCAAACGCGTCCTAATTAACTATAATGTGACCACACCCACGCGCGCACGAGCAATTGACATGCAAATGATCCATGCGGAGAAACGCAGACCTGTTTGGAATTAAGTTTATTGCTAACAATTAATGAAAATATCTTAACACTTTTAACATTTAACAAAATTATGCACAATTAAAATATTTGGTAACACTTTCTATGAAGCTTATAATGCATTATAGTCCCATTTATACTTATTTAAATGTAAGTAGTACTATTCTATAAATATATTTATGAAGATTAGGACTGCCTTATCAGTTATAGTTGCATTTATATTTTATAAGTCATGCATTTGCTTTTTTTATGTGCATGCTCATAATCCATTATACACTGATTTTTAAATGATCAAATATAAAATAGATTCAGAGACACTTGTTTTCTGTATCACTACTATCAATTATGTCTGTAATGGCTAATGTTTGCATTAGAGGTAATGAATTTGTTAAAATGTATATCTCAGACCTATGCATGCATTGCTTATAGCAGTTTGAAATTATACTTAAAAAAATATATTGTTGCAGTGTTTTGCTAGTATGGAACATTAAAAAGATTTGTTTTTTTTCAACTGTTTGTATAATTGTTTCCTTCCCCCCCCCCATTACTTTATTACAGTAATTGTTGTTCATTTAATACATTTACAAGTAAACAACTTCAAATTTGTAATGAGCAAATCTTCGTGATTTCTTAACATTTGCTTTAGGAAAATTGCATCCTAGGTTTTACTTAAAGCCATCAATGATGCATTTATAGAGGTTAGTAACTGTATTATCACTCACAATAAGTATTTATAAGAACACAACACAGCTATTAATAACAATATATTCACGTATTTGACAGAAATAAATCTGAATTACTAAAATGTCATTGTAACTATAATACAATAGCATTATAGCAATGCAGGATGCATCTTTATAAATACATTCATGGAACCATACGACTGACTAATTAATACTTGTAAATCAGTGTGTAATGGATTATGAGCAAGCGCATTGAAAAAGCAAATGCATGACTAGAGAAGTAATTATTCAAAATAATATAAATGTAACTATAACTGATCTCAATGAGTCTTTATAAAATAGTAATACTTATAAATAAGAATAAATGGAGCTATAATTCTTTATAAGCATGGTTACCAAATATTTTTATTACAAGTAATGTACCTTGAATTTTCTTCTTCGTTTAATTCATGGCTCAGATTCCATCCCATGCTCTTCACTGACATTTATATTCTTAGTAAAGAAATACACACTTTTTCACATGATGCTCATTGTTGTGAATGGAAATGGCTGTTTTTTCATTGTATTGAATTTAAATTTTTATAAAGTAGAATGAATTTATAATGAATACAAATAATTGAATATATAATCATATATTATTATTCATTATATATAATATAAAACATATAATAATGCAATGAAAAAAAAAAGTTAATAAAGAATGTGTGAAAGTGTGGTTATAGAATAAGACCAAATGTGACCTTCATATAACACAAATAAATTGTTAGTTTAACTAATAATCAAGTCCTGGATCATGAAAGTGCTGAAAGAAGCAGAAAATGAAGAAACAGTGGTACAGGTAAATGCTGTTGTGTAATGTATACATGTTTTCGCTTGTTTTATTGGTATTAACACTGAATGATTTGATTTGCTGATGCAAGTCAGAACTTGTGCAGGAAGTTTTGGGTTTGAAAGGTAATCTTGCTCTTTTACTTCGGCAGAATCATGGTACAGGGTTGTCAGTTGATAACACCTTTTATTATTATCACTGAATTATTATCGTATTCATGTACCAGGATGGATTTATTTATTTGGACACTAATGAGATGCAGATGATAATTTCAATTTGCCACTGCTGACCTTGATTCAGTGTTCTGATCAAAATGCGTAATGTTTTTTTTTTTAAGACTCGTGCTTTATATCTGTTAGCACTTGCACTTGCTGAGAAATAGGAAGTCATGGTGACAGATAGAGTCACGTAATTTCTCTGAGTAATGCTTCCTGCTGCAGCTGAATCAAACTGAGCAGTGTGTCAAATCGTTCTGTTTTCTAACAGACTGAGCTTTTGTGCATGTCATCACTTTGGAATTCTGAATGTGAAGTAAGAGGCATGGGAATCTCTGAGCGAATGATTCATTTTGATTCACTTTCCTTCAGACGAAAGTCTTGGGACTGTGGAATATGTTGCTTAACTTTACTAATGCACTGTTCCAGCATGTTATATCGCTTATTCCCAGATCATAGTATCTTTAGGAAATTCCAAAACAAAGTAACTGGGTGTTAAAGGGATAGTTCACTTTGAAATTAATTTTTGATATGTTTTAGCTATTTATATCATTGTTATCTCTTGAAAACAGCACACGTCCAAATGATCTGACGGCGCGGGCGGGTATAGATATATACATAGATGTCGCCTTGGCTACTGCAGTTCAATGGAACGAAACCGTAGCCAAGCGACATCTAGTGTATATATCTATACCCGTCCGCGGGCGGGTATGGATGTATACACTAGATGTCGCCTTCGCTACTGCAGTTCATTGGAACGAAACCGTAGCCAAGGCGACATCTATGTATATATCTATACCCGCCCGCGCCGTCAGATCATTTGGACGTGTGCTGTTTTCAAGAGACAACAACGATATAAATACTGTTCGTTTTCTCACACAAACCGCTCGTTTCGTGTCTTAGGCCATCAATGTGTACTTATGATGGGGAATTGTTTCATTTGGACGATGGGGAATTGTTTTAATTTGGACTCTGTGCTTGTGTTTTGAGCCAGTGACCATCGACCTGCATTATATGACTGACAGACAAGAACGGTTTGACCTAAAAATATCAAAATTGAAAATACTGCGGAAACAAAGACACCTACATCTTGGATGCCCTTGAGGTAAGCTAAAACATATCAAAAATTAATTTCAAAGTGAACTATCCCTTTAAAGGGGTATAAATATGTAGCCTCTATAGTGCTCAATGAAAAAAGAGAGGCAAACATCAGATGATGAAATAAACTTTTCCAAGGCACTCATATGGTTAAACTAAAAAGCCTTCAATACGCCGGGCTGATTCAATAAAACATTAAACAAAGTTGAGCAATGAGTTTTGGCAACAAAGCCTTCTTCAGGATGCACATCCTTTGTACACTCAAGCATTCTTAAACTAGCTATTAGTAGATCAATCAAACAGCTGGTTAACCTAGGGGAGTATGGTGTTGACTTATGAATTTGCACATGGTTTGTCTTAAAGCATATTGAAAACACCACATACTGTAGACATACAGTATAAACAACATTACAAACTTCATTTTCACCACAGGGGGACTTTAAAGGATTAGTTCATTCCGGAATGAAAATTTCCTGATAATTTACTCACCCCCATGTCATCCAAGATGGGGGTGACATGGGGATGACATCATGTCTGTCTTTCTTCAGTCGAAAACAAATGAAGGTTTTTGAGGAAAACATTCTAGGATCACGTTGGAAAGGTCACACGTGACGTAGGCGGAAGTACTGACACAGTCTTTGCACGTTTGCTTTTTAAACACTGTGTTGGTACATCCGCCTACATCACGCGTGACCTTTCCAACGTGATTACGTAATGCGTCAAGTCGTGGACGCGCATCACAGAGCTAGTGCAAGATGAGCATTTGTGGTTAAAAGGTATATACATTTAGAAAATGGCCGATCGTTCCACTAGATAAGACCTTTATTCCTCAGCTGGGATCGTGTAGACTGTTTTGGACCCGTTTTGGTTTTTGGATCTGCAATTTGGACCTTCAACTTGTTGGTCCACATTGGAGTCCACTATGTGGAGAAAAATGCTGGAATGTTTTCCTCAAAAACCTTATTTTCTTTTCGACTGAAGAAAGAAAGACATGAACATCCATCTATCTATCTATCTATCTATCTATCTATCTATCTATCTATCTATCTATCTATCTATCTATCTATCTATCTATCTATCTATCTATCTATCTATCTATCTATCTATCTATCTATCTATCTATCTATCTATCTATCTATCTATCTATCTATCTATCTATCTATCTATCTATCTATCTAAAGTAGTGGGGACACACACAAATCATTTTCTGTGAATGAGCCTTGCAGCAGAAAGATGAGGTTGATAATCATTACCCATGTAAAGGGTCTCCTGAGGTTTTGGTACAGAGATGACAGTGTGTTTTCCAGGATGTAGCTCAAAATAGTCTTATTTCTAAAAGGGTCAAGTGAGACAAGACTAAATTGAATTGTAAAAGAAAGCAACTTTTGTTGGAGTGCACAAAGCATCCTCTATGTCTCCCCTCTCATCCTACTTACTCCCTTCTTCCTGTCCTCATTTGGCTATGGCCCTTGAGTACCCACACGGCTGTAGTTCAGAGGTCAGGCACTTAAGTCTGAATAATGTGTGGCTTGTATCATCTCTATCACACCCTGTTTGTGCTCTCTGTTTCTGACAAGACAGAGCGGTTTTGTGTCGAAGGGATGTTGTAGAATGGAAAGACTGACTAGACAACCCCCAGAGACAAAAATTAGGTTTTTATGTTTTCTAATGAACAGTATGAGTAAGAACACAAGAGAGGAAATGAGATGGAAAGAAGAAACAGGATGTTCTGACTAAGAAATGTCAAATAATTTGTCAAAACCATATACAGTACATGGCCCTTTAAATTAAATCTGATTGAAATAATCATTATTAATAATTATTATGAGTGAGTCTTAGCACCAACAGTGAACAGTTACTTACAGTTATAGCTTTACAGTATTTATGATTTATAAGCCTAAGCTAATAGTTATATTTTGATGGTTGACCTTAAAGGGGTGGTACAATGTCCTTTTCACAAGATGTAACAAGTCTTTGATGTCCCTAGAGTGTGTATGTGAAGTTTTAGCTCAAAATACCCCCCTGATATTTTTATATAGCATGTTATAATTGACACATTTTGAGGGTGAGCACCGTTGTGTGTCTGTTCCTTTAAATGCAAATGATCTGATGCTCCCAGCACAGGGGGCGGAGCTTCAACAGCTTGTGTCATTTTACCTCACACAAACATGCACTGGAAATTTCTAAAACTTTTAGCCTTTTATGTTCAAACCGGAGTCAAACCGGAGTCAGACAAAGATGGAGAGACTCGAGTGACTCGATGATTAGTTGATGAATTTATGTAGCTTATATGTAGTTATCTTCTAGTCACTGATTAGCATATTCTGTCTTGATAATCTATAAATCATGTTCCTGGGGCGGGGTTTATGTAAATTTTAGGGTTGGTGATGTCACTAACCCAAGAGGAATGCCGTGTAGTCCCTACCAGCCGTTTGTTGTAGTCCTTAAAAAGCAATTTCTTTAACAGCAAATATCTCCCTTTGCATTGTAACTTTGCAGATGTTGTTTATGCTCAAACAGCAACATTACACACTAACTAAAGTTAGAAAAGTGAAATCATAATCAACCACCCCTTTAGCTGACATGACCAACTTGATCTAGTTTGTTGCTGGTCCATGATGATCTACCAGCTAATGACCAGCTTAGTCTAATAACCATGTTCCAATACTGTGTCTGAAATCGCATACTCTCATGTACTTATTTTGAACAATAATTACTTTGCGATCACTAATATGTACGTTTTCTATACTATGAATGTGAGTAGTATGAATGGAAGTACTAAATACTCGGCATGTTGTCATTATCATGTGACCTACCAGCGTCAGTTACGTCGCTTCACTGCCATTCATAAATCCTCTCCCGTGGCCTCATGGGATAGTAAAGTGTCCATCATATAAACACTTTAGAATCTCACCGGAAGAAGTAGGTCATCTGGATACTTTTTGTTTACTCTTTTATTAGTACTGTGAATTCAGACATATGTACTTTTTTGTCACAAAGTGTTTTTTCACCTACTATAGTAGGGAAGTATGTGATTTCAGATGCAGCCTAAACATTACCCCTCAACGGTTCAGTAAGATTATAGAAAAAAATACTTTTATTTAGTAAAGGATGCATTAAATCTTTCTTTTTACAATGTACAGGGAAAAAAATTATATGCTGTTTTTTCGACCTTTTTAGTCATCAAAAAAAATTAAAAAATAATCACATTTGCACAAAAATATTAAGCAGCAACTGTTTTCTACATTGATCATAAGACATGTTTCTTGAGCACCAAATCAGCATATTATTAGAATGATTTCTGAAGGATGATGATCATGTCATTGGACATTGATGACTTTCCCATGGCCTTTGTGGGATAGTAAAGTGTCCATCTCATGTGCATTTTAAAATCTGTTGGAAAGAGGAATATTTTCCAATATATTTCGCCTATACTGTATTTTGAATATGTATTCCGACATACTACTCATTTGACATACATGTTTTTGTTTATTGCGTGCTACATAGTAGGGAAGTTGGCATATTCAGTTAATTAGTCAAATGTGAGAAAAAAAATATTTACTGTACGTAATGTACATACATAATGTACCTAATACGTGATGTAATTTGGTACTTTTTATAAAAAGTATCTCAATATTGTAATGCATCACTTTTAAAAGTAATGTTCCCCCACAACTAAAAACATTCAGTGCGGGAGGAGCGGGTTTGGTTAATCAACTGAATTAGCATGACAGGAGGTATATATACAACAGATGTACCTCTGTCCCAAGACAGCTTCCAGCATACCTCCACCACCCCATCTCTTCACATCTAACTATTTCTATCCCAGCCCGGGATAAGATGGGGGAGAGGTGTATCTGAGTTTGGGCCAAATTCCGAACTTTATCTGATTATATGCAAGTGTGAACTTGTGAATTCTTACATGACAATATATTCAAGTCGTGGTCTGTTGCCTTGCATGGTGGTGGTATAATCCGATAATAATCATACATCATGACCTCTCTGTGCTCTCTTTGCCTAAATAAATCCAACAGCTCTGAACACACAGATGAGAAATTTCCTTGCCTAAATCATCAGAACAGCAGCAATATTTTTAAAGGCAACAAAAGGATAAATAGTCATCCATCCAACACGCACTTTCTTCTGAGGAGCCTGTGAGAAGAGTGAAATGACAAAACCATAACAAAATGAGCCTGAGTGATTATCGAATCCAAGATAATGACGTTTAACTTTGAATGCCACAGTGTATGTTGTAACACTACTATTTTTTTATGATTGGGCATTGGAGGCATTGGCTTTTTGACAGCATTCGTGAATACTGAAGTCACCATAAAAATCCGATTACATACTTTACAGGAGGAATCAAACTCGAATCGTTTTCACATTCGACATTATCACGTAATACAGTAAAAGATCTTTTGTTCTGTCACTCTGTAAAGACCGATTTAACACTTCATCCAGTTCTTTGAGTTCTTTGTATCATGTTGTAAACCCCTCCTTATCACGCCTGCCAAACAAAAGAGCCTGCAAACTCAAATAAACAGACAAAAGCGAAGCAGCGTGGATTCACCAGACTGGTTTGACGTAGTCTTGGAGCTTTTAGACAGTGAATACATTAGATGCTGGGTTGATGTGTGGCTCATATGACTCAGGTGGACTCAGACCGGCCATATGGCGATTTACAAGCTGAGATTCCTGGAAGTGTCTGTGATGCTGACAACAGGAATGGAGCCATTTTGAGGTTTACACCACTACCAGGAGACAATTTAATTCAGTTAAAGATGTGAAATAAAACCTATAACAATAAAGTTACACAGCCAGGAAAGAAATAAAGATAGGGAGTATTAAGTGAGGGTAGATTTGGGAAACTTACAGCAATTACACAATTTACAGTGACAGTTAAAACCGTGATGCTAATCAAATTGCTTGCAGAAGAACACCGCCTCTGTGTGAATACCATGATGTCTTTCATTAAAGGAAGAGTTTAATGAAATGAGGAGTTGTTGATTAAAGAGAGCCCATCCAGAGGGCTGCGGAAGGCCTGATCCCCTGTTGAGCTGGAGCGATGAGACGCCGGGGAATAAAACAGCTCCGCAAGCCACAGTTTTGTGTAACGGCGTAATCCATTTTTCTAGGGAATGTGGTAAATCTGGCTCTGAACTCAGGATCCGACAGTGCAGATGTACGGAGAGTCATGTTACTTGAGCTTGAGCCACTGGATTTGAATCATTTCAAATGCTTTAGTCAATCATCTGTTATCTGTATTTGTTCTCTTCATAAATGTTGATCACAACACACTCTCATGGCAATTCGTAACCATATTACATTTTGGCGAATTGATTGCGATTTGTACAATCTCATTTGTAAGTTTCCGTAAATTCTGCTTGCATCCCAATGACGTATAAGTTTAGTTTTTTTTTTCTTTTCTTCTAAAAATCACGTTTTTGTACAAAGTAAATAGTGCTTCTTGGTCTGGAAATAGAATATGGAATGTTCCTGGTCCAAACAAGTTAAGTTCCATCAACATCCGAGGTGCTTTCAAATTGTTTGTAAAAACAAGCATTAAATATGTTTACAGCAATGCACTTACAATGGAATCCATAGGGTCTAGAAGAAATGTGCATGTCATGTTTATCTTAATTCCTACCTAAAGTGTTCTCAGAATGGCCATTTTAGTTGCATGTAAACATATAATGCACAAACCATTTTATATGGGTATTTCAGGACTGGATATAAAGAAGGTTGGATAATTAGCTAAGGCTTTACACAAGGTTGTTGAGTGATTTTCATCGCACTAGGCTCATGTTAACGCATACACTACCATGTATTGTAACAGTGTGCGTTATAATGTGTATTCCAATGCATTGCCCAATAGACTTACATAAATTTATGTGGTAACACTTTATTTATTTATTTAAATGGAGGGACAGGAATCTTTGAGATACATACAAAAAATATGTGTGTTTTGAAGATGGACGAAAGTCTTGTGGGTTTAGAACGACATTTTATTTTTTGGTGAACTATCCCTTTAATATTTGCACATCATGTCTTTATCAGCTGTCTAAAACACAAGACTTAATTGGGAATGTTTTATATCACTTGGCATGTTTATTATTGAAATGTAATTAGCCATTAAACAGACACTAAAATCATTTTAAGGGGTGTACATTTGAACAGAGCACGACTTTAATGGAGAACTTCACTGAGACTTGTAAAATCCTGCATTCTGAGGTGATTTTTTTTCTGTATCATAGCGAGTCCTTTGGCAGCGGGGCCTCTGCACTAACAAAAGCCAGATCTGAATCTGCACAATGAAGTAAGTGGGTCCCCTGGTGCTGTGATCGTTTGTCCAAAGGTGACATAAGGGGTTGGAGTACGGCCAGTGTTCCTGATGTAAGTGTGTGTGTGTGTGTGTGTGTGTGTGTGTGTGTGTGTGTGTGTGTGTGTGTGTGTGTGTTGTGAGAGTGATCGTGAAGCAGATCCCTGAAGGCTGGCTTCAGTTTTCACTCTATCATTTAAGCCAAAGGTAACGTCATGCAGAACGAGGAAGAGTTAAAGGTGTGCTGTCTCAGCGGAGACGTTCAGAGAGAATTCTGTCATCGTAGGACCATAGAGGGGGTCAGAATCTCCTGTAAAAATAAACACAGATGCACAGATGCAGGGCTCTTTTTAGAAAGCATTCATCACTCCTCTCTGCAGGTGTCCATCTGCGGGTGTCAAAGAAAACTGTTTTACCATATTCATAGTCATCTATCAGGACAGTGACACATCATCATATCACAAAACAGAGACTGATGGGCATCTATGGGGTGAAATAACTGTCACAATGCAGCATTACCGATACTGCCGTGGTTTTTCAAACATGTACAGTACACATTTTTAAAATCACTTTTGCTGACCATGTTAATGAATATAGAGTGGGGTAAGCTGTGCTAGGGCTGGGCGATATGGCTGAAAACTGTATCACGATATAAGTGTTTTATATCGGCCGATATCAATAATTATTGAATTTTTTTATAACATATTTAAAATAAGGACCAGTTCAGGAGACAAATATATTACATTTAAAGATTTTTTATTTTAAACTTAACCTACCTCTGATTATAATCCCATCAGTTATAAAGGCAGAAATGTCAACACGACCATGGAAAACTCAAAAGTCTAAAATCACAATGAACACTTAACAATTATCTCTTAACATTAAGGTGCAAAATTAAAGAATACGTAATAAATGCTTTATAAAGGGGTGGGCGATATGGCAAAAATATAATATTACAACTTCTTTCTATAAATTCTATAAATCTATTTCTTTCTATTTTCTATAAATTATACATTGATACTTATTAAAGCTATTAATAAAGTTATTAGTCAAGAGCAGTGAGTGATTTTCTCTTTACATTTTGTTGTTTTATTAACATTAAAGGGATAGTTCTCCTAAAAATTCTAATTTTCCTAATTTACTCTCTCACGTTGTTTTAAACTCGAATAAGTTTCTTTCTTCTGTTGAAAATAAAAGTTATTTGGAAGAATGACCAACAGTTGATGTACCCCAGTGACTTCCATAGTATATTTTTCTCCTATGGAAGTCAATGGGGACCAGCTACTGTTTGGATACCCACATTCTTCAAAATATTAATATTAGAAAATATTAGAAGGCAATTAATACAGGTTTGGAACAACAGTAGAGTGCGTAAATAATGAGATAATTTTTATTTTTTGGGTGAACTATCCCTTTAGGGACAAGCGGCAATGTGTTTACTATTACTACTGTCTCTTTAAGAGCTGCGCGCGACGCGTCTATTATACACGCATTTGTCAAGCAGATTTTCTCTCAATTTTCTCAAGTTTGCTTTCACTTTAGACATATCCGACTAGTTTATGTAAACCTTGTGTGTATATAACAGTATGAGCAAAATAAGACTCGAAAGATTACTTAGTATTCAGGCGCTGGTAGACAGGCTTTTAGTGCATGTGAGCTTCACATGTACACGCTGAGAAACACACGCTAGAACAGCGCATCAGCACGCGAATAACAGAGAAACTGACGACTGTCTTGCATAATCTGCAGATGACATTGGTCTGACTACGGTCAGACTTCAAGTCAGGCGAGCTGACTTTTCCTGTTTTATCTAGTTACTAGAGAGTGAGTGCCTTTGTTCATGCAATCAAACCTGCTTGCTGGTTTCTTCCGACGAAAAAAAAAAAAAATTATCGAACGTTTTATCGAACGCATTTTTTATTGATATTGATTACGTGTCTATCGCGATACATATCGTTATCGTTTTATCGCCCAGCCCTAAGCTGTGCCACTTTTTACTTCTAAGGCAAGGAAAATTTTGATAAAAGTAACACTTTACAATAAGGTCTCATTTGTTAACTTTAGTCAATGCATTAACTTGCAATAACAATGAGCAATTTATTTCTAACAATCAGCATTCATTAACCTTAGTTAGTTCACAGTGTATTAACTAATGTTAGCATATGCAACTTTTGATTTTAACAATGTATTTGTAAATGTTGAAATGAACATTAACTAAGATTAATAAATACTGTAGAAGTATTGTTCATTGTTAGTGAATGTTAACCAATGCAGTTAACTAATGTTAACAAATGAAACCTTATGTAAAGTTTTACCAATAAAACTAATATGACTAAATATATTTCAGGTTGTTTGGTAAAATTGTTTTAATAAAAATAATTGAAAAAAAAAATTACTTATGCACAATCATTTGTCAAAGTCTGGTTATGCTAAATAAAATTATATATTTTAGAAATGTAACTTTGATTTTTGTATATTTTTATTTATTTATTTATTAAATGACACTGCCAATCCACTGGCACATATTACCCCTGATCATTCATACTATATTACCATCTGATACCATTGCAGTACTATGTTACTGCCACTGTGCTTTCTGTGTATGTGTGTGTGTGTGTGTGTGTGTGTGTGTGTGTGTGTGTGTGTTTTATGTTAAGTTTATGCTTTTGCTCAGGTGTAGTTCAGTGTGAAAGCTGTATATCATAATAATTGTATCAGCAAACTCCTGTTTTCATGACCGAGCAGATGTCTGGGGCAGAGGTTGAAATATATTATTATTTTATTTGCTGAAAAGCTAATTTAAAAAAAAAAAAAAGGTTGAGGGATGTTTTTATGGTTTTATGCAGAGGCATGCTGAGAAAGAGTCAAAGTTCCCACGTTATATTTTCCTTTTCATTTCTTTTTGTGTGTGCTTTGGATATGCATTGTTTCAGAACCATTCCAAGGGGAAAACCTGAGCTTATTTTGGAAAAACCATCATTTTACCAGATGAGACTGTGGGAAATAAAAAATAATAATGAAACTTTGTTTCATGCACTCGTACTCCCCTCAGTCTCTTTATGTTTGGGTGAGTACATCTGACTTCACGTAAGAGGGGCACATGGGTGAAACCCTGAAGAACTGAACCTTTCGTGACTCTTGCTTCACTTATGAGCATATTATCAGACTTTTTTACATTCCAGCTAAGGCAGGGGAATAATTTTTTGAGAAATATGTATTATGGAGCCCTAGGTGATTACAAGCAACCCCCTGGACTATAAATCCTCATTTTGCTGCTCTGGCGTTTTGTTATTTTTGCACTGAACAAAGAATGATGCCGAGAGGGATTGAATCCAGTTTGATGACCCCTACTAAACTTCATCTCTAATGAGGCCTGAATTAAATCACTCACTCGTTCCTTTATTTGGCCTAATTCTGCTGAGGGTATTTCGGTGTAGCTAACAGTTCTGTTTTCATATGTTCACGTGCATTTAAAGGTTTTATGTTATGACTAATATAGCCTGCAGGGCTTCAACACAGCTTAATTAACCTATTATCTAACTTGAAATTATTCCCAGTTGTTTATGCAACTAATTATTATCAGATAATGAACAGCAGCACTGACCTAATGGATGTTGTTCATTATTTCAAATGTATGGACTGCCTATATGATATAGTTAAGCTAGCTTGTTATCAGCTTTGTTTAACGGGCAACACATGCAATTAATTGCACAATATGGTTCCGCTTTATTTTAAACTGCTGTCATTCATTGTTTTCATACAGGCTCAGACCTTTTAGACCTGCTTCTTGGAATTGGATTGGCTTTAACCTGACATTGTTTTCAAATCCCCTGTAATGAAGCATATCCAATTGTAGTGCTGGCAGAGTATTGCTCTTTTTTGGATAATAGCTCTTCTCAAAGTCTGGAAGCAGAGGCCCAAGTACAGTTAAAAGGAATCCCAATCTTTTGAACCCTAGTTTAGTGCACTCGTACAGGCAGTGGGAGCCTTTATGTGGTGGCCTGTGGTAATGTTACACAGCTGTATGTCATTTTTGTTTCTCTTACGAAGATCCAGAACACAACCAAAAGTCTTTGTGACAAAAAAGCTCAATCGTGGTAGGGGGCATTTGGTTGTTCTTTGACTTTGTTTCGACACTGCAGAGATCAGAATGATGGAATTAAGTCCTTTAGACACCGCCATTGCAGCTTCACCCACCCGGCTTTAATCAGACCACGTCAAAAGCAGCCAATAAAAAGTCTTGGTTCCTTTTTGTTGTTATCTTTCATCAGAATGTGTATACTTCCCTGCTGCAGTACGTAGTATGCAAAAAGAAGTACATCAAATTGTAGGATGCACATACATTTGTTTATACATTGAGATGTGCTATATGGACAATGACAGACAGCATCTAAATGTAAACGCACACCTTTAGAAAAGTCTATGAATCAATCAATCAATAAATAAAAATGGCAAAATCACATAGAACAGAATTGAACTATTATAATGTCAAATTAGGTACTGGTGTTAAATAAACCTATTAAATCCAATTCATTGAATTCAAGTTGATCATAAGTAACATGCTTTGATTTTAAATGTTTTCAGTGTTACTTAGGGATGTTTCAGTGTCTGTGAAAATGTATGTGTGAATCTGAAGAAATAAGTTCTTCCTCAAATACAGTACCTAGTATGATATGTAGGAATTCGTATAGCCTCCCCTGACACTCCAAACACACTGCAGTGTTCGTGGAAGCATACTGGGTCTCCTGCCAACCGTGACTGATGCGGGACAAAAAGAACTCCTCAGAAAGCAGCTCACAAATTGCAACATCTTACCCCCAGCAGAGAGGATAGAAACCCACTGGAGGTCTCGACACAAGCCAGACCCGCACTGGCCGCCCCGCTCTGCCTCAGCACGGATCCTTTAGAGGTGGCTTACCACCACCAAAATTGTTCCATATAAATTTGTTTACCATTCAATTGGCTTATGGATATTGATCATGTGAAGTCAAATTGATCTATTGAACTATGTTTAACAGGAATCTCAACATGTTTTACCACGTCTTTCTTTGCCATCTAATTGATTTCTGCAGTCATTAGTTCCATGTAGTCACTCTGTGTGCACATAAATGTGTGTGCTTGTGTGTAAATCCTTCTTCCCAGTGAGTGGCTGTTAAATGTTGAGTTCACAGGGATTACTTGGTGACTGTGAACGTTGCTCTGTCAGGAAGTTCCCACTGCTTTCGTTATCAGGGCGGAAAATGCATGTTTGTCAGAGAGCCTAAACCTGGCATTGATTTCCACGCCATGCCATTCCTCAGCCCTGGCTCCAGCTCAGTCATTTTATCTATATCCTCTTCTCGCTATCCATAATCACACAGATTAGGAGACAAGCAACTGTCAAAAGAGTCTGATTTGTTTAATGTGAACCTGTTTTCACAGTATGTCCTCTGACTAAGTGGGGAGTCTGTCTCTCAAAACAATCGATTTGTTCACGGTATTATGTACACATACGTTCATCTCCATTGTAACTGGTCTGACTGTGTTTATTCAAGAAGACTCAAAGCAGACAATCCTCTCAGTTGCCAGTCAGAGAAAGATATCAAAGCACATGGTACATTGGTTCATTGTCTTGACAGGAACTTGTTCCGCTGACCAGTTATCATTCCCAAACGTACTGGTCTGAACGCCAGAAAATAGGAGCTTTTCCCAGGTATGTTATTAACACAAGCTTAAGGTTTCGGGCTGCTGCTATTTTAATGCCTGTGGGGCTGACACGTCAGATGAAGCACTGGGATGCTATAAATGTAACATTTACGTATATTCCAGTTGCTCTGGCATTATGTCATCCTCCCAATGTAACTGAAGCCAAAGTCGCTTTAAGGCAAGTCAGTTTACTTGGTGGCCAGCTTGAAATTTAAGATTTCTAGTCAGCAATTTTCTGTTGATTTGTAATACAATGTGAAATGTAAAAAAAAAAAAAAAAAAAAAAAAAATTGTTCTGTTAGGAGTACATCAGTTTGTCATTGCTGGTTAGTACTTTTGTTTAACCTAAAAGGATGCATATTAGAACTAATATGGGATGCATCTAAATTTTTTCAGCCGAAAGAGAAATAAAGGCCATAATTTGGACTAAAAAAAGAAACTTAAAAAATCTTTTAGGTTAACAAGATATCTTAAACCAGAAAAACATTTCTTTATATTTATCTGTTGAGTTGTGCAATATTTTAAAATGAAAATATTCTAGTAGTAATGCTACCTAATGAGAAAGAACAAGTGCAATCATTCATAAAAACAAAACTTTTACCATTTGTTTAGTTATTTTAACGAAGTCTAATTTGTAATAATAATTTTTTCAGTTGGGCCGCATGGTGGGTAACATTGTTGCCTCACAGCAAGAAGGTCCTGGGCTGTTGCTTGAGTTTGCATGTTCTTCCTGTGTCTAAGTGGGTTCCCTCTGCGCATGGCCCG
This sequence comes from Scardinius erythrophthalmus, assembly GCF_964197995.2. NCBI lineage: Eukaryota > Metazoa > Chordata > Actinopteri > Cypriniformes > Leuciscidae > Scardinius > Scardinius erythrophthalmus. The sequence continues at coordinate 31,000,881 of NC_138231.1, forward strand.
AGATGCTGGGATAGGCTCCAGCATTCATTTGACCCTGCATAGGACAAATAGTTTGGAAAATGGATTAATTTGTTGAGTTTTAATTTTTTTTGGCCCAGTGTGTCCCTAAATTTTTCAGTTTCAGCCAAGAATAATCTCTAACTAATTACCTTTTAGGTGTAGGTGTACCTTTTAAAGGTACAGTTTTTGCACATTTTCTTCTGCCATTGTTTTCGTGCAAGTACAGCTACTACTCCTGAAAGGTAAAAGACAAAAATCTTGATTGGCAGTTGGTATTAAATAGTCCATTCCTAGAGCCCCCATATTGTTATGATTTCTCCCATTTCTTTTTGTACAAGTGGTCACCTACACTACTGCCCTTTATAATATCCCTGCTAAAGCATTACTTCAACTACCAACGCTAATGTCTGTAGCAGAGAGGATTTTCGGCGCAAAGCTCCAGAGATGACAGGAAATATTTCAGCACCTTCAGCTAAAAGACGCCCCCCAATGCGATCAGAGCAGCCTCACTACCTTTCACTGTATTGAAATCTGCAACACAACCACAGCAACCCTTGGATCCTGTTAATGGACTTAGCCTCAGGCCCAGCAAGCCGTCTTAGTCTTCCCAAAAGCAGGAGCTCTGGATTTGGTTTCCAGCCCTGCAAGCCTGGGGCTCAGCTTCCTGCCCCCGGAGCCCCAGAGACTGCAGGGGCGCAGGCTAGAAAAAGAGAGGTATGTTCAGCCAATATCCTCGTCGGGACAAGTGCTTTGATGATGGGTTTCGCTGGCTGCGAGCACACAAAACAGCCCAGGAATAACACGCTGTAAAGCAAGACTGATTGAGATTGGACATCGGCCATTGAATCTTAAAGGGATAGTTTGCAAAAATAGGAAAATTCTGTCATCAGTTACTCACTCATTCTAAACCTGTATGACTTTGACAAAAGAAGATATTTTGGAACATTTCTCTCCTTTTTTATCCATTCAGTGAAATACAGTGGGGTCCACAATGGGGTTGTTTTAACCAAAAAGTTATTCAAAATATCGTCTTTGTTAACAGAATTTCTCCAGAGTGCCTTTCACTTCAATACACGTTCAAGTGCTGCTTGGTTTTGCTTGCTTAACAAATCCACCAAGTTGCCCCTCATTTGGATGTCAGAGGAATGAAATTTGCTTTTGATCACACCCTCAATGTTGACATGAAAATAAGTCTTACTAACTGAAGATGCATACTGGAGGCAACTCTAGAGCATATTACCCCTATCCTGGAGGCAGCAAAGGGTTGTGTAGACGTGAAAGATCAGATCTTGCCAAGCTTTGACAAATGGCAATCCATCCTTGTCTTGTCAAATAGACAAAGCAGTACTAAAATAACTCAAAAGAAAAGTTTGTTTTTCCTGAAGAACGTACTTCATTGGGGTATTAAACTGTATCAACCTACACTGAACAAAATTATAAACCCAACACTTTTGTTTTTGCCCCCATTTTTCATGAGCTGAACTCAAAGATTTAAGACTTTTTCTATGTACACAAAAGGCCTATTTCTCTCAAATATTGTTCACAAATCGGTCTAAATCTGTGTTAGTGAGCACTTCTCCTTTGCCGAGATAATCTATCCACCTCACAGGTGTGGCATATCAGGATGCAGATTAGACAGCATGATTATTGCACAGGTGTGCCTTAGGCTGGCCACAATAAAAGGCCACTCTAAAATGTGCAGTTTTATCACACAGCACAATGCCACAGATGTCGCAAGTTTTGAGGGAGCGTGCAATTGGCATGCTGACTGCAGGAATGTCCACCAGAGCTGTTGCCCGTGAATTGAATGTTAATTTCTCTACCATAAGCCATCTCCAAAGGAGTTTCAGAGAATTTGGCAGTACATCCAACCGGCCTCACAACCGCAGACCACGTGTAACCACACCAGCCCAGGACCTCCACATCCAGCATCTTCACCTCCAAAATCATCTGAGACCAGCAACCCGGACAGCTGCTGCAACAATCGGTTTGCATAACCAAAGAATTTCTGCACAAACTGTCAGAAACCGTCTCAGGAAAGCTCATCTGAATGCTTGTCGTCCTCATCGAGGTCTCGACCTGACTGCAGTTTGTCGTCGTAACACATGAGTGGGTGTCTTTGGAGTGGTGTTCTCTTCACGGATGAATCCAGGTTTTCACTGTACAGGGCAGATGGCAGACAGCGTGTATGGCGTTGTGTGGGTGAGCGGTTTGCTGATGTCAATGTTGTGGATCGAGTGGCCCATGGTGGCGGTGTTATGCTTATGGTATGGGCAGGCATATGTTATGGACAACGAACACAGGTGCATTTTATTGATGGCATTTTGAATGCACAGAGATACCGTGACGAGATCCTTAGGCCCATTGTTGTGCCATTCATCCACGACCATCACCTCATGTTGCAGCATGATAATGCATGGCCCCATGTTGCAAGGATATGTACACAATTCCTGGAAGCTGAAAACATCCCAGTTCCTGCAAATGGTGGTCACAGCAGATACTGACTGGTTTTCAGACCCCCCAATACAGTAAAACTGCACATTTTAGAGTGGCCTTTTATTGTGGCCAGCCTAAGGCACACCTGTGCAATAATCATGCTGTCTAATCAGCATCTTGATATGCCACACCTGTGAGGTGGATGGATTATCTTGGCAAAGGAGAAGTGCTCACTAACACAGATTTAGACAGATTTGTGAACAATATTTGAGAGAAATAGGCCTTTTGTGTACATAGAAAAAGTCTTAGATCTTTGAGTTCAGCTCATGAAAAATGGGGGCAAAAACAAAAGTGTTGCGTTTATAATTTTGTTCAGTGTATTTATTCAACATTGTTCTGCATTCATGATTTGAATCACAAGGGTCACTCTTTCTTACGGTACTGATCCACTTGTCCGTGCGACACTTCTGTCACGCCGCACTCCACTATATTCCTATGGGTGACGTCAAGCGGCTTTGACGCGCCCGCAAAGCATTCCAGAAAGGCGGCACTTCATTTGGAAAAATGCTGCGTGTCAAAAAGCTGGCCGATGCCCATCTTTATGCAAATTAATTCCGTTGAATGCTACGCGACTATCCAATAGAAGTAGAGCATATGGAGACGGGGGGAAGTCTCTCGCAAGTCCTCTGTTCTAATACGCAACATTTCCCGCTCGGTCAAAACCATGCCCATAGCGGTAAACGCCCATCAACGTACAAATGTGGGGAGGCGTCGCGACACCACGCGACAGTCGTGTCGCAAAAGTGGATCAGTACCATTAGAATACAAATCCTAATATATACTTAATCATGCTAAAGCACTAAAGTCTTTCATAACACATGCCCTGTACTGGGAGAATCCAGCAAAAATGGAGCCAACTGGTTTAATTGGAAAAAGAGAGGGAAGAGACGAATATGACAGGGGCAGAGGGTTTCAGGGCAACATTTGGTAGAGAAAAATATATTTGTGACAGAATGAGAACATCAATGATCTTTCGGATTAGTTAAATAACAGTCTGAGTAATGGTTGATAAGTAAACTATGAATTTTTCCAGTCCATTATCAGTCTTTTCATTTTGGAAAACTTGACATGACAACGATGTACTAAAAACAGAAAAGTTTTTTCCTCTGCTTTTTTTTTTTGCATACAGATGACAACATTGTCAAAACGATCCCCGTTCAAATGGATTGGTGATAACGACTAAAAACAACTGTATTCTGCTGCCAGGCCAGTAGTTGGCGATGTCACTTTGTAAAGAAACACTACGCGCTTATAGACTGAACACGTAAAACACATGTGCATGACGTCACCGGTTTCACAAATCCGTGTTTTTGTAGTTTACACGGAGACAATAACGGTATTGTTTTTTAAAAACCTTGCACTTTGAAACCTGTTGTCAAAAGTTAGAATTTTAGGTCCCCAAAATGCCGTTGGCATGTACATGAACAACCAAAACACATATAAAGTTTTCAGTTTTTAATTAAAATTGGTGTCGTGTAAATAGCCCCTGAGACCCACTTGGAGACCTGATGGCAATATCTGATTGAAATGAATCATTCTTTTGAGCCAGTTATTTTCAGTGCACTAATTTACAAATCGGTTTGAATAATTCATTAATTTTATTGATGCGACTGCAGCAGTTAACCATTTATTATTTATTATAACACCTGATTATTTTGAGATTATGGAATAGCCTCTATCACATTGCAAAATAGAAAATGTTAGTAAATGACTTATAGATCAGTCATTTTACTTTTGATACTTACAGAAAGTTTACTATAAATTCAAAAGTAATTACTTTTGCAGTTTTACTCAGGACAAGAATTTATACTTTAACTGAAGTAATGTTTAATCAGAATATCTGTACACTGTAAAAAAAAATATTTTTCAAAGTTGTGAATATTTGGTACCTTGTACACCACTGAAAATATGTATTAAAATGGACTTGATTTGGTGTCAATAGTCAGCTCCTGGCTTGCAGGCAGCTGTTATGTGATGCAATCCTGTTACACATGACATTCTCTGCTTTGGTGGGTGGAAAAAAACGTATAAAACAAGAATATAATTAAATTAGAGCCATGGAAGTAGAAGCAATTTACCCACATTTTCAGTGGCATGTCTTTTCTAAATTAACTTTGTAGTTTTATTGTTCTTCGGTTTTGAATAATGTGGAAAAATGGAAAAGCTCCAGCCAGGTGCATTTGTGTATAATGCATCCCGAGTGGGTTCCAGCATATGACAATAAAGCTCAGTTAGCACCACATGCTAACTTTCAAACGTTAATGCAGATAGCTTAGCAGACAGAGGAAAAAACATTTAAACGTAAAGAATGTTACTCAGTGATTTACAAGGTCCCTGAGCTCAGAAAACAACATATCAGATTTTAAAATGAGCAGTAAGTATGTGCTAACAAGTCTGAGTGGGGTTGAGAAGAGATTTATGCATAGAAAATTACAGACGGAATTGAATAAAGTGAGGTTTTACTACTGCCTACATCGTGTGTGATCCTCACACCGACTACATAGATTTTACTGGTGAGTAACTAAGTGCTTTAATTTCACACTCGTGCTGCTAGCCACTTAAACCTTGGTGGCTTCATGGGCCGAGTTGTGGAACATTCCAGGCAATCAAACAATCAGGGTGCGTTTAAAGGGAGATCTGGCGGCCATTTCATGCACGAAGGATCTTGCCAAAACAGCGCTGTTTGAATTGGATGTGCTTTACTGAGAAAGGTGTGATAGTGTGTTGTGCCAGGATACGAGGAGGGTGGAACTGTGTGAACTTGTTTACCTTGTAACCCAGAACACATTCCATATTGCTGATCCTCTAAATGCTGACACTTTGATTTTTCAGCTTGTTCATCAGCGTGATCAAAGTCTCTGGTGGAAAACCTTGTTTAAAAATATTTGTTGTTGCAATCAGGTCCACATGTGCTCTGGAATGTTTCTGGCATAAGTGTCCAAATCGACTCAAATGTGTTTGCTTCGACAAAAGAGATCTGGCAAACCAAAAGGACTTGCTGGATATTGCTCGCGGTGTGGCATGCACATGTATCCTTCAATCACTGTTAATGTACAACTCTATATATCACTGTGCATGACTGAGCTTGATTTCGGTAAAGCTTGGGTTAGGTACAATCTCCAGATATTAGATCAAGCTATAGAAGAGAAAATTTGCCCAGAAATGTCCATTAAATATTTATTCATATATTTATTTTCAAGGTAATGTTAATTCTGTTATGACTACTCTCGGGAGACTGGTATGGTAATAGAAATTGGCATGTTGATGGATATGGCAATGTATTTGGTCTTGGCGGAATAGATCTGCTACACTGCTGTTGCTGCAAAGTAACAAAGCAGGAGACAAGAGAAAAGTGCAGAGCCCTCTTCAACACAAACATCTAAACAGATCATTACAGTTTGTACAGCCAATTACAATAAAGCTGTGGGCAACAGCTGAAAGAAGACTATTGCTATATTTGTATATATTTGTAAAACAATGTTTTACCCTACACAGTTGCACAGAGTAATGGGAGAAATAGACAATATAAGTAATATACACATGATGCTAGTGTGTCACGGCAAACTTAAGAAAACACGAAAGAGACTCAAATGCAGAGGGATGATTTAATAACGAAAAAGACAACGTAAAACAAACACCCACGAGGGGGAAAAAACACAACTAAACCCAAACTCAATAACTTCCAAACTGAACATACCAAATGGGTAACGGAAGAACAGGAGACGAGTACAGGACAACGATCCGACACAGACTGCAAACACAAAGGAACTTATAAAGGGGACAAATCAGGCAGGTAATGAGGGAACAACAGGTGGGGCAAATGAAACCAATCAAGAGATAACAAGGAGGGTGGGGTCAACACAGAGACAGGAACACAAACACCACATGTGCTACACAAGACAGGACAGGCATGTGACATTACCCCCTCCCTACGGAGCGGCTACCAGACGCTCCACTAGGAACAGGAGGAACGGACCAGGGCGGGACTGGAGGGACAGACCAGGGCGGGACTGGAGGGACAGACCAGGGCGGGACTGGAGGGACAGACCAGGGCGGGACTGGAGGGACAGACCAGGGCGGGACTGGAGGGACAGACCAGGGCGGGACTGGAGGGACAGACCAGGGCGGGACTGGAGGGACAGACCAGGGCGGGACTGGCGAGACAGACCCCACTGGCTCCGGCTCGGGAACAGACGCTGGCTTCGGCTCGGGAACAGACGCTGGCTCCGGCTCGGGAACAGACGCTGGCTCCGGCTCGGGAACAGACGCTGGCTCCGGCTCGGGAACAGACGCTGGCTCCGGCTCGGGAACAGACGCTGGCTCCGGCTCGGGAACAGACGCTGGCTCCGGCTCGGGAACAGACGCTGGCTCCGGCTCGGGAACAGACGCTGGCTCCGGCTCGGGAACAGACGCTGGCTCCGGCTCGGGAACAGACACAGGCACCACCGGCTCGGGAACAGACACAGGCACCACCGGCTCAGGAACAGCCACAGACACCACCGGCTCAGGAACAGACCCAGGCACCACCGGCTCAGGAACAGACCCAGGCACCACCGGCTCAGGAACAGACCCAGGCACCACCGGCTCAGGAACAGACACAGGCTCAGGAACAGACACAGGCACCACCGGCTCAGGAACAGACTCAGGCTCCACCGGCCCAGGAACAGACCCCACCGGCTCAGGTTCAGGCACTGGAACTGGCACCACCGGCTCGGGCACTGGAACTGGCCCGGGCACTGGAACTGGCACCACCGGCTCAGGCACTGGAACAGACACCACCGGTCCAAGTGTGTGCGCAGCCCACACACACCACATGGCTGTGGTCATAATGGCCAGTGTCGCAGTCACTGAGGGCTCAGGAACAGACGCCTTCGGCTCCAGCTCAGGAACTGGCACCACCGGCTTGGGCACTGGAACTGGCTCGGGCACTGGAACTGGCACCACCGGCTCAGGCACTGGAACTGGCACCACCGGCTCGGGCACTGGAACTGGCTCGGGCACTAGAACTGGCACCACCGGCTCGGGCACTGGAACTGGCACCACCGGCTCGGGCACTGGAACTGGCACCACCGGCTCGGGCACTGGAACTGGCTCGGGCACTGGAACTGGCACCACCGCCTCGGCCTCAGGCACAGGAACTGGCACCACCGGCTCGGGCACTGGAACTGGCACCACCGGCTCGGGCACTGGAACTGGCTCGGGCACTGGAACTGGCACCACCGGCTCGGGCACTGGAACTGGCACCACCGGCTCGGGCACTGGAACTGGCTCGGGCACTGGAACTGGCACCACCGGCTCGGGCACTGGAACTGGCTCGGCCACTGGAACTGGCACCACCGGCTTCGGGACCACCGGAACTGGGACCACCGGCTCGGGCACTGGAACTGGCTCGGGCACTGGAACTGGCACCACCGGCTCGGGCACTGGAACTGGCTCGGGCACTGGAACTGGCACCACCGGCTCGGGCACTGGAACTGGCTCGGGCACTGGAACTGGCACCACCGGCTCGGGCACTGGAACTGGCTCGGGCACTGGAACTGGCACCACCGCCTCGACCTCAGGCACTGGAACTGGCACCACCGGCTCAGGCACTGGAACAGGCACCACCGGCTTCGGGACCACCGGAACTGGGACCACCGGCTTCGGGACCACCGGAACTGGGACCACCGGCTTCGGGACCACCGGAACTGGGACCACCGTACTCCAGACCACCGTACTCGGGACCACCGGAACTGGGACCACCGAACTAGGGACCACCGGCACTGGAACCACCGGAACTGGGACCACCGTACTCGGGACCACCGGCACTGGGACCACCGGCACTGGAACCACCTGCATAGAACCCACCGGCACAGATACGGAAAGAGTCTTCCTTCTCCTCCTCTGTTTAGAGACCACTGGACTCGGAATCGCCGTACACGGGACCACTGGAACTGGGACCACCAGACTCGGGACCACTGGACTCGGGACCACCGGCACTGGGACCACCGGCCCTGGGACCACATTACCGGACTCTCGCTCCTGCAAATGAGCGAGACCCTCCACCATAGCCACAAAAGTACGGTTATCATAAATCCTTCTGAGCACCCAATCCATGGGCTTATCAAGGGCACAAAAAAAAAGGTCCTTGAGGGCCTCCTCATTCATCCCTAGCCCCTCCGCTGTACTAAGGAATCTGACTGCAAACTTCCTTATGTCAGCTCCCTGCTGGCGGAGTGCCATCAGCGCCTGAACACGATGGATGCGTTCATCCTGTGGGCAAACGACAAGGGAAACAAGTGGATACTGAGAATCCCTCCGCTGAGTCCTTAACATGGTCGGATCGTTCTGTCACGGCAAACTTAAGAAAACACGAAAGAGACTCAAATGCAGAGGGATGATTTAATAACGAAAAAGACAACGTAAAACAAACACCCACGAGGGGGAAAAAACACAACTAAACCCAAACTCAATAACTTCCAAACTGAACATACCAAATGGGTAACGGAAGAACAGGAGACGAGTACAGGACAACGATCCGACACAGACTGCAAACACAAAGGAACTTATAAAGGGGACAAATCAGGCAGGTAATGAGGGAACAACAGGTGGGGCAAATGAAACCAATCAAGAGATAACAAGGAGGGTGGGGTCAACACAGAGACAGGAACACAAACACCACATGTGCTACACAAGACAGGACAGGCATGTGACATAGTGACTCCAGTGGCTCAATCTTAAGATTATAAAGCGACGAGAATACTTTTTGTGCACAAAAACAAACCAAAATAACGACTTTATTCCACTTTTCATTTCCTTCTCTCTGGGCCTCGAGTCTTTTCACGTAGTGGAATAGCGTAGCGCGTCTGTGTTGCACGTCACCACGTAGGCTCCCTATTGGCCGACGCGGGTCATGTGTGTGATACGTGGTGACGTGCAACACAGACGCGCTACGCAAAAACACTACGTGAAAAGACTCGAGGCCCAGAGAGAAGGAAATGAAAAGTGGAATAAAGTCGTTATTTTTGTTTGTTTTTGCGCACAAAAAGTATTCTCGTCGCTTTATAATCTTAAGATTGAGCCACTGGAGTCACTTGGACTATATTAACGATGTCTTTAATACATTTTCTGGGCCAGCAAGTTATAGTGTCCATAAGCCTGTGGAGGAGTGATCCAGCTCTCAGATTTCATCAAAAATATCTTAATTTGTGTTCCGAAGATGAACGAAAGTTTTATGGGGTTGGAACAACATGAGGGTGAGTAATTACTGACAGAATTTTCATTTTTGGGTGAACTAACCCTTTAACACTAGTGACTTAAGGCTATGTGTGCCTTGGCTAGCATGCTAGAAATGCATGCTATGTGTTCTCCTGATATGACAATGCAAGCTGATAGAGATAGGAACCCAGCAACCACCTGAGCAAGTATCATCAATACGTCATTTGCTAATAATTACAAAAGCCATATACTTGTTTTTTGATAAATGAAAAGCCAATAGGAGTGATAATGAATGACAGGAGCATGCTCTGACACTGCATCAACATGTTAAGCATAGCTATATGAAAACATTACCCTTGAAATAAAAGAATGTGTCTTTTTTTATTTTTATTTTTATTTTTATTTTACTTTAACCTTCTCATACATAGCTTAGACAGCATATACTCACAGAGATACAAACAATACACCATTTTGCTGCTGAATAGACACAGCTGCATAATGCTCCAACTTATGCTTAGTTGATCACTCCACAAGACTATAAATAGATGTTTAGTTTAACTGTATTGATTGTTATTTTACCGTGACTCGGACACACAAGCATCTGAATCAACCACACACATTTAGCATAGCTAATAAAAACATTGCTCTTGGAAATAAATTAATGCGTATGTGAACGCTCTTTAGAACGCAAATGCTACTGTTTTCATATCCATGCTAACAGCGTATAAAACAGCGATGACATACGATAGACCGCTGCTGCTGCGTAAACACATGCAGTAAACACTGCTGCCTATATGCTTCAGTGATTCACTGGTGCAACTAATGACATAACACTAGTTTAAAACATTTCTAACATAAAGCTAGTTTAAAACTTGTAAAGATTGCTCCATAATAACCGTACCACACATATGCGCAGAGATGTGGAATAAAACATCAATCACTTATCTTATATGTTGATTCCAGATGCGTTCGGAAAGTGCACTGCAGACTGCTAACAGCAACACTACTGGTATTTGTTTGAATGTTGAGTTGCAGCTCATTTGCCGCTGATGCAACAACAACCAATCAGCTGTGCTATGTAGATAATGACGAGATCACTACCAAATGAGTTAGATCTATCAGCCTGAACCATCTAGAGTTTCATGCCAGAACTAGGTCATTTATTTCCCAAATTATTAGAGCTGGGTAAAAATATTGATTGCGATATCAACTGGAATATTTATTTGAAGAATACCGATATTCTTGACATTATTGATTCTTAAAATTCCAAGAACAATATTTTACTCTCATTGACTATTTATAATAAATAAATAAAAATTACGGTGTTCTGTTGAATTAACACAGTTAGCTGCATATTTATATTCATATTTTATCAGCATGCCTCTGACAGTCCACAGAAATGAAAGCTTTAGCATAAGTTCTGCCAGGAAGACTTAATTACTACGTCACTTATTACCTTCACATCTATCCGATCATGTCCTAATACTTGCTGTATTAAAGATCGGTTCTTACACATGTTTGAGTTCGCAGATGCTGGTGCAATAATTACCTCCATTCTCACCACCACCACCAGGATGGTCCTGTCCATACTTCCCGGGGGGTCGGCTGTGCCCCTGCCTTCGTCTTCAGGCACTACGGACGAGGCCAACGCCAAAGAACTTTATAAATAATTGCTTGCTGGGCTGTCAATGCTTTGTTACATTATTCTATCTCCCGAGTATTTCTGGTAGAACACCTGGTAGAACACCTGCTATGCATTATTTCATTTTTAAACAGCGTCTCTTGTTTCTATTTGCACTGATTAAGTTGGATTGGTTATTGCATCAGGGATGATAAACATAATTTGTTCCTTCTGTCTATATTGAGTTGACAGAGTGCTGTTGGTGAGAGGTTAATAGCCATCTGCATGACTTTCATTAACAAAGACTAGTAATGAATTAAATGTATAATATGTAATTGAATTTAGATGCAATGAGGCAGTAGTTTTATTTCTGTATGGCCATGTGAAACAGGCCCCAACGCTTGCTTTCATCGATCAGATTAGGCATCTGAGAAAACAGTGTGGATGTGATTCTAAGGTAATGAAGTATAAATGTGATGTAACTCAAAACATTTCAAACAATGATGTTTGGACACACATGGTGCACTTCTCCTCGAGACAACAGAACATTAAAGGTCCCTGAGGCAGATGTGATGGTCAGGGCCAAAGTTTTACTCCAGTACAAATGTGTTTGTCTCTGCAGGATTGTAAGTATGTAACATTTTACAGAAAATTGGAGCTTTTGAGAGCCAGGCGGGTCTAAGTCTATTGCTGTGGTAGAGTGTAAGTCACCAGACAGTTTGTTTGTGTCTCAGAGCAGCTTAATTGGGTTTGAGAGCCAGTAACTTACAATTTGTCACAGTGTTACTATGATCTTAATGATATAAAATGGCAAACTAAGTCTGTTCTCTTTCTCTAAACCAAGGTTCGCCCTCGAGTTCCACTTTCCGGCAGAGTTGATAGGATAGGATAGGAGATGTGCAGTGTTGGGGGGAATGTGGTTGGGAACCACTGCTCTAAACTATACTTTATTATAGTTCAGCAGCTATAGTTTATTATTTCAGCAACTTCTTGGACATCTTAACCGCCAACCTAGCAGTTTTCAGCAAATATATCTTGAAATTTTTTTTTTCTTGTTTTAAAGATAAAGATAAATGCTTAACAATTACCATTAATTATAATTATAATTATTAATATAATTATTATTATTATATTTTTTTAACTGCAAAACATGAAGAAAAAGAACGAATTAAGCTTCCAGTATTCGATAAGTGGAAGACTGGCTTTAGTTGCATCATTACTCAACTGTTCTTTGGCATAGTTTACATATATATCATTCAGCCTAATATACGATGATTAATACTTTCACTTTCAATCTATATCCCTATTAGTAAGTTCCTGCTTGGAAAAGCAGTTTCTTCTAATAGTGGACCACTGAAGGGAAAATCCAGTTTTACCACATCCACTGACACAGACCAGATTTCTCGGTCTTGGTGAGGTGCTTGTACTACTCAAACCACTATAGGGCAACGCTGGTTTTGGGACCTGTTTTCCGTCTGGAGCGGATTATTCAGTTTTTAGCAGGAATCCACACAAACACACACACATACACTCACAGTGCCCATAGAAAGTAATCACTCATCTGGCCAACATATGGCACAAGGGAGTCAAAATGAAACCAGTGATTAACACACAAACAACCTCTTATTTTCTTGGCCTTCGGAAATCACCAGCTTTTGTGATCCTGATTCTCCAGGCCTCCACACCAGGAATGTGTCTGTGAGAGTTATGAAATGATGATTGCACAGGGCACATGTGTATGTAATCGTGTATTGCGTTTGTCTGCTGGCCAGGGTCTGTTTCCACCTCACTGTGCCACTGGCCTCTCAATGTTCTTGGGAACACCAGATTTGGCCCACCTGCCAAAAATCTGTATTTTTTTTCACCCCGTGAATGCCCTTCACCTGACCTATAGACTCATTCATAAGGAACTCACCATTCATCTTAAACCAGACAATCCCGCCCAGGCCGTTTACCTCTCTTCTGGTTTTCAAATGAGACTTTGGTGGTGGCAATGAGGAAAAAACGTTTATATTTTCCCTCAATGTCCTCAACCTTCTATGTACCGCTTTTCTCTCGGCTGTGGGTCTGCTGTTTGATCCTGGCGTGAGGAAGTGTGGGTGTAATTGTGAGGAAAAATGGGCTCAACTCAATGGGTTTCAGGCTGAGACAGGAATTCTAAGAGAGTGAAGGAGAAATGAAAATGTCACAGAAAACACAATGATTATAGCAAACAGAAAAATATGGACTGCAAAAAAAATTTTTCTTGACATTTTGTTTTAGTGTGCCAATGTTGCTTGGCAGCTACAAACAGTCTACACTGCACTGTCCTAAAAAAATTATTCTTAATGATTTTTTATTAAATATAATTTTTTCCAGTAAAATAAATAAATAATAAAACTAAAACAACATAAGAAAAACAACATTAAAGATAAATATACTTATTAAAATAAATAAATGTAATAAAAAATATATTCAAATTTGTCTTTATAGATTGGATTACTAGGGGGGGGGGGGGAACGTAATTGTGACTTTTCTGACTCACAGTTCTGACTTTTTTCCGCAATTGCAAGTTTATATCTCACAATTTGGACTTTAATTCGCAATTACAAGTTTTTATCTCAATTCTAAGAAAAAGAAGTCAGAATTGTAAACTTGCAATTCGGACTTTTTGTTCTTACAATTGCGAGTTCGTATCTCACAATTCAGACTTTTTTTTTCTCAGAATTGAGATTTAAACAATGCAACTGTATTGCAAGAAATTGCAAGAAAAAAAGTACAAATTGTGAGATAAAAAGTTGCTATGACCCTATTTTTTATTCGTGGAGGAAACAAGCTTCAATAGATTACTACAGTTGTTTAAACTTAAAACACAAAGCACTTCTATGATGCATTATTTGTAAAGAAGTGTTAAAATGCAGCTTTGCTTCTCAAATAAATGTATCTTATATCAAGGACTTTTAGATATTAACTGGAAAATGGACTCTTTACACATTTCCAGGGTTCTAGTAACTAGTTTTCTGTAATGTACAGGTAATAAAACACAAAGTATAGTGTTATAAAAAAAATGAAAATATAAATTTGCTAAATTTACGATGTTAATAACTGTGGAAACTCGTCATCACAGTCTGTAAAAAGAGTCCATGAGACAAAAATACAGATTAAGAATAGGATTTTGTACTTATGGTTAAATCACTGTAATATGATTCCAGATCGGGTAAGGAAAATAATCATAATTCTTATTGAATTCTTTGAAAACATTTTTTTTTTTATCTTATCAAATAAAACTTTAAGATTACTGGAAAACCAGAAAAAAATGCTAATTATTATTTTATTTTTTTGTACTGTACTGCTAGCATGAGACAAATGGCACACTGTGCAGGGAAGATTATAGAAAATGTTTTGAATTAGATGAGTGACAGACAGACAGACAGAGAGAGAGAGAGGTGAAGAGCCCTCTGCTGTGAGTGTGTGAGAGTACCGAGACCTGCTTACCTCAGCACAGCTCTTCTCTCTACAATCCCGCTCTCTGTTCCATCTCACATTAGTACTGCTTTCATATTCAAATGACTGTTGTTTTAGTAACACCATATATTCATCCTCCCTTTGGAGTTTATTTGTTTTGATGGTTGGGGTCATACAAAATTGTGCCGAAAGTTGGAGTTTGACTGTGTGTGTGTGTGTGTGTGTGTATTCACATGTGTGTGCACTTTAAAAGAGGTTGCTGTTTCATGGCCTGGCCTCCTGTGGTCCCCTACTCCAGAGAGGGAAACGACTTGGCTTTTATCTCCCCCTTTTGAAGTGGCACAAGAACGGCCTGTTTCTGCCAACATCACAAACCCATCCAAACACCCATTGCTGACCATTAGCAGCACTAACACACACAAACATGTGTTAGTTATCAATGTACGGTCACCTGAAGTACTAAAGTCTGTCTATAAGTGTAAATGTGAAAAAGCGCAATTCCCCTCTTATGAGGATTTGATTGTCCTTAAAATTGGGCGTAAATGGCCAATCTGCAAAATGATTCTCTTTCTGTGTGTTCGGTTATCTCAAAGGAATTTATCTTGTTTTTATCACATTTTGGGTGCATCTCAAGAGTTTTCAGAAATCAGTAGCACTTCATTGAAGCTGTAATATCAAGATAAATAGTAGGTGTGGATATATTCTGTTGCTGATAAAACTGAGGAAGATAGACGAAGATGTTGTGGAATCTGAAGTTATTCTGGCTGGATTCTTCGGGTGCTGAGATCCAAACCCCAGGAAAAACCTTGAGTACCGGGCAAAGACGTTATCCAGACTCCTTCGCCTTCACCGTCTTCACCTCTCCTGACCGTTAACAGTCTCTCAGTGAAAACTCTTCAGTTTGGATGACAGAGTGATGAGAGATGCTTTTAAGAGACTTGGTTAGAAAGGAAGCTCTTTTCGAGCAGTTCAGCATTTATTGCTACAATGTGGAATGAGTAAAATCTGTGAAGTGTTGAAAGTTACAGAAATTAAATTGGGGAGATGTGTTTGAAAAAAACAGACATTCGTTCTTAGTGTATGTGTGTTATGGAAATGCTGTCTCATCATTGTAAAACAGAAAAATAAGTTGGAGACTGTGCTGCATCTTGAGTGGAATAACACAGCTTTTGAACATGCAGTACCAGACAAGAAAAGAAAAAATCGAAAAAGAAAATGTCCTACTCCTTTCTATTTGGCTTAAAGTGGGAGCGAGACATCTGGAAAGGACCCTATCATCACCTCGGCCTAACTTCTATGCCTTCTGCCAAGTCCAACATTGTACCATGCTCTACATGTCGAAAAATGGGCCTCATACATCAAACCAATCGCCTCAGATTACATGACCACAGTGACAAAAAACATTGCATTTATTTCCCTCTCAGAATGAAACGTATGGGCATGCATAACCAGGGTTTAAAAGCCACAAGGGAAAAGAGAGCCATATTGTACCAATCATTTAATTTTCACCACTTGTGATCATGTTCTATATGGTAGACACAGTCTGTAAATTTTGTCACTTTCCCAACTGACTTTCCTTTAACATACTCCATTCGGCTAGTGAATTTTAACAGTCTTTAATGTCAAGCTGTCTCTGCTGTGCCCTGTTGCTTGTTAGTTCTCCTCATCTGTGCTCTTTGAAGTGCATCCAGACTCAGGATGGCAGAGGTACAGGGTCTTTCCAGGCCTCTCAGTATCAAAGCACACTAATATTACACACTGGTTATTAATGTCAGATTTGTTTTCCCCCACCTCAAGGCACCCAAGAGACCAGAGGGTCTCAAAACTATGCAAATACGCTTATGAGCTGCCTGAACATTTACAAATATTTTCCTAATTTTTGAGGCCGGGCACAAGCTTAATGAACTGGAACTATTTTTCCATTCAATGTTTTTAAACTCTTTGGTGAAACATTGTGGGTTTCCTCTAAACATAGGAAGGTTTTTGCAGGAAGAAGTGGCTAAAGACTTGAATGCTGATGCCACTTCAGATGTCTCAATGATGATCTCATACACCTGTTGCTCTTTGAGCAAACTCAGTTGAGTGCTTCTCCATGTTGTGCAGGCCGCACAGCTAATATATACCAGATTCACATCCACTGACCGATCTAGTCTTGTTCAGACTGCAAATCCAATATTTGTGCTTATCCGATTGAGAGTGTCTTCAAGAGAGTGTCTTCAAAATGCTCAATTTTTGCAGGACAAAAGTGGAAGGAAGACCAAAATGTAGAGGAAAAAGACCAAGACGTCGCCTCATATACCCTGGATGATTAGATTTCTGTTGAATGCAAAATGTGTCAAGCAAACAATCTAAGGCAGATGTATTTGAGCTACAGTTCGGAACAATAACATTAATATCATTTTAAAAACATATCTCTGAATATATACTATATATTATTCAGAAATATGTCTTTAAATTAATATTAGTATGATTAATGTTTAAATCAATATGTATAGTACATATTTTTGAAAAGTATTTTTACACATTGATATTTAGATAAAGTAGATCCTCTACAAAAAAATGGTTTATAGATTTGCTTTGAAACCATTTTCGCTCAAAAAAAGTCACAAATAATTACAAAGAAGCAGCAACTAACACACTGAATTCAATTAAGCAGAAAGGCTGAAATACTATTTGCTTGTAAAACGTTCTCTAATTATCTTTGTTTATATATAACTTCGAAAAATCCTTTTTTTACAGTGTATATTTATATTAATTTATAATAAATGACTTGCAGTCTGCGTGGAGACAGTCCTGGGTTGGGGTCAGGGCCGTGATCTGTTAATTGGTGACCTCTGGTCTAATGGGTTCTAGCCTGCTGCGTCACTTACAAAAACAAAATGTTCAACCTGTCTGAAATAAAGAACCTGTTATTCAGCGGAGTGAAATTTATTGAATCTGAAATTATAACTTGACCGCAGGCTTTAGCGACCCAAGTATCACACTCCCCCAGTGACTGTGCAAGCACACCTCCCTCCTGATCCCAGTGTGAGATGAGCAAGAAAGCAACAGGTCACCCGCTCGCACAGTATTTTTCTATTTGCTTTTGAAAATGCCAGGAATCCCTCTCCCCTTTGTTTTGCCTATGAATCATCTGGTACCTTTTTAGTTTGCGCAATTTACCGAGGTTGGGAGGTCTTTGCTGGAGGTAGTATCACTTGCCCCGGGAGGGGGAGAAAGAGTGCGAATGAAAGATGAGGTGTGCTTCTGCTGTGTTTCCTTGTGTGGTACTGTATTTTTAAGCCCTTTTAAACTTTAGCAGATTTCATCCAGCAAATCAACTTCATGGCTCTTTATCAACTGGCATGTTAGCCATATTGAAATGTAAGGTCAGTATGCCTCAACTTATGGGAACTAGGGTACAGTTTCAGAGCAAACGAAACAAACAGCGCAGATTAGAATATGATTACAGTATACCCCATATACAAAAGGAACAATTCTGTCACTATTTACTCTATTTACCCTCATGTCTATGAAAGCCTATTTCCACTTCAGACTAAAAAAAGGTAATTTTGAGAATTAAAAAATAAAAATAAAACAGTCACATTGTAGGATATTAAGTTTCAATTTCTCATCATTGAAAAACTTGGCAGAAAAAGAAAGATCTCACATACTGAGATATAACTTTACAATTTCTTGTAATTGCGAGAATGAATGCCACATTTGTGAGAAAGTGGCAGTTGTGATATTAAGTCACATAGTGATATATAATTTTACAATTTCTTGTAATTGCGAGAATTAATGTCATATTTGTGAGAAAGTGGCAGTTGTGATATAAAGTCAAATAGTGATTTATAAGGTTACAGTTTCTTGTAATTGCGAGAATGAATGCCACATTTGTGAGAAAGTGGAGTTGTGAGATATATAGTCACATAGTGAGATATAATGTTACAATTTCTCACAATTGAGAGAAAAACAGTCAAAAATGCAAGATGTTGAGCCACTACTGAGAGTCTCTCAGTAGTGGCTCAACATCTTGCATTTTTGACTGTTTTTCTCTCTCAGTGAGAGACATAACATCACAATTACAAATACACAATTACACAGTTACAAGTGTGATAAATACAAGTAATAAAGTTGTAATGATTGATTAGAGGATAACACATTTATCTATTTCTCACACAAAAATATTGTATGGCTTCCGAAGATTTGAAGACTTAATATAATGAAAAGATAGCAACATACAGGTTTGGAACAACATGATGGTGTGTAAATAAAGAAAGAATTTTCATTTTTATGGTGAACCATCCTTTTAATCAAAGTGGAGGCAGAGGTAGAGCTGGTGACAATACCTCTAGATGCTTGGATGAAGGTACCGATAAACCAACGCATTCTCATCCTAGGGCGTCATATATTGACGCTTTTGACATTTCGTCGACATCGAACGCACATGGCACCCTTTAGCCGTCAATATGAGACGCAGATAGAAATGGGCCAGGAGGCGCCTCCTAGCGGTCTAACCCTAACCCTACACTAGACTTAAAACTACCCATAACCGAACAAAGCTCTATGCGTGTCATATTGACGCTAAAGGGTGCCATTTGCGTTCGATGTCGACGAAATGTCAAAAGCGTCTGTTTGTTCGACTGTATAGGATGGAGAGGGAGGAGGATGAGATCTGAATGATAAAGATTGGAGTAAGAGAGAGAACGAGAGAAGGATCTTGTAATGAAAAGCAGATGTGCTGAATTCTCGTATTGTTCCCAAAAGAAAGCAGCTGGCCACTCTTGGCTCATCCTTCTAAATAAACATTCCGGGATGGCCGTGAGCGAACAAGGACCTGTTACTCATTAAGAGCTCCTCTCTCCTGCAACCCTCTTTGAAGTGTTGCTGTAACGCTTCAAAAGTGACGCACAGAGAATGTTAAAACTGACTTTAAGAGGCTTATCACACCTCAATGCTTGGTGCCTTCATCCTGTGGGTTAGTGCTAAGAGTGAATGCCAAATGTGGTCTGAACAATCCAGATGTTTGATGAAACTATACCAGAACATATAACAACAAATATGTGAATTTACTGGCTTGAATTCAAGGGCACCATAGATAGCTCTCACAGCTATAACACATCCAGCTGAAGATTCATGTATTAAGCTATCCTCAAATCAGAACCCAAGAGCCATTTTGGGCTAAACGCACACATGGTATCCTCAGATAAACTCTTGCTGCACACAATGTGTTCATGTGATTGGCAGCTGGTGGTGGGGAAAACACAGATGTCATAGCACTATGTTCAATCCAATATTAATTTCCTTGACTTGACATTAGACTCAGCTTGTCATACTAAAGGTAATAACTACACAAAGACAATGATTAGGTGACATTCATAGATCAGTACAAACCTCATTCCATCTTAAGTCCATTAGCTTTAGCCATTAGCTTTATTACGTGACAACTAACTTTCCAGTGTTTCAGATTGTTATTCAAAACTCACATTGCTGCAAATTCAGTGTTTACATTGTACTAACTAGTTTTAGCTTCAATTATATCATTTCTGTCCTTTCTTCAGATAAAGGTTTAAGAATGTTTGTCATTTACAATTGAGTACTTCATCTCAACGTTAGCTGTCAAAGACACAGGGCAATTAGGCCTGTCAGTACTTATATCGTGTACACAAATTCGAGCTCTGGTAAAGGACACTGACTCACTACACACTGGGACACTGATTCCATGGCTGTGTACTTGAGTTGTAAAGCCCAAAGTATACTTGGGTTTTTTCACGTATGCTAAGCAATTTTGTCATCAGCACAGTATATGCGTAGCCTGATTTTTCTAACCTACAGTAGTTCTAAACGACTGGAGACGCAACAAAAAAAGATGCCCACGTTGATGAGCGCTTGTGTAAGTAAAAGGCATTTTTATCACTCATAACTTTCAGATGTGGTGCGTTGAGGGGTTTTTAGGGAGCAAACGCTTTCCAAGGCTTTCTTTAGAAAGTACTTTACTCTAAACAAGGCCACCTGTAATGGTATGGTAAAGATTAAAAGAGCATTAAATCTTTTTGGAAGCAATGTATCTAAACACTCAAAATCTTCTGGGATAAACAAACAAAGAAATTACGTTTAGCAAATTTATCCCTAGAATTATCTTAATAATACTTACCAGTACACTTTCAATATTTTCAGTAATATCTCCAAATGGGGCGTTGCATCTTTTTGCTTGTTTGTTGACAGTACTTCATGGAGTTTTTACAGAGTTTTGATCTAGCTGAATTTGATATTTAAGGTTGGTATACTTTTGGAAAATGGATGGATGGATGATTCAGCGACGGATGCCAGTTTCTGATGAGAAGCAAATTGTGCATTAAGCAAAATAAGTGCATTAAGGGTATTCTCTAGCCGCAGATCAGTTATACACTCGTTATCGCGGTGCATTGTGTGATTTAATGACTGCACTCGATAACATCCACTATGTTTTCGAACACCACTACAAATAGCTGTCCCCTAAAATAGTGCCATATTTTAAGGGTATAGGGGACGATTTTGGACGCAGCCATAGTTTGTCGTGCTAGCTGCTATGTCTGTTACCTTGGAATTGTACTGCCACCTGGTGGTATGGATGTAACATTGTTAAAATAACATTAGGTTTTTAGGTTACCAATGCCATTGTAAGTATCTGTTCACACAATTTTAATTATACGCAGATGGTTTGGAATACATGTGGGTTACAGAGATCAAATGCGTAGTAGGCTATTCAGTTGGTTATGTGATCTCAACATGGCAGCCACAATGAAGCGTCCCACATCATGTAAAATAAATAAAGCATTTATTAGGCTACCTTAAAATCATAGTTATGCAGAGTGAAAGCCTCTATCTTCAAACAACAAAGCAACAAGTGATTATTTTTCGTATCTGACTGATACTATGAGGTTTCAACCAGTAAATACAACAGAAACCACACTAATGTATTGTAATGAGCAGCTTGTTCACTGCCCTCCCCATATCTGTCCTCTAAGTCATGGTTTATTACTCCAGCGGTGCTTCACGCAGAGGGAGGTGTCCGAATGATATAGGAACATGTGTTGGAAGTGTGGAAGATAGATAATATAACACAGAGATATATCCTACTTGTCATCCTCCTCCTCTCTCACCTTTCTCTGTTCACTCACAGTTCATCTGTAGGTGGATTTCTTTTCTCGAGGGGGTCTCGCGGTTCACCCCCAGCTGAGAATGCTTAGCAGAGGTTCCTCAAAATGCTGAACTGTGCACTTTTCCCCTCCATCGCAAAGAGGTTTCCTATTGTTCTACGATTTTAACGATTTGTCCAGAAAACTGAGGAATTCATTATACAATGCTATAAAAAGTGTGAGTCTCTTTTGAACCAGCAGGAAGCTCTTGATTCCCTTGTTGGCTCATAATGATCAGAAGTTGTGATGTTTCACAAGAGGCTTTTGTTTTGTAGTTTTTGTTTTCTGGCTTTGAAAAATAACAATGAAACACTTCCATAAAACAGTGTTTGTCTTTGAAAGAGAGCAGAGAAACATTGGTGGTCACTGCCTCTGTTTTGCATTTAACTTAATGTGGTTTGATGGTTTCACCACCCAGTGATCCTCTTTTTGACTGATTCTGACTCTCCTTGGTGAGAAGGTCTTCTGTTGTGGGTCAGTTTTACTACAGATGAATGTATGAATCAACTTGTGGTGGCTTATTGGAGGCCTAATTCACATTCCAGACATTGAATTGTTCTGGTATACCAGGGTGGAATTTAAAGGGATCATGTCATGAAAATGCAAATGGATGATGTTTTAAATGCTTTAAATTTGATCATCAATGCCCAGTACTGTAAGTGGCATGTGAATAATAACTCTGGAGCCACAGAAATAGAATGCAATTTCATCGCTGATTGTTTTACAATAATGCACACAGTCCAAATGCATTACTATTAACTATTCAGTCATTAATGGATGACTTTTGAGTCCAGAGAAGTTAGACCATCTACCAGCAAGGGATAATGCTAACATGTTAATGGGCCTCATAAAATGAGATTAAAGGGTCAGTTCACCCAAAAGAAAAATTCGTCATTAATTACTCACCCTCAAGTTGTTCCAAACCTGTATGAGTTTTCTTTCTTCTGTTGAACACAAAAGAAGATATTTTGAAGAATGTTGGCAAACAGTTGATTGCCATTGACTTTTTTTATGGAAGTCAATGGGGTCCATCAACTGTCTGGTTGCCAACATTCTTCCAAATATCTTCTTTTGTGTTCATCTGAAGATAGAAAATCATACAGGTTTGGAACAACTGTACGGTGAGTAAATTATGAAATAATTTATTCATATTTTTGGGTGAACAATACCTTTAAGGAGAAAAAATATTATAAATAATATGTATAACATATATTATGTTATATTAAATTAAAAGCCACAATATGCCTAAAGATTAATCTCTGCTGTTAAATAGAAATTTAAGCTGTTATTTAAAGAAATTATATCTATATCTCACAAAAAGCTTTGGAAAGAGTTTTGAATATAGTGCACAACCTGTAGGACTTTTATGGTTACAGAAAAACAGAACTAAATATTGCTTTGGGTGAACTACCCTCTTACTGTAACAGTATATGTAAAAATGTTATTATATTTAAGTACTCTATTCTAGAAGAAGAAAGTAGATGAAATGTTTATTGAGTTAATTCACCCACAGTAGGTTCTTCTGTGGTTGTGTTAATATGCAGCAGGTAACATGAATGGAATCCAAAAGTCTTTTTTTTTTTTTTTTTTAAACCATGTGCTCAAAAATATCAGTCTCACTTCATCTGCACCTTCTCCCTCTGAATAGTTTTCCCTTGAAGATGCCAAGAGCAACAAACATTATGCCGAGCTCTTTAAGACAGGATTTTCCACATCCAACATGCTTTCGCTCACTCCTTTCCCTTTCATTTCCCCTTCACACCCTTTGAAGATTGATTTTTCTTAAGCCCAATACATCACAAAATCTCCCTCTAATGGCTGATCAGCTGGTTGGTGAAGAATTTCCTGTGGTTGGGTCAAGAGGTGAGAGGAAGGGTGAGCGAGTAGAAGAGGACAAGGGAATGAATGAAATTAGACACTCACTGGTTCACTGGGATACTGCTAACACTATTTATGGCTGCGGCAACAGGTATAAGAGCACAGGGCCATGTAATAAGCTCCTCTCACTTTTCCCTGGTCATAAAATACATATCCAAATGCTTCACACTCTAGAAGAAAAGGTTCTATGTAGAACCTTAAAGGGTTCTATCAGGCACTTCATATTTGGAACCCCTAAAAGGTTCCATATAGAACCCTTTTTAAGGGACATACAGCCATAGAAGGACAAGAGCCAACAATTATTACAGGAAACACTGGGATATAAATACACAGGATAACAAGTGCTAACAAGGAACAGGTTAGAGTAATTAATCACTTAAGAGACTAACAAAGGTAACTATGAAAACAAACAAGGTAGCTATGGAAACAAAAAAGGCAAACGAGAACTGAACCCCGGGGACAATGAGGGGCGAATAAACAGAGAAAAAAACTGACTACAACATGGCGTTGGAAACGGGAAAAGAACCGGGCAGAATACAACCTAAAAATCCAGATAACAAAAACACAAGGAGCACAAAGGAACGTGCAACATAAATACTGTATGTATGAGTTAATGCGGCTCTATTTTTTAATTTGTCTTGGTTTTACCCTCTTGTGTACTTGATAGACTTTGGCCTGTCCAGCTTTGAAAACAAGGTGTGTACAGTATGTCAGCAGCTGCTCTTCTCTGTTTTCTGTAGATATGATGTTGCCATCTTCCTCTGTTTTCAGAGTTGGCCATCTGGTTTTCTTATCTCTCCGGTGCATGGCAGTGGTAGTGTTTTCTAACATCGGGGGAAACTGGCCACTTTTGCGTCAATCAGCAACTTCTGCAGACAACTGCGAGGTATAATTTTTTTTTAAACGTGGTTTTGTTTAGGTTTGTCTACTTCAACTTGAAAATGTGTGTTTTCTTGCTTCACTCTCATTCACACACATATCTATATATCATAAATTCTTATTTTTTATGTTTATTTATTTAAAAAGGACAATGCACGTTAATGAACATCAGTATAAGATACAGAATGTAAAAAATATTATAGAAACATTACATCCATAGTCCCAAGGCAGGTAAAACAAACAAAGACATTGCTAATAATAACAGTATAGAAATACATACAAAACATAACGACAACATACAACAACAGAAAAGTTAACACATCCCTAATTAATAATGATCACAAATCTGATTTGTTATAAGCCACTGTTTAAGATGGATCTTGAAAGTATGATGTGTAAAACACTCACTTATTGCAAGTGGTAGTCTATTCTAATTTTCACTTCCCTTAATAGACACAGTTTGACCAAATGTTTTGTGCCTATATGGCACCTCACAGTCCTCTCTAGAGATGGCCCTAGTACCAATGCCACTCTCAGCACTTGGTTTAATAAATGCATTTAAAGTCAACACCAAGTAAGAATTTCAAAATGTTACAATAATGAAATGAAAAGGGTTTTCTATCAAGTGTTGTACCACCTGCAAATGACCAGCTAGTGAAGCACTACTCAACATGTGAATAAATCATTGAGGGTAAGAACAACCTAGCAGCATCAACTGTCAAAAATGGCCTAATTTGCTTAAAGTGATAGTTCACCCAAAAATGAACATTCTGTCATTAATTACACACCCGCATATCCTTCCAAACCCATAAGACTTTTGTTCATCTTCAGAACACCACTAAAGAATTCTTTTTGATGAAATATGAGAGATTTCCATCCCTCCATTGACAGCTACGCAACATAAAAAGTTCATAAAGATATTATAAAACTAATCCATATGAATTGAGTGGTTTAGTTCAAATTTTCTGGAGAGACACGATCACTTTAGATAAACTTCACAGATTAAATTAAGGCTTTCATTTACATATTAACATTGATCAGCAAACAACCTCACTGCTTCTTTCGGAACCTCAAACGTGCTGCGTAACACGAGAATGAACCTCATTGGTTCTTGCAGAAGCTCAAACGTGCTGCGTAACACGATAATGAACATCGTTGGTTCTTGCAGAAGCTCAAATGTGCTGCGTAACACGAGAATGAACCTCATTGGTTCTTGCGGAAACTCAAACGTGCTGCGTAACACGAGAATGAACCTCATTGGTTTTTGCAGAAGCTCAAACGTGTAACACGAGAATTAACCTCATTGGTTCTTGCGGAAGCTCAAACGTGCTGCGTAACACAAGAATGAACCTCATTCGTTCTTGCAGAAGCTCAAACGTGCTACATACCACATGAATGAACCTCATTGGTTCTTGCGGAAGCTCAAACGTGCTGCGTAACACGAGAATAAACCTCATTGGTTCTTGCAGAAGCTCAAACGTGCTGTGTAACAAGAATGAACCTCATTGGTTCTTGCGGAAGCTCAAACGTGCTGTGTAACAAGAATGAACCTCATTGGTTCTTGCGGAAGCTCAAACGTGCTGCGTAACACGAGAATGATCATCATTGGTTCTTGCAGAAGCTCAAACGTGCTGCGTAACAAGAATGAACCTCATTGGTTCTTGTAGAAGCTCAAACGTGCTGCGTAACACAAGAATGAACCTCATTGGTTCTTGTAGAAGCTCAACCGTGCTGCGTAACACAAGAATGAACCTCATTGGTTCTTGTAGAAGCTCAACCGTGCTGCGTAACACATGAATGAACCTCATTGGTTCTTGTAGAAGCTCAAACGTGCTGCGTAACACAAGAATGAACCTCATTGGTTCTTGCAAAAGCTCAAATCTGACAATGATACATAACCTTTTCACTTGTATTTTAAAAGTTAAAGTAGAGTCTAAAGTGACCCAAACAATATTAAGCTCTTCCCCTCTCAAGAACACATTAGAATGAGTCATTTCTACTGGCTGTTTTGTAAACATCATGCACACAGTTTTTCTTGTATTCAATAATACATGAATTAGTAAGCCAATCCTGAACATGGGTCATTGCAGAAGTCAGGTTTTTTTAAACGCTTCAAAATTATTTGCATGAGTATAAATAACATCATCTGCATACATTTGTACATTAACATTATTACATACTTTAGGTAAATCATTACAGTGTGAATAAAATTGGTCCTAAAATAGAACCTTGTGGAACCCCTGTAGTGCAGACAAGGTATGAGGATTTAGTGCCATTAACTCACACATTGCTTTCTATTTGAAAGATATGATTTCATCCAAAGAATTGCTTCTTTGGCATGGCCTTTATTTAGACGTTAAGTCAATAACAATACTTGGACGAATCACATTCAAAGTCATGCTTGTGATCAAATTCAGCTCATGCACATATAAATAGTAACATTCATATCATGCAAGTGTGCGTGACTCTGTGTATGTCAAAATTTCCAATTCAATGAAATGTTTTAATATAAGATGGAAAGGCACGTATTGTAAGGTCATTGGGAATGACCCGTCTAGATTTATTTTCCTCCGCAAGTTCCATGATTCATTTTATTGCAGCTGACATCTCCATCCCTAAGCAGCAGACCCTTGCAAACTTCGCACAGCTGCGCACAACTTAAAGACCGTCCCTTGACACCATCCGTACTATAGCCAAGTGTGTGAGCGTGTTCACAAATGCTAACTTGTCCCAAGATAGTCTGTAGCCAGTAGCTTTTGTGCACGTGTGTCAGCATGGATTTACATTAATATATTTTGTGTGAAAATATTTTTTCAGACCTACCCTAAGTTGTTAGTACCATCCATTACAGAGTAATGGGTGTTTATTGTGAAACGCAAGCACTTTGTTAGTTGTGAGAGAACTGTAATTTACTTTAAAGGAATAATATACCTGAAAATATTCTGCATGGCATGGGTGTGTGTGATTTGATTGGAAAGGTGTGTTGAAATGTGCGTTTCTTGCCAAAATAGAGTTGGGATTTGGGATGTTTTTGTGTGAAGTGTTGAAATTGAATCAGAGATGTGAAACACAATAAGGACAATGGTGATGTGATCATATTGGCATGTTTTGATAGTTTCTCCATCTTCAAGCCAAACTAATAATTTAATTACCATTAACAGTATGTCCTTAAAACTGCAAAATAAACATACTGGCCTCTCATAACCCTCTTTGTACTGATGTTTCCAGAACAGTCAAAAAACAAGTGCAAATATGCATGCTTCATATGAAGCAGCTAGCCAAAGATATTCTCATTGTCCCACAGAACCACTTCATCAACAAAAAATATGACAAAGCACTCAGAAAGAAATATTTCCACATACTTATAACATCATATGGAGTATTAAATAATGTATTTGGGGAAAAGGTAACACAAATCTTTTCATAACTTCTTTCCAGCATAGTTTAAAAAAAAAAAACATTTTATTCATCAAAGAATCCAGAAAAAAAATATCAGTATATACTATATACACTGAACAAAATTATAAACGCAACAATTTTGTTTTTGCCCCCATTTTTCATGAGCTGAACAAGGTTGTTGATTGTAGCCTGTGGAATGTTGGTCCACTCCTCTTCAATGGCTGTGCGAAGTTGCTGGATATTGGTAGGACCTGGAACACGCTGTCGTATACAAGTTTATAATTTTGTTCAGTGTATAAGCAGCACAACTTTTTTTAAACATTGATAATGTTTCCATACAAATCCAGGCTATGATCTGAAAATATAAACAGATATCCATTTTAATCTGTCGGAAAGTCACCCCCTGCTTTGTCAAACCCACAATTGAAAAGTGAATCTCTAGCAGGAATAAGTGAGAGCTATGATGTTTTTGGTTAATCTGGTTCACTGGATACCAGAAAATAAAACATTGGGCCATTGAGTTTTGAGCAGTTTGTTTAGTGTGTGTGTGCAGGGAGCACAATGCTTCTGTTTGTATTTTTTTGTATCGTGAATTACCTCTGTTTTAACCATTAATCTGGCCAAACTGACGCTGTACACCGGAGAGTCATCATGTCCAGTTTGAAGTGTATGAAAGCATCATTTCGACAAAAGCATTTCAGCTTAAAGAAAAACAAATGTGACAGATGTCTGTCAGCACTTCTAGAAGCCATGAGCAGAAAGAGCTCTTAAAGACCCCATTAAATCAAACTTTGTAACTTTTAGTCCGTGTGTGTTAGCTTTGAAGCTGGCATATCCCAGTGATAACTGAACCGTTAGTAGACATTTAAAATGTACATTCTATGTTTTTGAGGGAAATGGCCCAGATGACTCATTTTGCACTACACAAATCAAATTTTGTCCAATAAAATGCTCTAGCAGCTCTAATGTGATGTATATTAAACCCTGTTGGTTTCTTAAAATAGAGGGACGATCTCTTCAAATCAATCCCTTTCCCAATAGAAATTATATACAAATATTAATGTCATAACACATGAAAGAAAACGGCATTTGTGATTTTTTTTTAAAGAGCTCCATGAACTAAATTTCATGGAGATCTTTAAAAAGAGTGGACTTGCATTGGGCAGCTGTTTATCTGTGTGAGGTGGCATTCTAGGAAATTCAAGCAAGTCTGAAGCCAACTCCTGGAGTGAAAAAAAAAAACAGCTAAGGAAAAACACTGATGCTGAACTGATATTTTCTGTTAATTTTTCAGCTCTCCTCTCGTCCATAAGCTTGATCGTTGTCTATGCCTGCACTCCAAATCATCGTTTATATAAATCTTCAAAGAGTATCCAGGCATTTATCTGTTTAATTTATTTGTCTATCAGTAGATCCAGAAATGGCTGATGTGTGTCTCAAAGATGTATGGTGGAGAAATCATACAGGAAAGTGACTCTATGGAAATTCTTCTGTAGTTAAGGCCAATTTCCCCCCGTATGCCTCTGTTCTGGCCTGGAGAAGTCTTCAGGACTGGTACACAGGGGAGCACCTTGCTGCAGCTTTATACATATATCTTTTTATAAAAACACTGGTCCTTCACAGGTCTATAGCAGCCCGTTGTCTCCAACAGCACCTTGATACACAACTCAAAGTGGGTGGACGTCAGTGTTTGGGTTTTTGGTTTCAAGTATCAAGCTCATATTTTAGCTTTTTGGGGTTTTTAAACGTTATGTAAATTTATAAAATAGTCATTATACTTCTGCTCCTCAAATCTAGTTGGTCGAGCGGCTGATATGTGTGTCGCTGATATATATAGACTGCTGATATATAGACCGTTGTTTGCAAGTTCCAGTTAGAATGTCAGTCTGTGCATTAGTCACAGGGATTCTTCAGTGGCTTTTTCTAGTTGACATCCTCAGACCAATAAGTAAGCACAAGTGACAAATGTCTAGTGAGTCTTATCATTAATTTACCCGATTAGCTTAAACAATGATTCATTCAGAAATTAAACAAGTGACTGTCTTTATGAATCAGTCATTGAATCATTAATTTAACTTATTCATTCAAAACACTGATTCGTTCAGAAACAGTACAAGTCACTGGCTTCATCCAAAACCGCATTCTCTCTGAGTAGGAACATATTTGTAATAAATGCTGTAAAGTTTAATAATAAAAAAAAAAGTTATATAGTATGAATGTAATCTGGACATAATACATTTGTCATGTTGTCATTATCATGTGACCTACCAGCGTCAGTTGCGTCTCTTCACTGCCATTCACAAATCCTCTCCCATGGCCTCATGGGATAAAAAAGTGTCCATTGGATCCACACTCCATAATCTTGCCGGAAGTAGTAGGTCATTCAGGTACACTTTGCCTATACTCTTGTACTGTGAATTCAGACATACTACTATTTTCCCGTATTGTTTTTCAACTACTATAGGTAAATATGCATATTTGGATGCAACCCCTGTCTTTATTTATCATTAAACAATTAATTCAGCTGATTTTTTCCAAAAAACACAGATTCTTTCAGAAATTAAATGAGTGGCTGTCTTTATGAATGAATAATTGAATTTTTAATTCAACTGATTCTTTCAAGAATGCTGATTCAAAGAGGAACGATACAAGTTACTGTCTTTATGAATAAGTCATTCATTTGAATGATTCATTCATTTGAATGATTCATTCATTTGAATGATTCATTCATTTGAATGATTCATTCAAAAACACGGATTTGTTCTCATGATCTCATGATTCTGCTTTGGCTTTGTTTGGAACACAATTTTTGTTGACAGAACAAAAAACCTCAATAACTGGCAATAAAATGCAAGTTACTCAACATGAACTTTTTATTGAACTGTTGTATAATGTTTCTTTGTTACTCCAATATCTTCTCAGAAACGATTAAGCCATCACTGACTTGCTGTGTTTTCGAATTAGGACATTTTTTGAACTGGCAACACACTCTTCGTTTAAACTTACTTACATTGTTGTGACATTGCTTAATTGTGAGTGGTCTATTTGTTTTGCAGTGTGAAATGTCTTGCATTGGGAATTTGGCAGGTGTACAGATTCATATTTTTGTTGGTGTCACCACGTTAATGGCTGAGTACTTCTGCTAAGCCTCGCAGGGTTAATGACTGTCCTGCATCTTGAAAGACTCCAAGAACAAACACATGACTAGCTGTGGTGACTAATTGGGCACAAAAACTTCAGAGTCTCGGCCAAGACACCAAACACGATGAACTCTTTAAGAGCTAATCAACCCTGGCTCCATCTGCT
The DNA here is from genome assembly GCF_964197995.2 of Scardinius erythrophthalmus. Taxonomy (NCBI): domain Eukaryota; kingdom Metazoa; phylum Chordata; class Actinopteri; order Cypriniformes; family Leuciscidae; genus Scardinius; species Scardinius erythrophthalmus. Next base: position 31,032,261 of record NC_138231.1, read on the forward strand.
ATTCTGGTGAGGGCCAAAATGTCTGCCCTGTATGTGTAAGTGTGTGTGTGTGTGTGTGTGTGTGTGTGTGTGTGTGTGTGTGTGTGTGTGTTCTTGCTCTCTGCTGGATAATGGGAAGCCCGCCCTTCTCGTTCCATACATCATAGTATTATTCATGTTAAACCAGCCATTGATTGAGGCACAGGTGTTTGGATTAGTTTGACTGGGCTAGTTGATATAAAGCAGCTGGCTCTCTTATGGGTGTGTTTCCTCACCCGGTTCTGTTTATAGAGGGTATGCTCCGAATAAGCAATATTGTATATTTTAACATTTTCGGTTATGATAACATGTAGACCCGTGCTTTAAAGGATTAGTTAAGCCAATAATAAAAATTCTGTCATCTTTTTTCTCACTCTAACCCTCAAGGAGAGAGCGTGAGAGTGTTTTTTGTTTTGTTTTTCCAAAAGGAAAGGAGGGAATGGATCTTTCAATCTGACTTGTGCGTTCTGTTGCATCTCGTCACTGGCGTTGCTTGTTGCTTGCTTACATTTTTTTAACTTTTCAACTGCCAACGCAGGCGTCAGCCAATCAGATCACCTATGCAAGGACACTAGCCAATTGTGTTCATGCAACACGGAAAAATAATGTGTAACCAGTTAATGGTAATTTCAAATAAGCGTTTCTGTTCAGAACATTTAAACTTGATTTAGTTTTCGTTTTGTTTATGTATGTTAAAATTTCACGTTTCCATTTTTTGTTTTCATTCCTTGAACCGGTTCAGAGCCCTGAACACAAAGCTATATTATGGTTCCAGGAGACAAGGAATGTAGCAGATTTTTTTAATCAGTTTCATGATTCTGTTGTTGTTGTTGGTGCTTGAAAGGCCCAATTTTGAACTTACTAACCTACAGGATATTGTGCGAAGGATAAATTAAAGTTATATCAGCCTTAACTTCAGCCTGTCACACTGCTAACAAGGCAGGATACAAGAGCACACGAAGATGAAGATAATCCAAATAGCCTAAGTTATATGTATTCCAGGAAGACGGAGAGTGCTCACAGGATAACACATACAATCACAGACAGTGGACTGAACAGGGGTGCGTTTCCCATACAACGACGTAACTCAATGCTTCACTACCATAGTACGATGCATCATTGAAGAAATCAACTAGCTAGTCACGACTGTTTCCCGAAACCATATTGTCGCAAAGTGGTCGTTCAACCACGTTGGTTTATGACGTTACGCATATGGTGGAGTAATAACTTCTTTTAATGAAACGAATCGAATTAATGCTAGATGTTTTGATATTAATTACAGACATGGTACCTGAGGACTTTTTCTCATTTTTCTCAGTTATTTTGCTTTATTTCCAGATTTGATCATATGCTCGTTCTTAGTAGAGCACGTTCGCACATGCGCACTCTTCAAAAACAGTGATTTAAATCTCTTGAAAAACTCAAAGAAGTAAATTACATTTGTATGTATTCTAAATAAAAGACACAGGTTGTACTGATGTCAGCTTGCTTATTTTGCTCAAGATTAGGATTTATTTAGTCCACATGTCATGCAGTCTAGAAACTATGCTTTTAACCACAGCTCGAGAGCTGTCGTTCAAACCACACAACTTTGCGATGCTGTTTGCGAATGTTCGTTGGAACAATGGTTTCGGGAAACACCGACGCGGTGAACTATGCTGATAACTACGGAACTTGCGACAATGGCTAACGATGCTTTCAGGAAACGCACCCCAGAACAGGAGACTTTATAAGGGAACTAATGAGGGAGAACGTAATCAGGGAGAACAGAAACAGGTGCGAATGGTTAACTAATCAAGATGGCAAATGAACTGAACAAGACAAGACAAACTAAATGAAGACATAACTTACACAGCCATGCTGAAAAATTACATTTCTCTTTCAAGGTTGTGGCAATTATAATTATAATTAAAAGGTAGTGGCAATTCCCTGTACTGTTCCAAAAACATGCACAATTGTTGAATCTGTAATTTTATCAGAGTAAAGCTCTTCCGGTCAATTTTGCCAAAATGTAAAACTTTTATAGTCCTGCTCACTCTGAATGTCTATATTTCCCATGCTTTCCAAAAACCCTTTAAATATTTAGGATTGATGGTCAGATAAAAGTGCTGACAGTTGATATTTAACTTGGCATATACATGTTTATTTTTACCTCTAGATAAGAGCTTGAATTCCTATTTCATGTGTGTGTCTTTTGGGTGTTTCAGCTTTTGCTATCCTTGTAGAGATTAAGCTTTCCCAGAAGAATAGTAAAACGTGACATCTCCACAAGGACAAAGGGTTCATAAGTACACTAAATATTAAATCCATGTTTAAAACTGCTATTTAAAAAAGAAATTCTTAAAATGAAGTGTGTGGTTATGGTTTCAATTCATAAACAACAGAAATACGGTTTGAATGAAGACATTTTTATACTTTCTAGAGGATCATGTTCATAGTTTGTGATTGTCTACATGTTACTATAAGAGTTTCCAAATACATTTTAGAATAACTATTTCAACAATATATGAATGGGAAGCCATCACAAAGCAGTGTGTGTGTATGAGAGGGATTGTGTGTGAAATATAAATGTTATTGCTTTGAAGAGTCCCTTGTTGCTAGTATTAATTCTCATTGACTGAGGGCCAGAGTGAGGGGAGGTGTAGGTCAGTGACTCTCACAGGACCAAACCATCTGATAGGTCACTGGATGATGTAATGCCAATCTCATTAAAAAAACAATGAGAATTTAAAGAGATTTATTCCTGTTAAGTCATAAGAAGGTCATGTTCCTTATTCCCCCAGCCTAACAAAATAAACAAAAACCAAATAAAAAAGAAATTGGATTTAGCAGCCCAGTGAGTCAAGTTCAGAAATGGATGTCATACTTTTTGGAGGCCAACAGCTGTATGTTTAAGAACGTAATATTGAGTTATTTAAGATAACCTGACTCAATGGTCTCTTTACCTCTTTAAACCATTCAAACCTCTCTCGACCCTTCTTGTCTTTACTATGAATCCATAGTTGATCTACAACAGTGATTTAAACTAGCTTTGACATTGAATTTGTTGGACAATCTAATCAATTTATTTAAACTCAGGCTCATTGAAAAAAACATACCTGCGGCGACATTTTTTCATTGTGAAATGTCTATAATGAGCGGCACTAAAAGCATGTTAATTTTTTTCCGGAACAGTTGAATATGAATCTGCCAATGTTTTATCACATTGGTGGTTGTATGTATCGCAGCAGTTAGGAAATTAAATGTTCGGTGAGTGGCGTTAAAAAGTTAATGCTCTGTCACATTTGAAAATAACATAGCACCTACACTAAACCCTACCTTAAATGCTAACAGATAATGTTAACAAAAGTAGACTAAATATTGGATAAAGACACATTTGCTGAAGCACAATCATGTCATTTTAGCTTGCTTCTACAAGTATTTGTGCTCTTTTATTGTGAATTGTGTTTCACAGGACTTGAACTCATGGGCTCTCCATTGCAAATGCATTGCTGTACCAGGTGAGCTATAGAGCAAGTTTACTATGTCTGAAAAGCCATACATATGTATCTGGTTGTGTAATTGTAGTTTACAAATCATGCACTATGGTTAAAGCAAGAAACAGTGTGAAAAGTCTTTATTAATTAATAATCTGCCCTTTTAATAAAAAATAGCATAGAAAGGAATACTTTTTTGGGGTGTTTTACTGTCACTAGTGATCATTTGCACAAGAAATAATGTAGATAGAAGCACATTTTACCAGTCAGCCTATATTGACTTATATTCCCTCTCAGCTTTAAATGACTGAACTCTTCTGAACTCTGTTCTACTGTAGTGCACACTACTCAGTTGTACTTTATTCTACTCTCTACTATCACTCTTTCAAACAGCATCGACAAGCATAAGCTATTGCATGCCAATCATACTTATTGATTATCCCCAGATTTGTACTCTTGCTCTGTAACCAGCGGAATCTCAAACTACATTTTTACCATTGAGGATTTTATATCTCTGAAATTTTCAAGTTGCTATCAGATCCCTACCAGAGATAACCAACCCCTAAATTAGAAACATTTTAAGAGATTTGTACATCTCACTTGTACAGTCTCATATATTCATGTACCTTGTAATGTGCTCTAGATATCAATTTTGTTCAGGACATCCTGACTTGAGATTAAAAATACTCAAGCAACCAACTTTCCCATTTTTGGATCACTTGAGATGGACTGACCCCTCATTCATTTATTTACTTTTCTCAAATAATGCTATATATTTAGGAAGTGACATAAATGCACAGTGAAGACCACTGAGGTGACAAGAGAATGTGAACATAGATTTCCACGTGCCATCAGACACATATACAAACACACACACTGTTTAATGAACGCTTTTGGGAACATGAGGCTCTTATGTTTCACAAGTGTTGTTTGGGGGAGTTAAAACAACTCCCAGGGCATAAAAGGTGGTCCGGCAGCACCCTAGAGAGCAACAGGTCCACGTGATTCTCAACCAGGTCTTCATTCAAACACGACCCTTGCTAATAAACAATGTCTAATGCTCTTGGTCTAAAGCTAATAAACTAGAGGGTGGAGTCAGTTTGGGTTTAATAAGGGGAAGAATTTCTAATGGTAATAAACTGTGTGTGTGTGTAGCACCCACGCTCTTGAAAGCCAGGGTGCTAATTAGTGAGGAATTTCCAAACACAGCCTTATAGAGTAGACATGGCATAGTAAGGTCTAGGGTTACATTTGTGTCTATTTCTTTTGGTTGACCATTAGAAGATCCTTTCCTGATCCTTTGAGTTTAGGATTTGTACAAGTGATTCTGTCCACTGAACTATTTTTTTCTTTTTTCTTCTTCTTTACATTGAAAGACCAACCATATAATGCACTACTGTTCAAAAGTTTGGGGTCAGTCCGATTTTTTTTTAATTACTTTTATTCAGTGAGGATGCATTAAATTGATCAGAGTGACAGTAAATACATTTATAATGTTACCAAAGATTTCTATTTCAAATAAATTATGTTTCTTTGAACTTTCTATTTATCAAAGAATCCTGAACAAAAATGTGCCATGTGCCACTCTGTCCTGTTCGGGCCCTAAGAGTATATATCGAGCGCTCTGCCCAGTTCATACAGTCAGAGCAGGTCTTCATATGCTTTGGAAGCCACACCAAAGGGCACCCGGTCACGAAGCAAAGATTTTCCCTTTGGATAGTGGATGCCATTGCATTGGCCTACACTACAATGAGCCTTCAATGCCCCATTGGTGTAAGAGCACCAGAGGTATGGCCTCTTACTGGATGGGTCCAGTGGTGTAGCTATTGGCGACATTTGTGTGGCGTCTCGTCGTCCACCTTCGCCAGGTTTTATAATTTTGACGTTCCTGTGTTACAAGCACGAGTCCTCTCTGTTTAGCTGAGTTGACCTCAGAGTAATCTCGACCTGCTGATATGTTTTCATGTTTCCAGGGGTCTGAGCCCCTTCTCTGTCAGGCGAATACTCTGTCCTTGTTTAGCCCTACTGCACTGAAGGCCCTTATGTCAAGTGTCTTAGGCTGGGGCCTTAGAACGATTGTCGTTCTGCAATCATAGCACGGCGTGATTGGATTGGTTCCCCATCGCGTCTAGCTGCGCAATACAAGCAAACCGTATGATAGGGAACGTTCTCGGTTAGTTACGTAACCTCGGTTCCCTGAGATAATGGGAACAAGCATTGCTTAGCTTGCTGTAATTATGCTAAATGCCTATGCAGTCGAGTTAATCTAAATCCTATGGCAAGACGCACACCGTTTTATAGACGGATGCTCCGCTCATTCTGGCGGGCTGCCCGCCGATTGGTTCGCGCACATATGTTGCGTAGGTTAGTGCAGTTGTCACTGCTCAGCCAGTAGACTTGCACAGATTCATGCACTGCTATGGCTTGTGCAGTTTCACTGCGTTATTCAATAAAGACCTCAACAATTGAGGAAAAAACATTTGTAACTGAGTACATTAGACTTTATTTTACGGTGACATATTTACATTGTACTTACTCAAATAAGAACTGAGGGTTACACTTTATTTTAAGGTGTCATTGTTACTGTGTAATTATATACACTCACCTAAAGGATTATTAGGAACAAGGTGCTGAAAGCATTCTTCAGAAATTTTGGCCCATATTGATAGGATAGCATCTTGCAGTTGATGGAGATTTGTGGGATGCACATCCAGGGCACGAAGCTCCCGTTCCACCGCATCCCAAAGATGCTCTATTGGGTTGAGATCTGGTGACTGTGGGGGCCATTTTAGTACAGTGAACTCATTGTCATGTTCAAGAAACCAATTTGAAATGATTCGAGCTTTGTGACATGGTGCATTATCCTGCTGGAAGTAGCCATCAGAGGATGGATACATGGTGGTCATAAAGGGATGGACATGGTCAGAAACAATGCTCAGGTAGGCCGTGGCATTTAACCCTCTGGGGTCTGGGCTGTTTTTGGGGCCCTTGAGATGTTCTGACATGCCCTGACATTTGTGCTTTTTTCAGTTGCTTATAAACATATTAATGGCAAAGGTGTAAATTCACTCTATAAAGCACAAACAGGGCTACCATAATATGTGAGCCACGTGTATGTACATGTTTTAATTTTTGAGAGAATAATGTTTATGCATGGTTATTGAAAAAAATTAAAACTAAAATTTCTGAAATAAGGCCACGAAACACATAGTAAATATGTGTCAATAAGACTTTTGAATAATGGATGTCCTCGCCTAGTGTTTTTTCTTCAAAATTATGTGAAAATAGTCTTGCTTTATCGTTCACATAAAACAATACATTGATTTAAATTGATGTAAAACAGGTTTTGCTTGGAAAGCCAATATGCGAGGGGGCGTGAACGAGGAGTGGTTTACAACTTAGAACACCCACTCTGCATAATGACTCTGCATAATGACTCTGCATAATTAGCCATTCATTCAGGTGTGACACTGACTGAGCCACAATGCAAGATATATTTAGAAGAAGACTTATATTGACCATTTAAGATTTTGCTTACATCTATCTTGTAAATATGTTTTGCCATTTTATTAAAAAGGTTACAATTACAACAATATTACAATTTCAACAATATTTCAAGTGTACTCTTTCTTTGTTAAAAAAAAATGATTTTAGGCCTACATTTTATATGTATTCATTACTTTCATATTTCGCCTGACTGTAACGTTGTTTTCATGAAATATTAGGGCATATTGTTAATTTGCAGTTTAATACGTTGCTTATACAAATAGCCTACATTTTATTTCAGCATATTTCAGTCGATTTTTACTCATCTCAGTATAGCAATACAGTTTGCTGAAACATCATCATTCATTCACACACGCGATTTAAATTTAAACTGTCTTTGCCAGCTGTGGTAAACAGCGCGCATCTCTGCCGTTCATTCATTCATAAACAGAAACCCACGTGAAGAAATTCACGTGAGAAGGAAAAAACTTACTAGTATTCTTACTCGCCTCGTGTTTATTTTTCTTTATTTGGCAAAAAGCACAACACTTTGTTTTTATTGTGAGTATACACAAAAATAATACACATTTAACAGAATCGATTGATGTATGAAACTTGTTTTGTAAAATCAAAGTCAAAAGAGTATTTCGGGTCTCAATTCAACTCATAAGGAAAAAAGCGAGCAGATCACGCCGGCGTGATCTCCGACCTCTGAGGGTTAAACGATGCCCAATTGGCACTAAGGTGCCTAAAGTGTGCCAAGAAAACATCCCCCACACCATTACACCACCACCACCAGCCTGCACAGTGGTAACAAGGCATGATGGATCCATGTTCTCATTCTGTTTACGCCGAATTCTGACTCTACCATCTGAATGTCTCAACAGAAATCGAGACTCATCAGACCAGGCAACATTTTTCCAGTTTTCAACTGTCCAATTTTGGTGAGTCGTGCAAATTGTAGCCTCTTTTTCCTATTTGTAGTGGAGATGAGTGATACCCGATGGGGTCTTCTGCTGTTGTAGCCCATCCGCCTCAAGGTTGTGCATGTTGTGGCTTCACAAATGCTTTGCTGCATACCTCGGTTGTAACGAGTGTTTATTTCAGTCAAAGTTGCTCTTCTATCAGCTTGAATCAGTCGGCCCATTCTCCTCTGACCTCTAGCATCAACAAGGCATTTTCGCCCAGAGGACTGCCGCATACTGGATGTTTTTCCCTTTTCACACCATTCTTTGTAAACCCTAGAAATGATAGTGCGTGAAAATCCCAGTAACTGAGCAGATTGTGAAATACTCAGACCGGCCCGTCTGGCACCAACAACCATGCCACGCCAAATCACCTTTCTTTCCCATTCTGACATTCAGTTTGGAGTTCAGGAGATTGTCTTGACCAGGACCACACCCCTAAATGCATTGAAGCAACTGCCATGTGATTGGTTGATTAGATTATTGCATTAATGAGAAATTGAACAGGTGTTCCTAATAATCCTTTAGGTGAGTGTATTTAAGTACTGAGTAATATTAAGCAACTACATGTACTTACTATATGGTTAGGGTAGGAGTGTAATTAGTGTAATTATGCATAACTTACTGTTATTTTTATGGTAAGTACATGTAACATAATGTAACGAGGACACTGTAAAATAAAGTGTTAACAAACTGAGTAATATTAATTAACTACATGTACTTTACTATAGAGTTATGGTTAGGGTTATGGTTTGGTTAAGGGTTAATTACTTGTAATTATGCTTAGTTTACTGTTATTACTATAGTAAGTACATGTAGTAACCTGTAAATATGTCACCTTAAAAAAGTCTTACCGAACCCAAATGTTTGAACGGCAGTGTACCTGTATAAACAGCTTCAGATGTTCACATTTCTGTATAATTATTGCTATGAAAATATTCACAAATAAGCCATTTACATTAAATGTGACTTAACTGACTTTATCATTCACCTAAATGTGTTTTGAAATCCTGTAGCTTGACTGTACACACATTTCAGTCTACGTACAGTAATTAATCTGTAATCAGCAATCTGATTACACACGTATTTACATAAACATATTTTCAAGAAATGCCATATTTAGAACCTTCAGCTATAGCTGTGGAAGAAAAAATTGTTCAAGAGATATTTTACTTAAACTAGCCAAGGGGGACTATATTTCCTTCATGATGTGTTGCATGTGTTGGCTGGGGATATGATCTAGAGCCTATAATGCAGTTGTCCTGAGGATTTGAGACAGGCCCCTAAAAACAGCATAGTCAGCAGCTTTACATAATCATTCGGTTAGTCCCCAGGCAGATTGTGGGGTCATGCCATTCAAATACCCTGGAGCTCAGAAACCAGGGGCTCACGTAGAATGCTGTGCCCTTTATAACAAGAGGTAAACATGCCACATGTGTTTACTGGTTTTGAGGGTTTATGAATCAGTATTCATACTAACAGGCTTTTCACGCTGCATTTAACCTTAGGTTATCGTCATTTAAAGTGGTTAACAATACTTTTAACCTAACATTTCACCTTTTAAATTTTGAAAGGAGGCTAGAACCGCTTTTGTAGTGTTAAGCCCAAAAACATGACCTATACAATATGAAATGATACACTAGTACAATAGACAAACAATAGAAAACTAATTATCAACTCAGCAGCACTTGCCTCATTAAATAAGCTTGGTTGAGAGTTTTGTATCCAAGGGAAAAGAATTCGACTTTTACTGTAAACATGTTTTTTTATTTCAAAAGACTTAAAAAAAATTAAACATGCTGTCTAAAGTAGGCTATAAAACATGTAATGTTCTTTATGGTAACAGATTTTCAATGTTTATGATGATCAAATCAGATGAGGATGTCAGCACTTGTCTGCAGTTTTCCTGTTAATATTCTGTTCATAAAAAGGGCTTCACATCAGTCATAAATCTCCAGGATCTTAGTCAGTATGAACACTACTATGCCAAAATCGCATCTGTCATAATTCTTGTTCTTTCTCTCCAATGCTCAATTTCCTGTTTAAAGCAGCTGGTTTTTGTAACATGTGAAAAATGTGGCAGAGATTAATGTGTAGGGAATGACTTCACCACAACAAATGACCAGCATTTCATCAGATTATGCAATTGTTCACGTACTTTCTTTCAAATTTTTAAACATAGTTTACACTATTAGAATAAATGATTTATGTTGTCAAACTAGGAAGATTGACAAACTCAATTACAAAGAAGATGGTCGTGGACTGCAGGCCAGTGACAGACTTATGTTCAATTCACCTACACAACACAGGATCTTTTTTGGCATCTATAATTCCATGAAGAACCTTTAATAAGCGTGGAATCTTTCCATTGCACAAAAGGTTCATTATAGTGAAACACATTTCTTTAGATTATTAAACTGTTCTTCACATCAAGAAAAAAATGGGTCACACTTTAGTTTAGGGTCCAATTCTTACTATTAAAGGGGTGGTTGATTATGATTTCACTTTTTGTTAACTTTAGTTAGTGTGTAATGTTGCTGTTTGAGCATAAACAACATCTGCAAAGTTACAACACTCAAAGTTCAAAGCAAAGTGAGATATTTGCTTTTAAAGAAATTGCTTTTTAAGGACTACAACAAACGGCTGGTAGGGACTACACGACATTCCTCCCGGGTTAGTGACATCACTAACCCTAAAATTAACATAAACCCCGCCCCCGGAACACGATTTATAGATTATCAAGACAGAATACGCTAATCAACGACTAGAAGATAACTACACATAAGCTACATAAATTCATCAACTAACCATTCAGAAATGTCCTGTTGCTTCTACATGTTGGCACTTCTTCTCGAGTCTCTCCATCTTTGTCTGACACTTTTGAAAATAAAAGGCAGAAAATGTTTGACATTTTCAGTGCATGTCTGTGTGAGGTAATGGAAGCTGCCAATGGTGCGTTCAAGTCCTCCTGGGAAGTTTGTACGTACGAGGTGGGAAGTCGTGTTTACGACGGCAGGTTCGTTCAAGTCACTTTCGTCGGAGTAAGATGGCGGTGTACTTTCTCTTAATTAATTACACAAAAATACAGCAAGGTTCTTAAACTCTAGTTCTACAAAATGAAGAACAAAGATTTGCATAAGGTGTGCTCTGCTTTTTTATGTTTTTAGTTAATTTATGAAGCCACTGCAAACTTTATCGTTACATATTACATTGTTATTTTACAATGCTATCATATTCTGTGCAGGCAATTAGCTTAATTCGCTGTAAATAGAAAAGCCTAACAATATCACAGCTAAATACCTTTCAGCATGGGTATTCCGCCATGTTTCTCACTGACACGCCCCAACTCGTAAAGATCGGGACTAAAAGAAAATCCCGAGCTCCCCACACGCATTTACGACATTGTGGTGGCGTTCATGTGCGTTCAACTCGTAAATACAATCTATACTAGATGACTTGAATGCACCATAAGATCGAGCTCTTGAAGCTCCGCCCTCTGTGCCAGACGCAGCAACTCATTTGTATTTAAAGGAACAGACACAAAACGGTGCGTTTTTGCTCACCCTCAAAAAGTGACAATTTTAACATGCTATATAAAAATATCTGTGGGGTATTTTGAGCTAAAACTTCACATACACACTCTGGGGACATCAGAGACTTATTTTACATCTTGTGAAAAGGGCATTATACCACCCCTTTAACTATTAACTACGACTTTTGCCTCAATAAACTCCTAATTACTGCTTATTAATAAGGCAAGGCAATTGTTAAGTTTAGGTATTGCTGATTAAGGAATGTAGTCATGCAGAATAAGGCATTAATATGTGCTTAATAAGTACTTATAAACAGCTAATATCCTAGTAATATGCTAATAAGCAACTAATTAATAGTGAAAATTGGACCCTAAACTAAAGTGTTGCCAAAAAATGTTTCCTCTTAGAACTGTTCACTGAATGGTCTTTTGGTGAACCAAATGTGGTTCTTTTATAGCATCGCTGTAAAATCCCCTTTTGGAACCTATATGGAAATACAATGAAATTCCAAAGCCACATCTTTATTTGGGGGACAGTTTACATCACCCAAAAAATGTTAAGGTGTCCTTGTTACAGTGTAATTATATATTTAAATACTGAGTAGGCTAATATTAATTAGCTACATGTACTTTCTTTAGGGTTAGGATTAAGTTTGGTTAGGGTTAGTTGCATGTAATTATGCATAATGTATAGGGTAACACTTTATTTTGATGGTCCCCTTTGAACATTCTGTTGACTATAAGTAACTTTGCAACTACATGTCAACTAACTCTTATTAGAGTATTAGTAGACTGTCTGCTTAATATCTGATAACTCTTTATTGTGATGATCCTCCAACAGACATTCTACTAACTATAAGTAAACTACATGTCAACTTATTCTAACCCTAACCCTACCAGTCTATTAATATTCTGCTATCACTCTAATGAGAGTTAGTAGACATGTAGGTGCAACGTTACTTATAGTCAACAGAATGTGTTAAAGGGACCATCAAAATAAAGTGAAACCAAAATCTTTTATTTTTTGCAGTTTGAGAGCTTGTAAAGGGATAGTTCATTCCAAAATGAAACTTAATCATAATTTCCTCACCCTCATGTTGTTCCAAATCTGTACTGCAGAACACAAAAGAAGATAAAAATAACGGGACATTGTTCAAAATATCTTGTTTTGTGTTCCACACATGAAAGAAAGTCATACAGGTTTTGGAACGACACGAGGATGAGGAAATTATAACATAAGTCTATACCTTTAATTGCCTGATTGGACATTCCCACATAAACAATAAACAACAACAAAAAGAGTCGCAAAATGCGAACTTTCCTTTCTTTTACTGTACAGTATCTCTCAGTGTTGAGTTTGGACAAACTTCTTGTCCAGTTATGACTATATCCAACTTTCACACAATTATTTTTTACTGAACTAATGACCCTTCACCTCCATCCAGGCCAGTGTCCACAGAATGTCCATTCCCAGAGTCGATGGTTTTGATGAGACTGGGCGCAGAGATTATCTCACTGTGGTGACAAGCTCAAACATCTCTTAAAAGGCACTTTAAGGCTTAAAAGCTGACAGGAAAATAGATATCTAATGAAATAAAAACTAATCTGAGGCTTTGAGGAGACTCCAGGCTGGATTTTCTGTGGCTTTTGAAGGCATGTTTATGAGCATATATTTTGAGGGCCTCTTTCTCTCAAGGAGATGAGTGAGTAAGCGTTTGTTGATCTCTGATTGATTTATACGTTGAGAGCCTTCATGCTCCCAACGTTTGACTGACAGATCACCATACACTTTATAGACGCCTGCCTTAACATCGGATAACCACAATAAACTGAATTCAGTGGTTGTGTCATCATCGGCACACACACACATGGGTTCAATCACTTAACTGGATCTGGATTTGTGAATCTCACATTTGTTGCATGAAGACAACCTTTGACCTTGTGTGAAACGTTATGCTTCTCAACACTAAACAACAGTTGTTGAATATGAGTGTGTGGTTGAATATGTGTATATATGCATTCAAGTTTGAGGATCCATTGGTTAATGACGGGTAGAAAACTGGACAGTGGCTGTGTACTTATATGTAATATGTACTTATTATTGTAATTACAATAACTGGGTAATAACTAGGTCCTAACCCTGAACCTACCCCTAAATCTAACCTTAACCCATGTAGTTTCCTTATATTACCCAGTACTTTCTTAGGTAAGTACACTGTAAGTGCACATACTGTAAAATAAAGTGCAACCAAAAAAACGTTATGTATTGCAATGTTGATTGTCATATTTCATGTCATAGGGCAGTGTTTCCCAAACTTTTTTTCTGGGGACCCACATTTTAAAGTCGATAAATCCTTGTGACCCAATAAACATTAGGCCCATATAGTTCATATATCACGAAGAGAATTTATGCATTAACAAAATATGTATGACCATTTTTAAGGTCAGTTAAGCTTCCACTTAACTATTTAAAAGAGATACAGATATTTGACAAAGCACAATTTTTTTTTTATTTACCTGTTGTTGACAATAAGTAAAATGCAGAGGTGAAATGAGAAAGGAAGAGTTGACAGGGCATCTCATTGTTTTCATATTCTCATCATTACAGTGTACACAATTTATACTTATACTTATATACATGAGACAAAGTCCCAAGGCGTCATATACTGACGCTTTTGACATTTCGTCCACATGCAACCACATGGCACCCTTTAGCGTCAATATGAGACGCAGATAGATATGGGCCAGAAGGCGCCTCCTAGCGGTCTAACCCTAACCCTACCCATAACCTGTGCGTCTCATATTGACGCTAAAGGGTGCCATGTGCGTTGCATGTGGACGAAATGTCAAAAGCGTCAGTATATGACGCCCTAGGATGAGAATGCGTTTATAGCACACTGAAAAATAGTGCTCGACTTGGCGACCCATACAAAATCTCTGTCTGTCTGGTAAATGACTGTCATAGGGTGTATTGATTAAGATAATCAGTGTATTATTTGCTCATCTCTGACACATCAAAACTGCTATGTTAACAATTTAACAAAACATTACAAATAGAAATATAATTTCCTAACCTGTGATGGTTTGTACTCTCAGTTATTGTCTGCCGTCTCTCTTCTTTTTCTTTTAAATGGTGGTTGGCAAACCTACTTGAAGTTGCATTAAAGGATCAGGCTTAGGATAGCCAATACCGATCAGTTAAAAAATGCTTAATCTGTCCCGATACTGAACTTTTAGATCAGCTCCTCGGGACATCCCAACAGGTAAACTCATCTACCATCAATTTTTTTTTTAATAAAGACTGAAAGAGTTGTCGGAAGCTTGGTGGTGACGTTGAAGTCATGTGACCGTGAAGTAGTTCGTTTATAACCTATACTTTTAACTTTTTACTTCAGCCGATTGCATTTAGGCTTTAAAACACATACAAATTCATAAAAGTTTTGTTAATTTGTGAAGATTATCATTGTAAAAAAAAAAGAAAAGAAAAAAAACATGTAAGAATGATAAACTTTTGTTGTTTTGATTTTCTGCAATAATCCAAATGCCAATGGAAAAATCCTGTTTGTCAAGGGAATCAGGGTGATGCTAACTTCAGGTTGGCATACAAAAATATCACTGCAGCTCTTTATTGACTTGAATTTTATGTTAAAAAAGACGTTTATCAATATATTTTTAAAGTCAAACATCTTTATAAATCATACAGTTCTTTGTCATGATGATGAGTAAATATGACAGATTTTTATCCCTAACAAAATCCTGGAAAGTACTTCAAAAATTACTTGCTTGGTCAAATGCAGTGATAAAAAAAAAAAAAAAAAAATGTATGTGTTTTGTGTGGTCCATGTATTCCCAATCCCAAAAGTCCCAATAAGAATATTGTAAAACCTGAAATCTTTGACCTTGTGGGGACATTTTTTGTTCCCCATGAGGAAAACAGCTTATAAATCATATTAAATTATATATTTTTTTGAAAATATAAAAATGCAGAATGTTTTCTGAGGGTTAGGGGATATAATATACAGTTTTTACAGTATAAAAATCATTATATCTATGGAAAGTCCCCATAAAACATGAAAACCGAACTTATGTGTCTGTGTGTGTGTCATCTTTTATTGGACTGCTGTGATGTTACACCCGTCCTTTCCATGATGGGAAGATTCTGACCCTTTGTACATCACCCTCTCATCACTACTACCAACACCTTTCATTATCATGATCAATGTGTCGGCACAGAGAAGTCGGTGCAGTTTTTTATGCTCATATAATTGTCATGTTCTTTCATCGCGCATCACGTGTTAACTCTTGTACCTGAATCCAGCATCAGATATTTGAGCAGCTTCATCCATCTGACCACCAAGTCGTCCAGGAAACCAGCCAGCAGGAAAAGACTCTCCGTGGGTTATGAAAGCACTGAGAGGCTCTCGGTCTCCTCTCCTTTACTTTACTTTCCTTCTGCCAAACTTTCCTTTTCTCTCTCTCTCTCTCTCTCTCTCTCTCTCTCTCTCTCTCTCTCTCTCTCTCTCTCTCTCTCTCTCTCTCTCTCTCTCTCTCTCTCTCTCTCTCTCTTTTCCCGAGTGCAAACCCTTTTTATGATGAGAGGTATACCATAAGGATTTGCTGTGGCATCTTTACACTCCAAATATATAGTGGCATTAACTTCTCTGTTAGTAGAATTTGTAACCCACAGGTGCACAGATTACATCAGTGTGTTTTATTCAGCAACATCTGCTCAGGACTTGATGGTTTCATCGATGCATTGGGTAAGAGAACGCTTAGTGGCCATCATAGCTGCTTTCATAAATGCTGCATAGTGAATCTTGTTCAGATTTATTTCCCTGCATTTGAAAATCTTCATGTGCAGTGTGTCTTGTTCTTGGCCGTGGGCTGTGGCGGTGTTGTGCTCTGGGGTATAAAGCAGTTTAAAGCATGGCTTGGCAGTGCTGTGCTTCCCCTAGAGGGCCTTTCTGTTTGACTGCCCCATCTAAATCATACACAGCACGGCCCCACAGACCCTCTGTTTGTTATTCCATGGGAATTGGCGGCACTTAGCATGGACGTGGATCAGTCTCTCTACGTGTGAATGTCGGTGTTTTGTGTATGATGCGCTAGAGGCACATACACAAATTGAGTACAAAATTGGGCCTCAGGATACGTTTATAATACAACGGTGTACTAAAAATGGAAACGTTTTTTTCTTTGCGTTTTTCGCGTAATGACGGCAACATTGTAAAAACAATTGCCGTTCACACGGATCCACGGAAAAGGACTAAAAGTGCTGTATTATGGCCAGGCCAGTAGTTGGCGATGTCACTTTGTAAAGAAACACTACGCGCATATAGACTGAACATGTAATACACATGCACCTGACATCACCGTTTTCACAAATTCTCATTTTTGTAGCTTACACGGACATAATAATGGTGTCATTTTCGAAAACTTGCACTTTGAAGCCTGTTTTTAAAAAGTTTCAGGCCCCCAAAACAGCATTGTCATGTAAATGAGCAGCCAAAAATCATAATTTGTTTTTTTTGTTGTTGTTAAAAACAGTGTCGTGTGAACGGCCCCTAATACTGTTAAGTCTTAAATGGATTGTTCACCGAAAATAATTGTCATCATTTACTCCCCCTTATGTCATTCCAAACCTGTATGTAAACCTGACTTTCTTTATTTTGTGAAACACAAAATAACATATATATATATATATATATATATATATATATATATATATATATATATATATATAAAAATTCCCATGCAATAAAAGTCATAGTGGTCCAATGTTGTTTGGATCCCAGCATTCTTCAAAATATTCCACATAAGAAATAAATTCATATGGATTTGGAACATCATGAAAAGTAAATTGATGATGATGAATTTTCATTTTGGTGTGAACTGGCCCATAAATATTATAAATTATTGTGAAGATTTTCATCAACAGCAGTCGGTCAAATTAAATATAATATTTTATATATGTTTTCTATCTATTTTAATGTTGTTGTTGTTTTTTGGAGTGTTTTTTCTTGTGGCAATACATATGTTATATAAATATATAAAAATATATATTATGTTTTCACATTGCTTTAACTCATCAAAATAAGTTAATCATTGTTATGCAAGATTCAACTCATTTTTTAAAGTCAGTTTAATATAATTTAAGTTGAAATGACTTAAACATCCAAGTTGATTGTACTTAAAAAACTGAGGCAGCAACTTTTTTACACTATACAATACTGTATATAATACAATGACTTATAATTGGGTCACTAGGTCAGCACTACAATTTTAAACAAACTACTAAAAAAAAATCTACAATCAAATAAATATCAATATAGATCATGACATATTATGTGAACTCAGAATATTGTCAAGACAGGCCAAATATTGCTACTTTTCATGCTAGGATAATTTTAGGTCATATTATAGGGTTTATCTAACAGTTCTCACAACAACAAAAGTTTTTTTTTTTTTTTAAATCAAGTGTAGCATATTCTTATAATGTGACTGTTTGCAAGAAATTCAATTATTGCCCAATGTTTTCCAAACATACGATAGTCGGATAATTACATTTTCTCAAAAATAAATTATTGCATAACCATTAAATACAAATAAGCATGGAAATTAGATGACTAATGGTCGGACATCAATCATAAGAGCTCATTGCTTATTGAGCATGTGCCCTCAGCATGCACTGACCCCACAACGGGCCTCATAAGTTCTCCAATTCATGCTAATAACCAATACAAACATCAGCCTGAGGATAGGGAGGGAAGCCAGGGTCAGATAACGGTTCTGTACTGTTTACATACACGGTATATAACCTGTAAATACGAGAGGAGGGTTCATCCTCACTGCCCCACCTAACCCAAACCATGTGTGAGAGGACAGACCCCCCTCAAGCACGTCAATCAACAGGACAGGGGAGCTGAGATCATAACTTGGACTGGCAGAGAATCCTTCAGCCGTCCGCAGTCTGAGCGTGCACACAAACACGTACACGCATTTAAACATTTATCTAGAAACAGGCACTCTTCAAACACATGAGTAGTCAAATACACAGATACACAAAGAGGGATTCTTAGGGGGTCTAACAGATGTGCAGTGCTGGGTTCTGGGGGGGGTGTGGAGAGTTTTTGGGTTAGAAGATGAAAATGAAGCATGCAAACAATCGTCATGGCACGCTTTCATGATATCGACACTGTTTATACCTGGTATTAGCACTCATTTCATAAATGCAAGTGTAAAATGGGTGCAAAACATTTTGTGATCGGATTACTCTAAGCATATTCAGAGGTATAGTCAGAAATGCATGTGGCCATCGCATTTGTAATGTAAACTGATATGTTACCGACAACAACAAAGGACTGCCAAGTCAGTCTTTGCAACCCATACAAATTCATCCAGTATATCAGCATGTAGTGACATTAAAATTTTAAAGTATACATTCAAACGTTTTTACTTTAAACTTTTTAATAAACATGCAATGCATGTATTTAGATAGCCTTTCATTTTTTATTTCAGTTTCAGTCTTAGTCATTTTATTACTGATTATGTTAGTTGCAGTAAGATTTTCGTCTAATATTTATATAACATATTTTAAAGTCCCCCCCTCCCCTTGTTATTTTATGATGCCATTATGTATTTTTGCTGCCTTTTAGGAATAGATTTGTTTTACCCACATTCTTAAGCTAAACCCACCATATGAATTATTACCTTTTTAAACTTTGAAAATAGCAAAACAATCAAAGTTTTAAAATACACATAAACCATGTGAATAAGACAACCAAAGAAAATATAACAATCTGCCCGTAAATTTTTACAGATTGGTTAGTAAGGAGAAAGCAGTGTGCATGAAGAGTTTGAGTTGAAATATAAGCTGTGATAAAAATCAACAGGGCCAAAAGTGCATGGCTAAAGAAACTCTCATCTGTACTAGAGTAATTCTTGCACTTCGGATGGAAGCGTGTGCTGTCATTGCTAATAGTCCTTCAGAGACGTGTCAGTCTGGAAGGTAATGATTATGTTACGATGTCATAGTTCCGTTTTTCTCTCATTCTTGCATAAATGTGTGTTGATATTGAGAGCATAAGAGGGACAGATGTGGCGATCATCACAACATCCTCCCAGAGCCTCTGAGATCTGATTGTATCCATGCAGCGTGGGTCATGTGAATCAGACAGGAGTTGGCTGGTCCTGTAAAGAAGCTCTGTGTTTGAATTTTCAGGGCACACGGGGAGTTCAGAGAGAAGAAACAAAACCCACCACTGTTACAAGTAAATCAAAAGGAAGAGTGGATGTGTCAATATGTTTATAATTGAGAGAGATAAAGGCATCTTTACTCCCACATATTGGATGAAGCCAACAGTTACAGATGTCAGCCACCTGTGATGCTTTATCAAAACTAAGCCAACAGTAAATTGACTCATTTTTAAATGTATTTAAGTATTTCCCAACAATTTGGTGAAAATGGCATATAAATAATTATAGTCTTAAATGAGAACTCCGGTCAATTTTAACATTGAGCTCATTTTTTTGTAAATTTGGAGTGCTGTCAATACAGAGAACAACAACAAAAATCGGTGTTGCCTACACCATGTTATCCTCTTTTTAAAATTTGCACCCTGTTGACTTAAATGGGGCAAGTTTTAAACCTGCTTTTAGCCTCTTAACATCCTTGATGTGTCATTACAAGTGCCCAGCTAATGTGAGTGATTCCTTCAGAGTGAACACGGGTGAATCTGACTGCAGTAGATGTGAAAAATATGGATAAAAATAATATTATTTCAGCCAGCGCTCATACCTGTATTTACATCCTGTTTTCGGTCGAAGTCCATAGTAATCGATTGCCGAGTTCACACGCGCATAGGTTTAGTTATCTATGATCACGCGCGTGAACTCGACAATCGATTACTGTGGACTTCGACCGAAAACAGGATGTAAATACAGGTATGTGCGCTGGCTGAAATAACATAATTTTTATTCGTATCTTTCACATCTACTGCAGTCAGATTCACCGTGTTCACTCTGAAGGAATCACTCACATTAGCTGGGCACTTGTAATGACACATCAGCATTTATCAGCAAAAGAAAATCTTACAGATCCTAAACTTTTAAACAGCAGAGTACATTAAATATGATGTTTACACTCACAAAGGTTCTTTATTGACATCGATGGTTCAACTAAGAACCTTTAACATTAATGGAACATTCATGGAGTTTCACACAATTTGTTTGGACTACTTTAGACAGTCTGATGGTGTTTTTCTCATTTTTTGGGAGTCAAACAGCATCCGCTCATTGATTGTGTGGAAAAGAGCACCCAGTAAAATCTGCTAAATTTCTTCTTTTGTGTTCCACAGAAGAAAGTAAGTCATACGGGTTTGGAATTAAATGAAGTAGAGTAAATGATGGCAGAATTTTCATTTTGGGTGAACTAACCCCGTCAATGAGGAAAGCTGAGAGAACAATTAATTATCCAAACACTATAGCATTTCTACAGTAGTAATACCGTTGGTAATTTTTGTTTTATCTAGACTGTTGTGACCTGCCTATACATGTTCTCTAAGCTTACACAGACTTCGAAGTTTTAGGTTCTGCCTTGTGCCTCATTCCATAACAGCATGAGTTCAAATCCTGCTCGAGCAGTAAAGAGGAGCCTGTCCCAAAGGCACCATAACTGAGGTGGGAGGTACAGTTAAAGAGGATGAAATACTGAACTACAGCAAGTTTTTTTGTAAGCTGCAATATGAGTGATGTTGTTTCAGACCCAAATGACAATCCAGACCCTTTCTAAATACCTAGCATGCTTGCTTACCTGTGGGCTGTGGGTTTAAAACTAGATGAAAATGAATATTCTGTCCTCATTTTCTCACGTTCATGTCTTCTGAACACCAAAAAAAGAGTTTGATCTGTTATAGAGTTTGCAGACTGGAACCAGACTTCCCACTGCTGGCAGCGGTCTGTCCCGGCTGAGGCATACAGCGGATGGGGTGGGTGTTGAATCCAAGCCCCCTGTGGAGAGAACGGGGGTCCAGGTAAGCCACCCACACCTGCAGGATGTCCTGTCAGACGGTATAAAACCAAAAGGCTGACGTCAGTTGACCAGTCCAAAGTTTTTTTGGTTATATAAACTTTGTGTTGTATTATTAATATCTGAGTTTTGTTTATTCAAAGGGAGGAACTCCTAGGGTGGGATTTTTTGATAAGACTGGGCAAGGTCCTGTGCCCAATCCTGATGTCACTCAATAATGGGTGGTAGAGATTGTAAAAGTACAAGACATTTTGCACTTTGTCATTTTCGGTTATTCAAGAGATCCAAATGAGTAAAAGATGCTGTTTATGCACAAATGAAATGCATTTTAACGTTGCATTTCAAACTCTTCCGAGAGGCATGATTTGTCTAAATAAACTATAAACAAAACAGAACTAGATCACTAGATCAGTCGAACGTGTCTGTTATTTGTTCATCTTTGTCCAGAATGATCAAAGAAATATTTGTTTTTGTTTAGAAGCAGAGATGGATTTGTTTGCATGTGTGTCAACAGCAGACGGAACCCAGATTTATGGATGGAGAGAGAGAGAGAGATAAAAGTGAAAGAGAAAAAGAAAGAGTTAAGCTACAGTAAATATTCTTACCAGATGCTGTTTTTGTTTCTTTTGGAGTTGTGATGTTTGTTTCTCTTGATCTTGGTCCAAATTCCCAATGCCAAGCAACTCTTCCAGACCCAGGGTTCTGCTCAGGAAATTAGCTGAAGAACATGTAGTTTACAAGGATCCTCTGTCCAGAATTCACATAAATATTTGAATAATTGTTACATTACGGTGATCCTAATGGAATAGATTGGATTTAATCTATAGGATATATTATGTTACACATGGCCCATCAGAGCTTTGGAACTAATAACTCTGAGGTAAATAAATTAAACTGTAATAGTGTAAATTCACGTGACGTTGAGTTGTACAGCCATAGACATTTTTACTGTTTTTATTTAATTGTGTCAATATTTCATGAACCTGTAATTTCAAAAGCAATATATGGTGTGCCATTAAACATAAATGCAGATAAAATGTATATGTATTTAATATGTGCATCCAATCCATATTAACCATTGTAAGTTGACGTGTCAGTTACAAAGTTATTTTTGGCCATGATGTACAATTTTATTTTACATATAACCTGACAAAGGGCAGTTTAAAGTAAAGACGTTTATCTTAAATGTAGATTGTTACATAATACTCCATAAAATATGAATATATACACATACATACATAAAAAAATAAAAAATAAATAAAGAACAGTTTTTTTTAAGAACATATATTAAATTTAAAAAAGTTTAAATATTTTTTTATTTAATAATTTTTATATGTATTTAATCTGTCTGGTAGTAGTGATGTTAATGTGATAATATTCCCATTATTTCACTTAACATTCCCGTTTTATGTCTGTTTTACATTGGGCCCTAGTGTAAATGTATGTATTCATTCATTCATTCATTCATTCATTTTGTCAGGTAATAGGGATATTTACTGTGATCCATTCCAAAAAAAAAGAATAATAATCATTCATAAAATCGTCACGTATCTAGACATTTCCACGGAAATCATTGTAATAACAGGGATCATCTGAGATATTTAACATTCCTTTATTATAGCTTCTGGAAACATCCCACTCTTTCATCCCTCTCTCTCTTTGCTCTGGCTTTCTCTTTGACCTATTGGTCGCATTCTCATGGGATGTTACATAACTGCTGACACCTCTGAACAACTCTCTCATGCTGACACTTGTGGACGGGTTTGCCCAGCATGGCAGATTACAAGCCAGTCTTCTGCTCTGTGTTTGTCTGTGTGTGTGAGTACAGTATTCACTCTGTCACATCATGTGCCAAAGACAGCAGAGTCCAGATTCTCCAGCGGGGCATAGAGAGGGCATACTGAGGGTCAAAACCACCTTCTTCACTGCCGTCAGATCCTTACATTCTCACTCCCTCCTCTGTCCACACACAGCACTCACACACACATCGACACACTTATTAAACATCACACACTGAGGTGCCTCTTCAAAGTGCTATAACCCCACTACTTTCAAAAGATTCTGCTTTCATTGCCATTCCCATTTCACACTTGAGTACAAAAAGCTAATATGCAACATTTTTAAGATTGTTTACATCCATAACCCCAAAACCCTGTCATGAACGTTTTGTTTTGTTTTGTTTGATTTTTTTATTTTGTATTGCATTTCTTTGTTTTGTTTTTTTCCCTTTGCTTTGTTTGTTTGTGCTTTGTTTGTTTTTATTATTATTATTTATTTATTTATTTGCTTTGTTAGTTTTGGTTTGTTTTAAGTTTCATTGTATTCTGTGTAATCTTAGATGACAATGGATGAAATTTTTATTTATTTTTTTGCTTTGTTTTGGTTTGTTGGTTTTGTTGTGTTTTGTTTGGTATTTCTGTGCTTTTTTAGGTTTTTTTTGTAGCCTATAGATTTTTGTTTTTGTTTTTTATTTCTTTGGTTTTGTTTTTGTTTTATTTTTTTATTTATTTAATTTTATTTGTATTTCTTTGCTTTGTTTGGTTTAGTTCTCTTACGAGAGGTTCTCTCGTATTGCGTAGTTGCTTACGCTACGGGAAAGCCTTTCTTTCTCGAGATACTGAAGCCAAAAATTATCCTTAATTTTTATAATCTTGTCAACGCAGTGCGGCAGCCTGCAGACCTAGGGCAAGCTAACTAGCGTGCCCATTGGCTGCCCTGCGGCAACTGCAGCAGCCTACCGCTGAGCCCTTGGCGTGACGTCACGACCAATGAGCGCGCTTGGCGCGCTTAATGCGTCACAGCCCGCGAAAAGGGGTGTGGCTTAGCGTATATAAACAGGGCTCGGAGGCTGCTTCTCTGATTTCTGTCTTTTCAGCGAAGCTCTTCGCATCGCTGCTCTCTGAGGAAGCCGCCGTCGAAACAAGCGACCAGCACGCCGAGGATCTCAGCCTGAGGACGCCGGCCGCCTTCGCCGCCTTCAGCTTTCCCTGCCTGCTTCGCTATCCGGCGATCATATCCTTTACTGCTCTGTGTTGTATGTGTTTGTGTGTTCGCCCCGCGACACACTTTTGCATCTAAAAGAGCGCGAGGCGTTGTTGCAAATGCCTCGCTCATCCTGTGGCTCGTGCAGAGCCCCGCTCAGCGATGGAGACCGCCACGTGGTTTGCGCTCTCTGCCTGGGCTTCGACCACGCAGCCCGCGCCCTCTCCTCGGGCGGCTGCGAACAGTGTGAGGACTTGCCGATGTCGACCCTGCGGGCTCGACTCGCCATGTTTGACGATCCTCCACCTTCCCCGGCTGCCTCTTCAGGGCCGCGTAAGAAGAAACGCCGCTCTCAAAGGCCTCCCGAGCCGGTGGTTATAGCTGAGCGCTCGCCGGAGCCCCTCCCGCGAGCCTCGCTTTCTCCTTCTCCCCCGCCCTTCACCGACGCGCAGCGGCCGGCTACTGCCCGCACTGCCGTCGCCTCAGGGGATGAAGCAGATGACGCCGCTGACAGCTGCTCTCTGCTTGCTTCGGACAGCGAGGAGTGGTCGGGCTCTCACCGCTCCGCCTCCTCGACTCCTGAGTCTGGCAGGTCCCGCTCCAGTGTCGACGCGGAGCTTATCCGCCTCCTCACCAAAGCGGTCGACCGACTGGGATTGGACTGGTCCCCACCCAAGGAGCCCGCGCCTAACCGACTCGACGGGTGTTTTCTGCCTAGCCGCCGCCAAGCGCCAGCCTCTAGGTCAGCACCCTTCCTGCCTGAGCTCCACCAGGAGCTATCGAAGTCGTGGAACGCGCCCTTCTCCGCTAGACTCCGCTCGTCTGTCTCCTCGGCTCTCTCCCAGGTGGACGGGGCCGCCGAGAAAGGCTATACCGGCATCCCTTCCGTTGAGGAAGCGGTGGCAACGCACCTTTGCCCGCCGTCTGCTAGATGGCGCTCAAAGTCTGCCCTGCCGTCTAAAGCCTGCAGGACCACATCAGCTCTCGCCGGCCGCGCATTCGCCGCCTCCGGCCAAGCTGCTTCTGCCCTGCACTCGATGGCTGTTCTTCAGATCCTGCAAGCCGACCTCCTCCGCGAATTGGACGAGAAGGGCTCGGATCATACAGCCTTAACAGATCTGCGCAGCGCGACGGACCTTTCGCTCCGTGCTACCAAGACCGCTGCACAAGCCATCGGCAGATCTATGGCCGCGCTCACCGTCATCGACAGACACTTATGGTTGACGCTGGCGGATATGAGTGAGTCAGAACGCGCTGTTTTCCTCAACGCCCCGCTCTCGCCCACCGGCCTCTTCGGCCCTGCGGTCAGCGGGATTGTGGACCGCTTCTCTGAAGTGCAGAAGGCGTCGCAGGCTATGAATCTCTTCCTGCCTCGCCGCTCGAGCCCAGCCGCAGGCCGCTCTCAAGCTCAGCCTCCTGCGCGCAGCTCCACACAGCGCTCGTCTCGGCCACCAACCACTTCGCAGCGACGCCAGGGCGGCCGCCCTAGGTCGCGCTCGAACCAGCCGTCACAGACCGCCGCCCCCCCGGGGTCCGCGTCCCAAGATAACGCTGAAGTCTGAGCCCGCGAAGTCCTCCTAGCACCCGCAGGGAGGAAGAGATGGCTGAGTCCCGCTGCGGCCGGACCGCCATCAAAACGCCCAGCTCTGTCAGTCCCCTCAGTGCAGGCTTTAATCATACACTCGATTTAATTATATCACATGGAACCGATCCAACCGATATAGATATCATTCCACAAAGTGACGATGTCACTGACCATTACATGGTAACTTGCATATTACGTACTCCTGTAATATATCATGCTGC
The DNA here is from genome assembly GCF_964197995.2 of Scardinius erythrophthalmus. NCBI lineage: Eukaryota > Metazoa > Chordata > Actinopteri > Cypriniformes > Leuciscidae > Scardinius > Scardinius erythrophthalmus. The sequence goes on from NC_138231.1 coordinate 31,058,553, forward strand.
GCCGCGTTATCGATTAGGCAGAACAATCCTTCCATCCACCATAGATAATTTTTCAAACAGCTTATCGGATCTGTCTCAGCTGCTCAGTGAACCCAAACAAACAGATGAACTTGAGGAATTAACTAGCACTATGAGCACCATTCTCTCTGGATCATTGGATATTGTTGCGCCCATTAGATTAAAAAAGGTCAGAGAGAAAAGTAAAGCACCATGGTACAACAGTACTACGCGTGTTCTAAAGAGAGAAACCCGTAATTTAGAGCGTAAATGGAAACAAACCAACTTAGAGGTCTTTAGAATCGCATGGAAAGACAGTATGTCACGTTATAAAAAGGCCCTAAAAGCGGCCAGGGCTGAGCATCTACGCAAACTAATAGAAAACAACCATAACAATCCTAAGTTCTTATTTAACACTGTGGCGAGACTAACAAATAAACAGATGTCTCCTGAACAAAGTATTCCATTACAGTTTAGTAGTAATGATTTCATGAAGTTCTTCACTGAGAAAATAGAAAACATCAGAACCACAATTGTAAACGTTCAATCCTCAATCGCGCCTTATAATTCAGCCTCAATTATCACGCCGCAAGAACAATTACAGTGCTTTTCAACTATAGAACAAAAAGAGTTAAATAAATTTATCATTTCCTCTAAAACAACAACATGTTTATTAGATCCCATACCAACTAAACTATTGAAAGAAGTGTTACCTGTAGTGGAAGAGCCTCTCCTCAATATTATTAACTCGTCTTTATCTTTAGGTCATGTTCCAAGAACATTTAAACTGGCAGTTATAAAACCTCTCATTAAGAAACCACAATTAGATCCGAATAATCTAGTAAATTATAGACCCATTTCAAATCTACCTTTTATGTCTAAAATACTAGAAAAAGTTGTGTCCGCTCAACTGGGCTCTTTCTTACAAGAAAATGACACCTATGAAAAGTTTCAGTCTGGATTCAGGCCGCATCATAGCACTGAAACTGCGCTCGTTAAAATCACAAATGATTTACTTTTAGCTTCTGACCAAGGCTGTATCTCAATATTAGTTTTACTTGATCTTAGTGCTGCGTTCGATACTATAGATCATACAATACTCTTAGATCGACTACAAAATTATACTGGTGTTCAAGGACAAGCATTAAGCTGGTTTAGATCGTATTTATCTGACCGCTACCATTTTGTTTATTTAAATGGAGAAAAATCTATCATAACTCCAGTAAACTATGGAGTGCCGCAGGGATCTGTGTTAGGCCCTCTATTATTCTCAATATATATGCTACCACTTGGAAATATTATAAGGAAACATGGAATTAGTTTCCATTGTTATGCTGATGACACTCAAATCTATATTTCATCACGGCCAGATGAAAACGCTAAATTATCCAAATTGACAGAGTGTGTTAAAGATATAAAAGATTGGATGACGCATAATTTTCTTTTATTAAATCCAGACAAGACAGAGGTACTACTTATCGGTTCAAAAAACCACCCACAAAACCTCTCACAATACAACTTTAACATAGTAGGATGTCCTGTTACTTCATCCTCTACAGTAAAAGACCTGGGTGTTATATTAGACTGCAACCTGTCTTTTGAAAATCATATTTCATATGTTACAAGAACAGCCTTTTTCCACCTTAGAAACATTGCTAAGCTACGTAATATGCTATCAGTTTCTGACGCAGAAAAGTTAGTTCATGCATTCATGACCTCGAGACTAGATTACTGTAATGCGTTATTAGCCGGTTGTCCTGCATCCTTAATAAACAAGCTACAGTTAGTCCAAAATGCCGCCGCTAGAGTTCTAACTAGATCAAGAAAATATGATCATATAACACCGATTTTATCATCCCTACATTGGTTACCTATAAAGTCCCGTATTAATTACAAGGTATTGCTACTGACTTATAAAGCCCTAAACGGCTTAGCTCCAGTCTATTTAACCGATCTTCTATCGCCCTATAATCCATCGCGCTCTTTAAGGTCACTAAATTCGAGGCTTTTGGTCATACCTAGGATATCCAGATCCACCAAAGGAGGGAGAGCATTTTCACATTTAGCACCAAAACTCTGGAATAGTCTTCCGGATACTGTTCGTTGCTCAGACTCGCTCTCCCAGTTTAAAACTAGATTAAAGACGCATCTCTTCAGCCAGGCATTCATATAATACTTTTAATCCTACAGTTAAATCCGACCTCTAGTTCATAAATGCCAGAGGAGAACTGGCCCCCGACTGAGCCCGGGTTCTCCCAAGGTTTTTTTTTTTCTCCATTAGGTCACCTGATGGAGTTTTTCGGTTCCTTGCCACTGTTGCCTTTGGCTTGCTCAGTTGGGGATATTTGGGGATATTTAATTGAATTAATCAATCAACGATACTATTGATCAGCATTACCGAACGTAGACGTTCCACTAGAAACAAACATTGATGTATTGTTCTAATTTATTACTGTGAAGCTGCTTTGATACAACCTGTGTTGTGAAAAGCGCTATATAAATAAACTTGACTTGACTTGACTTGACTTGACTACTGCAGCAGCTTACACCGCAGCCAACGAGCCAGTAATACCACTCGCTCGCCTGCACACAAACGCCGTTTTTACGGCGGCCCAAATAAATCTCAGAAAGAGTGTAAATTCGGGCTTTCCGGCTCCGGCCGAAGGTGTTGTAAGTGTAGAAAATGTGCCCACTCCCACGTGCTCACTGCTTCACACAAACACGGTCCCCATGGTAACGCGTTCAGAGCGCTCTCTCATAAAGCGGTCACACGCCGCTCGAGTAATAAGTGTAGTAAATGTGCCCACAACTCTGTGCTCACATCTACCTGTAACTCGCTCTGCCACTCGGTTACCCCGGGCAACAGCGGCTCAAGCCGAGGGTGTTATAAGTGTAGAAAATGTGCCCACTCCCATGTGCTCACTGCTTCACACAAACAGGGTCCCCATGGTAACGCGTACAGAGCGCTCTCTCATGAAGCGGTCGCAAGCCGCTCGAGTATTAAATGTAGGAAATGTGCCCACAACCTTGTGCTCACACCTACCCGCTGCTCGCTCTGCCAGCCAGTTACCTTGGGTCACGGACCCTCTAAAGCTCCCAAACACTGGCCGTGTCATAAGTGTAAACCCGGCGCCCGCTCACGAGCACGCGCACTCACTTGTAGACATGATAATCCCCACGCCTCTCTCGCGCCTGGGATGTTTGACAGCAAATCACGCTCCATCCGATGGGACCGAGCTACTGAACGCTGTACAGTCGGCCAATACTGTTTACCAGCCCCCGTGTTCGAGCACCAGCGGCGCGCGCGCCGCGCCTTTCTCTCTGATACAGGCTCCCCATCCCGCGCAGCGCGGCGATCTGAGCCCAGAGACCATTCGACCCCTAGCTATGCATGCGGAAGCATGGGAAGCGATTCAGGGCGCGTCAGAATGGGTGCTGAAAACTATAAAACACGGCTATTCGCTTCAATTCGCTCGTCGCCCTCCGCGCTATACAGCACAGACGGAGACGAGAGTGAGTTCAGAAGCTGCGCACTTGCTTCAAGCAGAAATAGCGAAGCTGCTGTGCAAAGGGGCTATAGAACAGGTTCATCCTTCTTTGAGCGAGTCGGGCTTTTACAGCCGCTACTTCCTCGTGCCCAAGAAGGACGGAGCGTTCAGACCTATTTTAGATCTGAGACATCTGAACAAAGCCCTCATGAGACGGCCGTTCAAAATGATCACAACCAGAAAAATCCTCGCGCAGATTCGCCCAGGAGACTGGTTTATCTCTCTCGATCTAAAAGACGCATACTTTCAGATCCAGATAACTCCCCGTCACAGGCCATTCTTGAGATTCGCCTTCGAGGGTCGAGTATATCAGTACACAGTCCTGCCGTTCGGCCTGTCTTTGGCACCCCGTACATTTACGAAATGCATGGACACGGCCCTCGCTCCCCTGAGGAAACAGGGAATGCGAATACTGAATTATCTGGACGATTGGCTTATTCTAGCGCAGTCAGAGACGGAACTTGTGTCTCACAGAACAGCGCTTCTCAGCCATCTGGAGGAGCTGGGTCTCTCGGTCAACTGGACCAAGAGCTCGCTATCACCCCGTCAGTCAATTTCCTTTCTTGGAATAGAACTGGACTCGGTGGCTATGACGGCCAGACTGTCGGAGCAGCGAGCGCGCCGCATCCGCCTCCTCACCGCATCCCTCCAAATAGGCAGCCGGGTTCCGCTGAGGACATTCCAGCGTATCCTGGGGCATATGGCCTCAGCTGCAGCAGTGCTCCAGCTGGGTTTACTGCGCATGCGCCCGCTCCAACGCTGGCTGAAAATGCGCGTGCCCCACCGAGCCTGGGCGGCCGGCGGCTTGCGAGTCAGAGTGAATCAGGGATGCATTTCAGCCCTGCAGCCCTGGCTGGCAGCCGAATGGTATCACACAGGAGTGACTATGGGAGTGATTTCACACCGGAAAGTTGTCTCGACAGACGCTTCCAACCTAGGTTGGGGAGCGCTCTTCGAAGGCAGACCGGTCTATGGCTGCTGGTCAGACCAGGAGAATCTCCTACACATAAACTGTCTAGAGATGCTCGCGGTCGAGAAAGCGCTCAAACACTTCCTCCCATTCCTCCACGGTCACCATGTTCTAGTCCGCACGGACAATACATCGGTAGTGGCCTACGTGAATCACCAGGGCGGTGTCAGATCAAAGATGCTCTGCACCCTGGCGGAACGCCTCCTCGTGTGGGCTCAGCACTCTCTGCGCTCGCTGAGAGCCGCGCATGTGCCTGGCCACCTGAACGAGGGCCCCGACAGACTGTCCAGGGACAACGTTCCCCCTGGGGAGTGGTCTCTACACCCCCAAACAGTCCAGTCACTGTGGCGACGGTTCGGCAAAGCGAAAGTCGACCTTTTTGCGTCAAAAGACAACGCTCACTGCCCAGAGTTCTTCTCGAAGAACGAGGACGCGCTGGCCCAGATCTGGCCCAGCGGCCCGTTGTACGCTTTTCCCCCGGTCTCTCTGCTGCCTCAGGTCATCGAGAGAATCAGGGAAGCGCGCCACTCAGTGCTCCTCATAGCCCCATGCTGGGAGAACCAAGCTTGGTTCCCGGATCTAATACAGCTGGCAGACTCAGCCCCCTGGCCGATACCGGTGAGGAGAGACCTCCTCTCTCAAGCACGCGGATCGATATGGCATCCCCATCCAGAGCGCTGGTCTCTGCATGCGTGGAGCCTCAACGATTACACGCTAATCTGCCAGACGGGGTCATGAACACGATCATACAATCTAGAGCCCCCTCTACGAGGCGGCTCTACATGTCGAAATGGTCAGTGTTTAACACATGGTGCACTGCTAAGGGGCTCGATCCACAGACATGTGGGGTATCGCGAGTACTGTGTTTCCTTCAAGAGCTACTGGACGCGGGCAGGTCCCCCTCCACGCTCAAAGTCTATGTTGCGGCCATTTCAGCGCTCTCGGTTTCTGAGCAGGGCCGCGCATTAGGAAGGAACGAGCTCGTCATCCGCTTCCTTAGGGGAGCCAGGAGGATGAACCCCCCGCGACCCCCCTCGGTTCCTATGTGGGATCTCTCTCTGGTCTTGGAGGCCCTGAGAGCGCATCCCTTCGAACCCTTGGAAACTGTGGATATGAAATACCTCACGCTCAAAACCGTTTTTCTGATAGCACTGTCGTCAGTCAAACGAGTGGGAGACCTTCACGCGTTATCTGTTAACGCCGCGTGCCTCGAGTTCGGACCTAATGACTCCAAAGTCATTCTCAGACCGAGGCATGGGTACGTTCCAAAAATTTTGGGCACTCCCTTCAGAGCACAGGTCATTTCCCTCTCAGCCCTGCCGACGCACGGCAGCGAGGCCGATAGTAATCTCCTCTGCCCGGTCAGGGCGTTGAGAAACTACATTTCACGGTCCGCCGCTTTCAGGCGCTCGGATCAGCTCTTTGTTTCGTTTGGTGGGCGCACCAAGGGTCTCGCCGCCTCGAAACACAGCCTGTCCAGATGGATAGTGGACGCTATTGCTGCTGCTTATGCGTCTAAAGACCTGCAGTGCCCATTGGGCGTTCGAGCTCATTCCACTAGAGGCATGGCCTCGTCGTGGGCATGGTCCAGCGGGATTCCCATTCATGACATTTGTGCAGCGGCAGGCTGGGCCTCCCCCTCCACGTTTGTTAGGTTTTACAACCTGGATGTTCCCGCCTTGCAGGCGAAAGTCTTATCAGTCTAAGTCTCGCGTATGCCAGCCCACTATCTGTGCGCGGGCTACGTTGTGTGATTTAGCTCTACTGGTTGAGCTGCACTATACAGGGAATTGTCAGTTAGGACCGGCCGTGCCGCTCCTAACCCCCTAGTGTGTGCTTATGTACGGCGCTAGCCCTCTTCGGGCTGCCCGGCTCTCCGCTATCACGTTCCCCGGGCTCTCCCTGGGACTCATTCAGTGGATGCTGGGCGCGCACGGCGTTGACAAGGGCGTTCCCGTAGCGTAAGCAACTACGCAATACGAGAGAACCTCTCGTAAGAGAACGTTTCGGTTACTCACGTAACCTCTGTTCTCTCTAGAAGAGGGAACGAGTATTGCGTAGCCCGCCGTGCTCGCGCCACGAGCTCATTTCGCTTCATGCGACAGAAACCAGAGAAGCAGCCTCCGAGCCTTGTTTATATACGCTAAGCCACACCCCTTTTCGCGGGCTGTGACGCATTAAGCGCGCCAAGCGCGCTCATTGGTCGTGACGTCACGCCAAGGGCTCAGCGGTAGGCTGCTGCAGTTGCCGCAGGGCAGCCAATGGGCACGCTAGTTAGCTTGCCCTAGGTCTGCAGGCTGCCGCACTGCGTTGACAAGATTATAAAAATTAAGGATAATTTTTGGCTTCAGTATCTCGAGAAAGAAAGGCTTTCCCGTAGCGTAAGCAACTACGCAATACTCGTTCCCTCTTCTAGAGAGAACAGAGGTTACGTGAGTAACCGAAACGTTTGCTTTAAAGGTACACTGTGTAGGAATTTCTCCCATCTAGCGGTGAAATTGTATTTTGCATTCAAACGAATTGTGCTCTCTAGCGCCTCGCTTTTTCAAATGCGTGTTTCAACTACGGTAACCGTTATGTACCAAGAAGCTATGACAACATGTCTTCCAATAGCACTTCATCGAGTATTCTTTCGGGTGATATTTAGACCGTAACATTGACTTACCTGTCGAGAAGAAAGCAGGCAAATTCAGCGTCCCTTTCAAAGTCTTTCTCCTTAATTAGGAGATTTCTCCTTCATTAGGCCATTCTCTTGCCACTGCCTATGTCCCGCTTAATCTGAAAGTAGCGGCCATCACTCCAGTTCTCAAGAAGTCCGGCCTCGACAACGCCATTCAGAACAACTATAGACCAATATCGAACCTCGCTTTCATTGGCAAGCTACTTGAGAAGGTAGTTGCGGCACAACTGCAGTCACACTTAGAGAGACATAATCTATTTGAACCACTACAATCTGGTTTCCGTCCATATCACAGCACAGAAACAGCTCTTTTAAAAGTGCTAAATGATCTCCTTCTGGCTTCTGATTTTGGTGCACATAGTATCCTGGTTCTTCTTGACCTCAGTGCAGCATTTGACACTGTGTGCCACTCTACACTTCTTTCTCGACTGTCTTCAATAGGTATCACTGGTGCGGCTCTTCGGTGGTTGACTTCATATCTATCGGATAGACAGCAATTTGTTAGGGTAGGTGAGAATCGATCCCGTAATGTCACTGTTTCTCATGGTGTACCTCAAGGTTCTGTACTTGGTCCTCTTCTATTTCTCATTTATTTGCTGCCACTAGGCCAGATCATCAGACGGCATTTCATAGTTACACTGATGATATTCATATTTATTTCACGATTAACCCCAACTCAGCTTGTCCACTCACTTCTGTTATCTCCTGCCTTCAGGAACTTAAAACATGGATGTCTGATAACTTCTTACAGCTTAATGCTGGGAAAACTGAAATCCTGTTAATTGGCCCCAAATCAAAGAGTTTACCCGGACATGACATTTTTATTGATATTGATGGTGTTCAGATTAGGCCTTAAAAAACTGTGCGGAATCTGGGAGTTTTGTTTGACCCCACGTTATGCTTTCACTCACACATCGGTCAGACTGTTAAATCATGCTTTTTTCACCTGCGGAATATTGTTCGTATACTCCCCTCTCTTAACTTTGGAGATGCTGAAACTGTTATTCATGCTTTCATAACTTCCAGATTGGACTACTCCTTATACAGCGGCCTACCCACCAAAGCAATACATCGCCTTCAAATGGTACAAAACTCAGCTGCTCGGGGACTTACATATAATAAAAAAATCTTTACATATTACCCCTATCCTTCATCAACTTCACTGGCTTCCTGTGGTCAATCGCATCCAGTTTAAACTATTAGTCTTAGTTTATAAAGACTGTCACGGTCCCGCACCTCAATACCTCGCTGAGTTAGTGCAACCATACCATCCTGGCCGGACTCTTAGATCTAGCAACGAAAATTTGCTTGTCGTCCCCAGGTTTAAACTATCTACTGTGGGTGGTAGGGCTTTTAGTGTTGTAGGCCCTAAGATATGGAATAAACTGCCCCCTAATCTTCGTGCCATCGACAACCTCCAGATCTTCAAATCAAAACTTAAAACTCATATATTTACCATGCTCAATAAATAATCTTCAATTCCATTTCCCTGTCTACCACTCTCTCACCTTATTTTATTCTACATACTTTGCCGAAATTTATATGTTGCTAAAAAGGCTTTATGTTTGTTATCTTTGACTTATGTTCATTATTTGTAGTGTTTGCTTGTTTTATCTGCTTTTCTGTTTGTTTGCTTGATATAGCCTAATAAGCTGATTGCTTGTTTCTTTTGTCTGTCTACTATTTGTATTATTTTGTGAAGCGACCTTGGGTTCTTGAAAGGCGCTATAAAAAATAAACATATTATTATTATTAGCTCTTTCCACCTGGGAAAGTTATCCCGATATTCAGATAGTTTTTTTGGCGACGAGGATTCCTTCTCCTGTGGCTCGGCATTAATATGATCCTGCTTTATGAAGTACCGTGCAGTGCAGCCTTTCAAATTTGCCGGGGCAGTGACAATCGCCTCTCACTGATCTCCTTGCTCTCGTTGGCTCTGAACGAAAACGCGTTGTGGAAACGTGGTGAGGTAGGCTAGTGCTTTTTGTCCCTCTCTGCTATTATAGTTTTTCAAAATAGTGGAACGACATGGAAGCCTCCTTGGACACGTCCAATGTAAATATAGATAAGAAATTCTTCACTTACGAGGATAAGTCAGATTATTGGCAGAGGTAATTTTACACCAATGAGGACATTTTTATGAATAAAGAAATTGATTCTAGCTAATGAAATACTTAAAAAACTACACAGTGTACCTTTAAGTTTGTAATGTGAAAAAGTCACACAAAATAAAGTTCTAGGAGTGAAATAAGAATGGATAATGGATGATTTAAGAAAATTATATGTAGAAGGTGCAACTTTATTAGACTGAACACATTTAGACATGAATTGGTTATTTATGCCACATCGCTTAAAGAAAACACTCACCTACAACCATAATGCATCTTAAACATATCAGGCTAGAGGAGTTACCTGAAGTAGAAAATAGATTTCCCAAAGCAATGAAATTTCATCATGTCATCAGACAAACATATTTACTTAAAAATAATGTTTTTACGGAAGTAAAATAATGCCAAATGTTTTTGAAACAAAAAAGCCAGTTGAATTGCACTACTTGAAAAAAAAAGGCATTGCATTAACCATGCTTGCATTTTAATGCATTGTATGTTTAAGGCTTGCATTTTTATTGGCTGAAATTCAACATGGTTGAATATTTGAGCTGTGAATATTTCAATTAAAAACATTTCAAACACATTTTCATTATTAAAAATTCAATAATCCATATTCGCCTTTCATATTTCACTTCCAAAATATTCAAACTGTTAAAGGGACTCTGTGTAGGAATTTCTCCCATCTAGTGGTGAAATTGTATTTTGCATTCAAACGAATAATGCTCTCCAGCGCCTCACTTTTTCAAATGCGCGTAGCCATTATGTACCAAAAAGCTATGACAGGATGTCTTATAATAGCACTTCGAGTTTTTCTTCGGGTGAACAGGTTTGTTATTTAAAACAAACTGAAACTTGAAACAACGAAAAAAAATAATGTTACAGTATGAATTACTGACTGTGAAAAACATTAACTATGGTAATTAGTAGTAATGCCTTCTTTACTCGTTATATTTTTTGAAGTACGTGCATTGTTAGATATCATCATCATCATCAGAGCCTTCTCTAACGTTACTTTACTCAATAGCTGCTATTCATCAAAGAGTCTGTTTAACTTTTAACTATAAATGTTCTACTGTCTATATAATAAAGTACACAACCAAGCGATGAAAAAAAGCTTGTAATTAAGACCGTAACATAGACTTACCTGTCGAGAAGAAAGCAGGCAACTTCAGAGTCTCTTTTGAAAGCTTTCTCCTGCATTAGCTATCCCGACATTAACCCTTGTTTTTGTAATCTCCGGTCACGTTTCCTTTTATGGTCTATTTTGGACTTTTTCGATGACAAGGACTCCTTATCCTGTGACTCAGCATATGTATGAATGAACGGTGTATAAATAACCGTGCAGTGTGCATCCTTTTAAACTTGCCGGGGCAGTGACAAGCGCCTCTCACTGCTCTGCTCCTCCGCTTCTGCTGGCTTCAGTCACGTGACGCTGGTTCTGAACGAAAAAGCATTGTGGAAACGTGTTGGCCTAGAACTTTTGTCCCTCTCTGCTATTATAGTTTTTCAAGATGGCGGAACTACATGGAAGCTTCCGTGGACCTATACCCGTCCCATGTATATAAAGATAACAAATTCTTCGTTTACGAGGATTAGTCTGATCATTGGCATAGGTATTTGTACACCATTGAGGGCATATTTATTAATAAAAATATTGATTTTAGATAAGAAAATACCTAAAAAGCTACACATAGTCCCTTTAAAAATACAACCTATAATATTCAACAGGCAATTTTCGGTCCATTTTATTTTGCTTTGCAAATTCGCTTCCACAAATTCAGTGGTTCAAATTCGACAGAAAATTTAACATTGACATCCAGGAACTGCAGGAAAAGCAGTAGATTGCCGAGCATACTCTCTTTTGCTGTTAGTCTACCTCACCAGCAGGTGGTGCAAAAGCGCGTGTTGTAGACGAAGACCAGCAATAGTTAGAGCAAGCCATTCATTCATAAAAACTCATTTACAGCAATTGAGTATGCATTACGTTTTTGTGATGATTATCTGGGTCAGTATATATGCGGAAAAGATGATAAAGACACAAAAGCTGTGTTTATGTTTCATTCAATAACTTAATTGTTCCTTTCCCTGTGTAGCCTACATGTTATCAGCTTTCTCTACCTTGAACGGGATTATAATCGGTTTCCCTCAACACCTCATCATACTCAAGGATTCTCCTTCCATAGGGACAAAACACTTAATGTCGCTTAATGGACTAATACAGTGATATAAAAGACCAAACTCGCACCTTATTGAAGATGTAGGCTGTAGGCCTACTATAGACTACAGACAAGCAGATGGACTCAGAATATGAACTTAATGCGCAAAGTTTCATGCTCAACTTTGTGCCAGTATATCACTGGGAAACGCTCAGCATTAAACTTTGCGTGTTATGTTCATATTCTGAGTCCATCTGCTTGCCTGCGAGTTTGGTCTTTTATATCACTTTATTAGTCCATTAAGCTACGTTAAGCGTTTTATATGTCCAGCAGGGGAATCCTGAAGTATAGAGGTATAACGTTATTGAGTATTGCTGCAATATAAGAGAAATATATGTCAACCTCAAATGTAACATTGGATCTGTACATCTGCATCGGGGGAATAATATTATAATCTCGTTCACGGTAGAGAAAGATGCTTGTAGGCTACACAGGAAAAGTAACCGTGAAGTAACCATCATAATAATCACAAATACACTTACATTGCTGACATGAGTTTTTATGAATGAATGGCTTGCTCTAACTGTTGCTGGTCTTCGTCTACAACACGCGCTTTTGCACCACCTGCTGTTGAGGTAGACTAACAGCAGATGAAGAGTAAGCTCGGTAATCTACTGCTTTTCCTGCAGTTCCTGGATGTCAACGTAGAATGTTCTGTCGAATTTGAACCACTGAATTTGTGGAAGCGAATGTGCAAAGCGAAATAAAATGGACTTGAAAAGTGCCTGTTGAATATTAAAGGTTGTATTTTTTGAATATTTTGGAAGTGAAATATGAAAGGTGAATATGGATTATTGAATTTTTAATAATGAAAATGTGTTTGAAATGTTTTGAATTGAAATATTCACAGCTTAAATATTCAACCATGCTGAATTTCAGCCCATAAAAATGCGAGACCTAAAAATACAATGCATTAAAATGCAAGCATGGTTAATGCTAGGCATATTTGTTTCAAGTAGTGCAATTCAACAGGCTTTTTTGTTTCAAAAACATTTGGCATTATTTTACTTCCATATATTTTCCTGTGTTGAAACATCACACACACACACACACACACACACACACAAAAAAAAAAAAAAAAAACATTTTAATCTCCAAAGGAAGAGGTTTCCTAGGAAAGTGTTTGTGGTGCCATATTGACTGTAGCCCTTTCCAGAAGTGCTATCAGTGAACCTTCCCAGCATCACTAACACACATTCAGATATGCACTTGCACACTTTGGGTCATCTTTAAATAGCGTGTGATAGGCTCTGATGCCACTGTGGGGGCAGGGTGGGGGCTCTGGACGTATGGAAAATATATTTCCTGCTGTTCCCTGCTTTCTCCCTGTCCGGATTTGCCTGAGCAACATTCAGATCATTCCAGGGAGCGGATGGGCTGGGAGTAGGCAGGAAATCTCAGGGAGCAAGGGGGTCGGATGGAGTGCCGATATTCCGACCACTCCTAAGCAGGAATCAGGAAAACTGGAATTTGTTTAACAGTTTTCCCAAACTGTTGTTCTTCCTCTTCACCCCTGCAGTCGCTGCGGTTGGCTATCCCACATCTACCTCTATCCCACTGGAATCACGAGTGCTTATGATAAAAGTGAAAACCTGAGTGACTAAACTGTTCACGTTAAATCAGTCCTGTACAAAATATACCATGGTTACCATATTTTACACCACAACAGTAAAAATGTCATTTCTTATTTATATAAGTGATGCAAAGCTTTCCACAAAGATAAACCGGTCAAACGTTTAGAATAATAAAAGATTTTTGAAAGTTTTTTAAAGGATTTTCTTATGTTCACCAATGTTGCATTTATTTGATCATAAATACAGTAATATTGTGAAATGATATTACAATTTAAAATAACTATTTTCAATTTAAATATATTTTGATGTAATTTATTCTTGTGATGGCAATTCTGAATTCTTTAGAGTCACATGATTCTTCAGAAATCATTCTAATAGATATTAAACAAGAAAATGTATATATATATATACAAATAACAAAAATATAAAATAACATTTTCTTGTTTAATATCTATTAGAATATGTTTCAGGTCTTTTACTGTACAAAACATGATACTACCATGGTAGCCATAGATTTAGTAAAAATGCATTTTTTTTATTGCATGATTATTTTAATAAAATATACTATATACAGTTGGGGAAACAATTATTTGATCCCCTGCTGATTTTGTAAGTTTGCCCACTTACAAAGAAATGAAGGGTCTATCATTTTTATGGTAGGTTTATTTGAACAGAATATCGACCAAAAAATCCAGAAAAACACATTATATAAATGTTGTAAATTGATTAGCAGAAAGAAATACTAAATGAAAAATCAGTCGCCCTCTGTCTGGAGCTCCATGCAAGATCTCGCCTCATGAGGTAAGGATGATCATGAGATAGGTGAGAGATCACCCCAGAACGGGAGGAGCTTGTTAATGATCTCAAGGCAGTTGGGACCACAGTCACCAAGCAAACCATTGGTAACACACTACGCCACAATGGGTTGAAATCCTGCAGCGCCCGCAAGGTCCCCCTGCTCAAGAAGGCACATATAGAAGCCCATCTGAAGTTTGCCAATGGACATCTAATGAGGCTTGGGAGAAAGTGCTAAGGTCAGATGAGACCAAAGTCAAGCTCTTTGGCATCAACTCAACTCGCCGTGTTTGGAGGGAGAGAAATGCTGACTATGACCCCAAGAACACCATAACAGTCAAGCACGGTGGTGGAAACATTATGCTCTGGGGCTGTTTCTCTGCTAAGGGTACAGGGCGACTTCACTGTATTGAGGGGCTGATGGACGGGGCCATGTACAGTAAAATCTTGGACGAGAAGCCTTCCCTCAGCCAGAACCCTGAAGGTGGGTCGTGGATGGGTCTTCCAGCATGACAATGACCCAAAACATACCGCCCAGGCAACAAAGGAGTGGCTCAAAAAGAAGCACATTAAGGTCTTGGGAGTGGCCTAGCCAGTCTCCAGACCTTAATCCTATAGAAAATCTGTGGAGGGAGCTGAAACTTTGAGTTGCCAAGCGACAGCCAAGAAACCTTAAGGATTTAGAGAGTATCTTTAAAGAGGAGTGGACCAAAATCCCTCCTGAGATGTATGCAAACCTGGTGACCAACTACAAGAAACGTCCTACCTCTGTGCTTGCCAAAAAGGGTTTCTCCACAAGTACTAAGGCATTCACTCACTGAAATGCAAATCAATTTATAACCTTTATTTAATGTGGTTTTTTTTTTCTGGATTTTTTGGTTGATGTTCTGTTAAAATAAACCTACCATAAAAAATTATAGACCCTTCATTTCTTTGTAAGTGGGCAAACAGATTTTCACGTAATACTTGAGAATCAACAGAGGTCTTAACTGAACAGCCATCAATTCACTCATGGGACCTTCACTTTTTACTGAGCAAGACATTATGAGACATGAGGAGAGTTTTAGCTACTTTTTCCACTACCCTTTACATCAAAGCCCGATCATGGAGGCCTAGAGCAGGTCTGGCCCCGACACAAATCCGTGTACAGCTCCGGATGTTAGCACTGTTCCAACTTCTAAGAGTCACCGCAAGATGCATTGTTCTGCTTTTACTTTCTGGAAACTTCTCATTCACCTGGAAATCGCCAACATCCTCGCCACTAAACTGAAATCCATCTGGCATCAGTTCATTGCCAGATTAGAGTGGCTGTAAAGCAGTTATTTATGAAGAAATCAAGAACGGCAGCAAGTTCATTACGCATTACACCCTATGCAAACATTACATCATGTTGTATACGAGGAGGCCGAGTCGCAAGCGGTTCCCACAGGAGCCGTTAGCGGGTATTTAGTGGAAAGGTCACGTTACACGGGCAGTATGTCGTACATGATTTCCACATGCCCAGATAACAACTGGAATATGAGATGTTATGAAACTGGATCCTCCGGGGTGTAAAAATAAACCAGAGTAGGAAGATGTCCATCCACATCCCAATTTTCATCCGCACAGGTTCCTGTTTGGTTTACTAATTTAAAAAAATGTATCAATAAGTGTGGAATGGCACGGGCAATGAAAGGAAACAATGCTGTTGAGTAAACTCTCAAACAAAAAGACAATTTTAGAACGTTCCTCCTCAACAAACACACAATGGCAGGAAAAGAAAGAACGTCACACAAAGGGATAGACAGGGTCAGCTCAAGGCAAAGACACACCCTCTGTCTGTATGAACATGTCCCTGAATCTCCTGTCTTCAAGGGCACTGAGTACGTTCATGAGATGATGCTATAGTCTCCAATCCTCATGTGAACACAGCTGACTGAGTGTGTTTATGAATGAAATGGGTTGTTTTTAGTGTCTGTTTATAGAGACACGTCTTGCAGATGTGTAATCGGAACTGGGTCTGTCTTATGAAGTGAGGGGCTTCCGAAACCCACTTCTGAACAGTAACATGTCTATTACTTAAAATTGTAATTCACGAAAAAAAAAAAAAAAAAAGATTCCAAACCGCTGTGCCTTTATTATTTAATTCTAAAATTAAGAATTACAAATTAAGTCATTATTAACTCTCAAATCACTCTAGATCATTATGTAGGTTTCTAATCAAATATGGCATTGACATCAGTAACAATGAACATGACTTTTTTCTTGCCTTGATTTGCAATGTCATGACAGAATTTTAGCTTTTGTGTGAACTATCACTTTAATTGTGATTCTCTTGTGAAAAATTAGTATTTTACATTTTATTATAAGGTGTGCTTGTTACAGTGTAATTACACATTTAAGTACTGAGTAATATTGATTAACAATGTGTACTTACTATTGGGATTAGTTACATGTAATTATGTATAATTTATGTAATTATTAAAATTATGTAAAATTTACTTTAATTATTATTGTAAATACATGTAACGTGTAACAAGGACACTAAAATAGTTACTTATTACGGAAATAATAAAATAATATACTTAAGTGTGGTGTGAACTGAATGTAATGTTTGGACACTTAATTACATGTTAACTGCAATTAATTAAAATGTATTATAGTTTAAATTTATATTAAATGCAATTAGCTGAACTTTAAAGTGCATTTTGACTCATTTAAATACATCTTAGTATGTCATTTCATAATTACACTTTACCATATTTCAAAGACAAAAGAAGTATACTGTCAAATGTACTAACAAGCATTTATGGTATTTTATAATTTCATTTGTAATTACACATTAGCACTTTAGTTTAGGGTTAAATTTTCACTATAAACTAGCATGTATATTACTAGGATATTAGCTGTTTATTAGTACTTATAAAGCACATATTAATGCCTTATTCTGGATGACCATATTCTATTTGCCTTAATCCTCAATACCTAAACTTAACAACTACGTTGCTAATAAGCAGTAATTAGGAGTTTACTTGGCCAAAAGTTGTAGTTAATAATAAGTTAATAGTGAGAATTGGACCCTAAACTAAAGTGGGTCCAAAGCTTTTTTTTTTCTTTTTTTTTTTCTCTCGTTTAAAAAGTATTAACTTTAAATGTAATATTGATTAATAAACTACAGTTAAAATTATAATCAAGTTCTTTACATGTGCTTTAATATGTTAGTCAACACATCAAAAGAAATGTATTTCTTTAAAACACAAAAGATAATGGTAGCGCTTTTTATTTTACAGTCCATTTCCCCAACATATTATGTTATAGTTATTGCAATAACTGGGTAATACTAACCCTGATCCTACCCCTAAACCTTAAATTAACCTGTGTAGTTACCTTGTATTACCCAGTACTTTCTTAGGTAAGTGTAAGTACACACACTGTAAAATAAAGTGCAACCAACATAATGATTTAAAATTTATTTTAAAGTAAAAGTTTTTATTTGGCATTATTACATAGTTTACTTTTTAAAAACTGTTCTTAAAAGTGTTAAGACACATATGCAAGTGTGCTGTCTTTAAGTACACTTAAGTTGCTTTTTATTACATTAAAATATACTTTGAGATTAAGTATACACTACAAGTGCACATTCAATACAATTACTTTTTTCAAAGGGTTTGCTTAAGACATTATGTAATTCTAGATCTTTTGAAATACCGTTTTACCCACTGTTTGCATGAAATGAAAGTGATTTATACGTGCGTGACCTCAGATTGCCTGCTTTTCAAGAGTTTGACGGCAGGATGTACCGGATTTTGCCATGACTACACTTAACCTTGGGTCTTGTGGGGTCAAAGATCTCTATCTTTTGTTTTCTTTGTCACATCCTGATCTGATAATGTAGTGTACATAATTGTATTACTGTTTGTTTTCCACAACAAAACACACAGCGGAAAGATGTGTTAGCCTATAATAAACATGAATCTGGAGAATCTGGAGAAAGTTGAGTTTGTCGTTTTGACTTCCTCTCTTGAACTTGAAAACACACATCAGTCACACCGTCAAACTTGTCACGTAGGCCGCGCAAAGATGTTTGTTAAATGGTTCCTGTGTGGTTTGACACAACTGTGGTTTGTAATGATGTAAAAAAAAAACTTTACAGTCCCTTTTGCTCAATTTAATGCATCCTTGCTGAATAAAAGTATTTCTTTAAAAAAAAAAAATTTAGTGACTTCAAACTTGTGAATGGTATTGTATGTTTAAATCCAAGGGCATTAAACTTGAAAATAGCATAAACATATTTTAATTTAAATTTAGAGTATACAATTGGACTTAAATTTATTTTAGTTATTTGTTAAAATTATATTTAAAGATGTAACATTTATATGTTCTATGCAAATCATATTGTGAGACATAAGACGCTAACATTTTACTTAAAGCATTTATATTATAAAAAAATATATTTGTACTTTTAATTATGCCTTGTAATGCACCTTGTAATGCATTGTATGGTCTAATGAATAATTGTAACTGCAGTTATAATGCATTCATTGTTACACTTTAATAATGCATTAAAACATGAAGGTTACACTTTATTTTAAGGTGGCTATTTACTCAAGTAAGTACTGAGTAATATTAATTATACATGCACTTACTATTGAGTTACTGATAGTTTTAGGGTTTGGTTAACCAATTTCAGATGTATACTGTAAAAAAAGTTGCTGCCTTAAATTTTTAAGTACAATCAACTTGGATGTTTAAGTCATTTCAACTTAAATCACAATAAACTGACATTTAAAATTAGTTGAATCTTGTATAACTTACAAAAAAGTTGAAAATTTCTTAACTTATTTTGATGAGTTAAAGCAATGTAAAACATGTTGTCATAGCAACATATTTTTTTACAGTGTAACAGGGAATCTGCAAATACTAAAAGACTAAAATTCATAAGTTTATGAAAAGATATAATGCATTACAATATATTATGAATACATGAATAATGCATTATATATAAAGGTTTGTTTTTATAAATATACATACGATTGTGTTCTGAGAGAACATGTGATCTAACCTAGTAACGTTAAAATTAAAGTTTACATTCGTATATAGAGACACACCTTATTCTATGCTTTAATATGCAGGTGTGTAAACAGATTTGACTTTACAGCAGACATTACAGTGACTTTTACAGTTTTGGCCCACCAAATCACGATGTTAGGTCAGTTTCTGAAGGTTAAAACTCCTTGTGAGTTTCCTTCCCTGAAGTCCCCAGTACTCAGACACTTTCTTATTAAGCCTTATTAAGCAAAACTTCAGATTTATATGGATTTCTTTTAAAATGACTTCAACAGCTACCTCGTATTACATCAGTGCTGACTTTGACCATACCCTCTTTGTGTATCTCTATTTAACAACTTCCTAATGGCACCAGAAATCAGACCCAGCAGCTTTATGGGCCCTGCATGGCATCTTTATGAGTGCATATTTCTGTGGATGTGTATGTTTTACTGTAATTCTACAGAATAAACGCATAGTTTTACCAAAAAGAAAAGATGTTGAACCACTTAGAAGTGTTTTTATCCACACGGTCAAAGTCAATGTGGTCCAAAACAACACTAGAGCCTATTGAGATTGTTCAAAATATCTTCTTTTATGTTCCACGGAAGAAAGAAAGTTATACAGATTTGGAACAACATGAGGGTGTGTATATAACGACAGAATTTTCCTTTGCGAGTGAAGGACTAAGATGCTCTATAATAAATTCCTTGGAGTAGTAAATAAACATTAGATTTGAAACACACAATCTTTAAGTATTACATAAAAGAAAACATACAGTTGCACATCTTGTGTGACCCACTCATTTGCTTAATCTTATCTAAGCTGACTCAAATATGTTGAGTTCAACTTTAAACCCAAGCAGAAATGTTTCATGTCTCAAAACAAGCCGCATTTCTCTCACTCCTCTCGTTTCTGAACTCCAGAAAGCCCCGATACGAGCAGCCAATGACGTCTGTTTAGTGTTTGGAGCAGGTTTCTCGACAACCAGGAACGACAGTCAAAACAGCAGCATGGACCAACATAAACAGATCAATCCCAATGACGTAGTGTGAGCGCAATTTCTTGCTCTGAGTTGACTGTCATTGTGTTAAAAAAGCATAACCGTTTAATCCAAATTTTGACATTGATTAACTTCTATTTTTATTGCCCTTTACTGTATTTAAGCACGACAAACAGGGTTATTAGTTTTCAATCATACTTAATAAGCAACTGAATACAGCCTGGGACCTCTTAAAAGAGACCTTGGCTGTTTTCAATGCTCTTAAAGCCTCAAGTCAACATCCTCTTGTAGTCTCAAGTGGATCTAAAGATTGCAGATGTTTAAAGCAACTGGTGCAACATATGTCTACACACTCTCAACTGAACGTAAGTTCAGTGCATAATTCCAGAAGTTCTTTATAAAACAGGAAATTGCTGAAAAGAAATTGGTCAATGACATGATGCTTGAAGCCATTTTGTTATCATGTGATAAGATAACCATAAATGAGGAACTTATTATGCATTCTCATCATGACGGGATAACCATAATTATTGGATTCAGATTTGTAAAAGGTGTTCACGTCTCTGTCAAACTTCATAATTACAACTTGTGTAATTGGAAACTTTTTTAAGAGCTCTTATTTGTCATCTTGTAATTACAGTAATTCCAACATGTTGGGAAAACCCTGTTATATCACAGAGACCTCATAGACCCTCATGACTGTAGTCAAGGTCAGTAAGTTTTGTTGTTGTATTTCAAAATACTAGATACGTTCACCTTTTTTTTTTTTTTTTACGGAAGGGTTAGTTCAACTTAGTAAGTCAAGTCAAGTCAAGTATATTTGTATAGCGCTTTTCACAATACAGATTGTATCAAAGCAGCTTCACAGTATTAAATTAAAATAATACTGTACAACAAGGTTTGTTTCTAGTGGAAAAAACATCCACGTTTGGTAAGACTGATCAATGACATGATGCTTGTCCCCCTGCCCCCGGCACAAAATACTTTAAAAATGCAATTTATAGAAAAATTACATACAGTATAGACAAAAGGTGGTGTATTTTAAGCTGTCCAGAGCAGTAAAAAAATATTTTTTGGTTGCACTTTATCTCGATGGTCCACTAGACATTCTAAAAACTATAACTTCTACTTAACTTAGAGTATTAGACTGTCTGCTTAATATCTGCTACCTTTTTGTTTTGACTATTGGTAACTTTGCAACTACATGTCACCTTATTCTAACCCTAACATCTAACAGTCTACTAATTCTCTAATGAGAGTTAGTGTATTTTAACCAAAATACAGGAAGCCATTTTGTTGTCATGTGATAAGATAACCATAAATGAGGAACTTATTATGCCTTCTCATCATGATTTTTTTTTTTTTAACGGAAGGGTTAGTTCAACTTAGTAAGTCAAGTCAAGTATATTTGTATAGCGCTTTTCACAATACAGATTGTATCAAAGCAGCTTCACAGTATTAAATTAAAATAATACAACAAGGTTTGTTTCTAGTGGAAAAAACGTCCACGTTTGGTAAGACTGATCAATAGTATTATTGATTGATTCAATTCAATTAAATATCCCCAACTGAGCAAGCCAAAGGCAACAGTGGCAAGGAACCGAAAAACTCCATCAAGTGACCTAGTGGTGACCTAAGACTCCATCAGGTGACCTAATGGAGAAAAACAAAACCTTGGGAGAACCCAGGCTCAGTCGGGGGCCAGTTCTCCTCTGGCGTTTATGAACTAGAGGCCGGATTTAACTGTAAGATTAAAAATATTAAATGAATGCCTGGCTGAAGAGATGCATCTTTAATCTAGTTTTAAACTGGGAGAGCGAGAATGAGCAACGAACAGTATCAGGAAGGCTATTCCAGAGTTTTGGAGCTAAATGTGAAAATGCTCTCCCTCCTTTGGTGGATCTGGATATCCTAGGTATGACCAAAAGCCTCGAATTTATTGATCTTAAAGAGCGCGATGGATTATAGGGCGATAGAAGATCCATTAAATAGACTGGAGCTAAGCCGTTTAGGGCTTTATAAGTCAGTAGCAATACCTTGTAATTAATACGGGACTTTATAGGTAACCAATGTAGTGATGATAAAATCGGTGTTATATGATCTTATTTTCTTGATCTAGTAAGAACTCTAGCGGCTGCATTTTGGACTTACTGTAGCTTGTTTATTGAGGATGCAGGACAATCAGCTAATAAAGCATTACAGTAATCTAGTCTTGAGGTCATGAATGCATGAACTAACTTTTCTGCATCAGAAACTGATAGCATATTACGTAGCTTAGCAATGTTTCTAAGGTGGAAAAATGCTGTTTTTGTAACATATGAAATATGATTTTCAAAAGACAGGTTGCAGTCTAGTATAACACCCAGGTCTTTTACTGTAGAGGATAAAGGACACATAAAGGATAACAGGACATCCTACTATGTTAAAGTTGTATTGTGAGAGGTTTTGTGGGCGGTTTTTTGAACCGATAAGTATTACCTCTGTCTTGTCTGGATTTAATAAAAGAAAATTACGCGACATCCAATCTTTTATATCTTTAACATACTCTGTCAATTTGGATAATTTAGCGTTTTCATCAGGCCGTGATGAAATATATATTTGTGTCATCAGCATAACAATGGAAACTAATTCCATGTTTCCTTATAATATTTCCAAGTGGCATCATATATATTGAGAATAATAGAGGGCCTAACACAGATCCCTGCGGCACTCCATAGTTTACTGAAGTTATATAGTTTACTGAAGTTATATAGTTTACTGAAGTTAGTATCTAAAAGAAAACTTTTTCTCAATTTGAAAAATAATATTTATTTAATAATTAAGCCTAATAATTCAGTTTGAAAATAATGAAAAAGCATTTTACTAGTTTGTAACCAACATTAATACAAATATTGCATTTCTATCCAACTTTTACCTAACGCTCATACAGTGTTTTAGATATATGGGAGGCACTTCCGGTTTGGGAAAGTTCTACTCAAAAAGACTGAAACAAATCATTTCAAATCAAGGTTGCGCTAAAAAAAAAATCATCATCTGTCAGTTTGACTGAATTAGCTGTAGAATTTCCTTCATGTACTTTTTTCAGACTTCAGGAGAGTAGCGTAACATTTAAACGTGACATTTGTAGCAGGAATATCAAAGAGCTCTTTTCAATCAGTGAATCCTTTTTTCCTAATTATTTTCCCTCCCTTTTGTAGTGCTCTCGATAACAGTATGAAAAAGACAACAAATTCTGCGCATTTGTGGCCTACTCTCCCGATTTAATTTACGATATACACTGAAAAAAACAATAAGTAAAATTGACTTAATTTTTATTTGGCAAGTTTTTTTATTTTAACTTGGCTAGTAAACGGTTGAGTAATATCTATTGAATCTATTGAAGATTCCTTTGAAATATGTTTCACTCAAACAATATTACATTGAATTAAACCACACTTTTAAAGTATATGCTTTACTTAGAAACATCTCAGTAATTAATGCAACAGATATTGTGTGAAACACCATATTTACATACCAGATATTTCACTTAAAATGAACGCAGAGACCTCAATACTTGGTAGACAATACACAATGACAGTAACATTAGATGGATCGTTTTTGTTTGAATGTATCATTTTGAGTAGAAAATGAACTCCAAATGTCACAAAATGGCAAGTTACTAATCCTAACAACAAAAGCAATGATAAAACAGTGTAAATACAGCTGGAAAACAGTGAAAAATCAACCTCATTAATTATTCAAGCCCCAGTGCATGATGGGAACACCAGTATCAGAAAAGTTGAGTAATTTTACTTAATTTTGTAACATTGACGCTTTCATTTCTAGACGCTTGAATTGAGTACTAATATAGAATTTTCTTATTTTTTTTTCATTATTGCCTGAACTACCTTTTTCATGTAAATTACATTGTTTTTTTTTTTTTTTGTATTTACTTTACCACAAAATAATTTTTATCAGCATATAGTCGTGCTCAAAAGTTTACATTTTTTTGTGATGGTTCTTCTTGTTCGAGAAGACGACAAGTTCATGTTCTTGTTTTTCACTTTCGAAAAGACACTGTGCTCTACAATGTGAAGGTAAAGCCAGTTTTTTTTTTCACTGCCCAAGGATGAGCATGTGAAGAATCAGTGCATGGTTAAAATTCATCTTTACCATGATACCACAGCAGTATAATCCTAATCTTTTGCTGTGTTCCCTTTATTTTACTGACGACTGCTTCTCAAAATCTCAGAGTTCAGTGCAGGATTCGTAAACCGCATGCTCTTGAAAGATAGTGTTCAAAATACTTAGTTTTGAGTTTTATAATGTATAGGTCTCCTGCTAACTGGTTAACTCACATTATTACTGTCTTACTGAAATACTTAGTTAATAATCAGTTGTGGGCCTAGCCTGGTTAAAACCAGACCATTCTCAGTAGTAACTGAGTTATGGTCTGGCAAAGCTTCATTAATAACTCATTTCCAAAGGGGCGTCACCAATGGACATCGCTCAAATGCCTCTGGGCGCAACTGGAGAGACCTAAAACCAATCAGAGCGATCGTCATCATGTGTAAAGCCATATACTGCGTCCCAATTCGCCTAAGTTACACTACGCCATAAAAGTATGTACCGTAAAACTTCAAATAATAGCCGAGTCCCAAATAGACGCCTGTCTCTTTTAAACGCCCGGTGTAACGACAGGTTTGGGTAAATAAACGCCGGTCTCAAATAGAGGCCTGATCTGTTTTTTTGTTTCGGTTTGTATTTAATCTTCTAAAACCTGTCAGATCATCTTTTTAAACCAGTTCTATGGTGCGGATTGCGCACGCAAGAGAGCCGTGCGCATCTAGGCGGGAGCTGTAGTGCAAGCAAGGCGGAGAGGGAGAAGTGGACGGGAGCGCCGAGGAGGAATTCGCCAATGAACTTGTAGTTGAGGTGTATCGCGGTGAAGATGATAGAAATGAATGTTTTTTTTATGCTGCCAATAATCTCGCACACAAGAAGCGCCACGCTGCGTCAATGACAACTCGAGGTATTATGATATTATCTATTTATTCAGTTAACGGACGCTCTGAGGTAAAGTGTTCAGACTGCAGACTTAGCAACGATTGTATTTAATTGTACAGTACAATCATAACATAGTACAGTACAGACATTATATTAACTCTATAATGTCCTTAAACATAAAAATATTGCTGGCCATAAACCGAGCAAGTGCGCGACCGGTGTGTAATAACGTTACCTCGAGTTGTCCTAGACGTGACACGGCGCAATATAATGTAATTCTTACATTAACTGATTTGTTAAACACATTCGAATTATAAATAAAACGTAATATAATGTGGTAAACTCTTACTGTCATGCTTTCTGTCTGTCAGCCTAAATTCTATGGATATGCTACACTCAATGAACAACATCAACACTTGAATTAAAGGCCTGTCTCTTATAGACGCCTGTCTCAAATACAAGCCGGTGCAGTTCGGCGATTTGGGAAAATAAAAGCCCGGGCTATTATTTGAAGTTTTACGGTACACTTTTTGTGAAGAAAAGGTATTTACTTTTGAATGTGTAGCAAAAAAGTAGGCAAGCTTTGGGACATACTACTTCGTCATCTTTATCGGACGGATCTGTCGCATGCATCCTGTCAATCATCTTGTCACAGTTAAAATCCTCTATTAAATCTAATTTAATTTCCTACCGTTTCGGAGAGAAATGTAGTAGCACGTTTATCTGCCAGTGGGTCTTTCATGTAGACTGTCCTCATGTGTTTGCAATTTGAATATAATAATGCGTTTAAAAGTTGGTGCGCTTCACCAACGGACGTCGCTCAAATGCCTCTGGGCGCAATTGGATAGACCTAAAACCAATCAGAGCGATCGTCATTGTGTAAAGCCCGCCCCAACGTTTCTGATTGGTGCCTCGATTTCGACGGCATGGAAATGGGCTTGAATGAGCTCTTTGCCAGACTACTTGCAGAGCAAATCTAAATTTGTCTGGGTTTTCCCAGGCTATTGTGGGCCTGCTACCTAAAACTTTGTCTATTAATGCAAATGATCTAATATTAAGCATGGAGCAAGATTTGTTTTACCAACGTTTATGTTTCATCAGTCATTCATGCAAAGCAGCTTGCAAAAAGTATGGATTTAGAGAGATTGATTCATCTGACGAGTCATTTGAGAATCATTGAAAATGTGGTGATGTGCAAATGTATATTATGAGAAAATGAAACAGTCTTTTGACCTTTGATGCATGTAAACCTGTTGTAGGAGACTCCAAAACAACATTATGAAACTTTAAAACAGCATAATAGGAGCACTTTAATTCTCCATCACATGCACCTCACATCATTAACAAGAATCCTATGTTGAACGATGACAGAATTGCGACCATGTTACTTCTGATTTGTTAACCTGGGTTGTTAATTCTATGCTAGTTCACGATTATTGGCTCACTCAAGTCAGTCATGTTACTATGTAAGATTGATATATTGTGATTTTGAAGATTTGGACATCTGTGATACAGTATGTGTGCATCATGTAATAATTTTAGCTCATTATAACACTCGGTAAGCATCCCTCAGCATTCCACCTCAATCAACTATCAGTTACACTTGGCGCCCTTGAGTTGGTATGTAGTCTCTAGATCATCCCTTTGATTACTGAGCCAAAGGTTTCAGGTCTCAGATCTCATGCGTCACACCAAACCTGAGAGAACTTCATGTGACACATCATGTCCCAGATTGAGAAATGTGCAGTGTGTTGAAATGTCTTGCCC
Source organism: Scardinius erythrophthalmus (assembly GCF_964197995.2). NCBI lineage: Eukaryota > Metazoa > Chordata > Actinopteri > Cypriniformes > Leuciscidae > Scardinius > Scardinius erythrophthalmus. The sequence goes on from NC_138231.1 coordinate 31,085,225, forward strand.
CTCTCACAAAGTCAACTTATTTCTGTGGCTTTTCCCAAAAGTGTTTGCTTACATATTTGTGGTGAGGCTTTATTCGCCCCAAATTCATCCAGACATTGGATGACATTTGCTCACGTTCTGCAGGCATTCAAACCGCTGCTCGTAAAACTTTAATTGGATGCGATTTAGTTGTAGAACCCTGATGTTTTTCCTGAGGATTTGTTAGGATTTCAGAGAATTCGGTCTACCAGGATTTTCTGCAAGTTCAGCGTCAACATTGTGGTGAAATGTAGATGAGACGTAAACTTGAGTAATCTGTTTGCTTTATCGTGTTTGAGAATGTAATTGTCAAGCAAAACAATACAGCAAAGCCACAGTTTATGTTGTGAAAGCATTTGTCCTAAGTTTGAATAAACTTTAAGAGCTGTTTCGAAAACCTGCTGTAGTAAATCTGTGTATTTGTATACAGGCTCTTCAAATGTGATATACAGCAGTGGCTCAACTGCTGGGTCATGACCCTAAAATGTCCCACGGGTTTTGATAGGGTCTTAGACAGCAAACTAAATCAATGATAAATGCTAGTAGTAAAATGCATCTAACTAGTTGCTGTTAACTATAGTAATATAATTGTGAATAGGATAGCAACATAAATGTGTCCCGTCAAACTCTACAGCAAAGTTCCTCTAATCCGGCCCTAGGGGATTTTTTTTTTTTTTGCTCCAGCCATAATCAAAGACACCTGAGAAAGCTAATCACAGTCTTTAGAGTTACTAAAATTCATCGAGGAACACTGCTCTAAAGTATTTTGGTGCAAATTTATCTGTTACTTGAAACTTGGCAAACTTGGCAACTTGGAAATTAGGCAAATGCCAGTGGATAGGTCACATGGTATCAACATATCCTCAAATAAAAGAAACAGGACCAGATTACATAATTGTTTTGATTAAAGCTATTAACATAATTTTCTTTAAATAAAAAATAGATTAAAATAAAATGTATTATATTAGATGAAAAACAAACAAAAATGACAAATGTTGCCATGCATGTACTAAAGTAGCCTACTAAATAACGAAAATTAAAACTAAACATAAATGTTTTTTTTTTTAATTAAAAATGACAAAATCACATATTAAAATAACTTAATTAAAATTATATTCTGAAAATATAAAAAAACAAAGCCAATTCAAAATCTTGTAACGCTGGACTACATTAAATTCTAAATTAAAAAAACTTATATTCAGTTGTATATTATGGAAGCTTGTTTCCGCCACAAAATAAAAAAATAAAAAGATAATTGCGACTTTTTATCTCACAATTGCGAGTCTACATCTCGCAATTCTGACTTTATTTCTCAGAATTGCGAGATATAAAGTCAGAATTGCGTGAAATAAAGTCAGAATTCTGAGATATAAAGTCAGAATTCTGAGATATAAAGTCAGAATTGCGAGATATAAAGTCGCAATTGCGTGTTATAAAGTCAGAATTCTGACTTTTTTTCTCGCAGTTGCGACTTTATATCACGCAATTCTGACTTTATATCTCAGAATTCTGACTTTCTATCTCAGAATTCTGACTTTATATCACGCAATTGCGAGATATAAAGTCAGAATTGCATGATATAAAGTCGCAATTGCGTGTTATAAAGTCAGAATTATGAGATATAAACTATTCTAAGGTAAAAAAAAAAAAGTCCGTCTTTTTTTTTTCCCTTAGAATTGGACTTTATATCTCACAATTCTGAGAAAAGATGTCAGAATTGCGAGATATAAACTCGCAATTGTGTTATAAAGTCAGAATTGCGTGATACAAAGTCAGAATTCTGAGATATAAAGTCAGAATTGCGTGATATAAAGTCGCAATTGCGAGAAAAAAAGTCAGAATTCTGACTTTATAAGACGCAATTGCGACTTTATATCTCGCAATTCTGACTTTATATCTCAGAATTCTGACTTTATTTCACGCAATTCTGACTTTATATCTCGCAATTCTGAGAAATAAAGTCAGAATTGCGAGATGTAAACTCGCAATTGTGAGATAAAAAGTCGTAATTATCTTTTTGATTTATTTTTATTTTGTGGCGGAAACAAGCTTCCATAGTATCCTTGTGTCTGCAGTTTATGGTAATACAAATAATTTCAATGGTTTTTAAATACTTCGCTTGATATTTGTGGCTACAATCTCAACAAATATGTTATAGTTAACATTTACTCATCTTAAATCTACATGGCTTACATTCTTCTGTGGAATATAAAAGAAGATATTTTAAGAAATGTCTCTGTTTTGTTTTTATTAATAAAGCAGCGTTTTGTTTACCATTTTTCAGATTATCCGCAGAAGTCGTACAGGGTTGGAACAACATGAAGATGAGTAAATGATTTCAGAATTTTCATTTTAGGGTGAACTATCCCAGCAATGCATTGTAAAAAGTGATTGAGAATCAAAGAGCAAGAATATGCCTGAGGTTCATCAGATAACGTACTGTTTCCTCCTTTTTGAAAAGTAAGATCTGAACATGAGCTGATTTTTCCTTTGTTAAATTTCACTCTGTATGGGGCCAGCTGAGGGTTTTCAGCCAGTTCTGGGACCGCTCCAAGAGAAATATTGGACAAAAAATATAGGGGCATGCACATCACTGAAAAAACATTTCAGAAATATGTTCTTGGTTTTTCACTTCTCATAACAAAAGCAGCCTCACTTGGTTACAAAGGTCTTCAGGAACAGCCTCTCCGTTATCCAAGAGGCATGTCATATTAAAACTCCAAAACACGCCGAGGCCACGCTTTATTCCTGAGTCAGATGTATTCATCGTTCCCTTACAGATTCATTGTTGGAAAACACAACGAGAAACATGTGCATGGCTACAAATGCCACTCACCCTGCATATAAATGATCAGTGAGATATGGCTCTAATTACAAACAGTCTGCACAAAGACTACAGGGCAAGTGATCTTACCTTAAGTTTTGGGGGTTTATGACTGGAAATGATGGTGTGCATCTGGTTCAGGTTATTGTTGTTGTATTTATGACTGGTATGACATCTCTAGATAGAATGATTTGGGTTATCCATCAGGAGCAGGGGGACTCGCATTAAATTCGAATCCCTCTGTGAGTCCACAGGTAGTTGGGGTCAAGTTTTCGCATGTTACCCAGAAAACATTTTAATTATGTACCGATGCCCTCATCTGTTTCCTTCAACTTGAGACTGACTGGTGAATATAATAATTAAGGCAAGCTTGATCCTTTGACCTCTTTGCTGGAAACGGGATATGAGTTTAAGTTGGAGAGCTTGAACAAACTTAAGTTGACTTCTTTAGGGAATTGTGACTTGAATTTCAGAATCAAATAGAAGTTGAGAACAGGATGAAATTCAACTACTACGATTAATAATGATATTCTTTAAAAAATGCATTTTTAATCCTAATTGTAGGGCTGTCAATTGATTTTCTTAATGCATTCATAAACAAATTCAGTTTGTTTTCAAAAAAAGAAAAAAACATTATGCAATCAAATCTGCAAAAATTAAATACTAAAATAACTTCCCGCATACTTTATGGGCTTACATGTTTAAAGTTGTTGTCTGCTGTTCCCATTAACATTTCTATGTTAAAATGAATACGTGGCATACACATATGTTCTGTATGCACTGTCATTTAAAAGTTTGAGGTTTTTAGAAATTCAGATCAAAAATGACATGACTATAATGTCATAAATAATTTTAAATAAATGCTGCTCTTTGGAACTTTTTTAATTAATCAATGAAAGAATCCTATCCATTTCGACAAAACTATTAAGCAACACAACTGTTTTCAATATTGATAATAATAAGAAATGTCTCTTGAGCAAAAAATCTGAATATTAGAATGATTTCTGAAGGATCATATAAGCAATGATACTGAAAAATCAGCTTTGCCATCACATGAATAAATTACATTTTAAGAAAATAGTTCACAATATCACTTTTATTTTGTATCAAATAAATGCAGCTTTGGTGAGCACAAAAGACTTCTTTCAAAGACATTAAAATAATCCTAGACATTTTTAAGGGTAGTGTAGTTACACGGTAGTGTATATAAGTTAATACGTTAACTTTAACAAAATAATACCATTGCACACATGTTTGGCTTATTGTCACAACTCAAAGTCAAGAGAGGTAAGAACAATGAAAAGTGGTAACCACAAACATCAAACCAATGCATCTCCATTCATCCATTTATTGAGTAATCATTCAATCCCAGCTGAACATGTTTAAACACATACACAATAGATACGGTGTGCCAAGAGTTTACTCTGATTCCACCCCTCTCCCAATGAGACCTTGTGTTGCCAACATGCCAACAGACTGTGCAGACAGAGAGTTTAATGACATGTCTGCACTTACCGACCATCACTCTCATAATTACACCCCAGCCACCTGAATCTTATTAAACATAATGGCTTATTGTTTTCCCAGCTGAAACACCATATTTGAGAATTGAAAGATTAACGTGAATGTTTGCCAAAAAAACCCAATGCTTTTATTTGTTTCCTTTATTTTATAAAAAAAAGCTGAATTCTAAGAATGCTGGCTTCAACAATATATGATGCTGAATCACATTTTTATGTTTTGTTTGCCAATGCTTGGCCTACGGATGGATACTGAAACTTGCCTTCGGCTTAGCCATCTCAAAGAGTTCTTAATCTTACCAAAACCTCACCACTAACCTCTTGCAAACCCTTACATGTGTATCATGGCTCGGTTCCTTCAGCCTCACTGGCCGAGTGAAAGCCAGGCGTGAGTGTGTCCCAGAGTTCCAGTGCCAGCATGCAGAGAAAGGCTGCTGTGCAGAGAGACCAGCTGCTGTGCAGCTTTGTTTATCCTCCCCTGCTAATTATGTCAAATATTATTCCAGTCTGTCTTCCACATCCCCTCCGCAACCCTCTCCGAGAGGAAGAGTGTGTGTGTGTGTGTGTGTGTGTGTGTGTGTGTGTGTGTGTGTGTGTGTTTTGCAGTGCGCTCACAGGTAATTAAGGTAACAGTACACCAGCAGGATGTGTCAGCCTTTTTATTTTTCATAATGATCTGAGATTTTGAAAGATTGTGACATCTGTGGCAACTAACAGTTAATTACATCATTATTCTTTGCTTATTTTGAAATAATTTGTATTTATTTATTTGTTTGTTTGTTTGTTTGTTTATTTTTCATTCATTTATATATGTATATTTTAATTGTGTCACAATTTATTAACTTTGCAACATGACATTGTTATTGAACTGAATTGAATCAACATTGAACTGACTTGTGCTGCATTCACAGCCTATCATAGACTCGGAAATAGGCATTTCTATGGCAAAATACTTTTAGCATCATTTTATCTCAAAATTCACTTTCAGACAGCAGCGAGTGTTTGAAATAACTTCTGTTTGTGATCCAATGAGAATTCTGATCACCGTATAAGGCATAAATATTTATACGCGATGCAAAAGACAAAGCGCACTAACTATTACCATAGTAAACATGGTATATATGACCGCTTGAAGAAATCAGACAAATCACATAGGCTATCACAATCATGTTTTTATTTGATCTGTCAGTATGTCTCATCTCTTTAAACCAGACTGTCTGATATCCATATTTAGCTCCGCATTTGTCATCAAATAAAGCAACTCCGGTTTTTCGAGAACTTCTGTTTCTCTGACTGGAAATATAACTGTATTGGGAGAGAGTGCTAAAGCTCCTCAGATTGTATTATCAGTGGCATATTTGTAGAAATTATCATTCTTCAACAGTTCAGGTGCTTTTATTCTGCTCTAAATGCTGCGCGAAGGACTACTACTCCAAAATCATTGGCGATGCTGCAACTAATCCCAATTCTCAATCAGTTTAAAGCTTCTTAAACCATCTAAGGAATTCCTCTGTCAATCAGTGCAATAAGTTTCTTAATTATTCCATTGATAAGATTGAGGACATAGACAATTCTTTAACCTCCATCACCCAAGCTGAGCTGGTTGATATTCAGCCTTTAAACCCTCTTATCGCTACTTTTTCGAATTTTGAAAAGGTTGGCATTGACTTTATTGTAAGAACATGAACTCAACTAACAGTATTTTAGACCACTCCCCTTTTTTGCTATTAAGAACTGTCTTTCATTAATCAGACTTTATATTATTTTAATTGTGAATTCATCACAGGAGTTCTGAATCTATTCCTCCAGAATTAAAATTAGCTGCCATTACACCAGTCCTTAAGGAGCCTGGATGTGATGTTTCTGACTTTTCTAATTATAGGCCTATTTCTAACCTCCCATTTCTGGCAAAGGTCCTGGAGTGTGCTGTGTCAGCTCAGTTACATACTGTAATTACTTAGCACTAAACAGTCTCAATCAACCCTTTCAATCAAGTTTCAGAACAGGGCATAATACTGAGACAGCCCTGGATACCATAAATATGATACCGTGCCAGCTTGACAGGGAGTTCCTCAGGGTTCAGTGTTGGGCCCAACTCTATTTAGCATATATATGCTTCCACTTGGGCAGATTATTAGCTTGGCACCACTGCTACGCTAATGATAATCAAATCTACATCACCACTAGCTCTGATGTCCGCTGCACATTAGCACATCAGCACATCAGAATCTGAATCAGAACTGAGCTTATGTTGATTGGTACGATGACAGCTCATATTAGTTTTGTTGTCGATTCCAACATGGTACTTCCCACTTCACATGTGCGGGAATCTTGGTGCCATCTTTGATCCTCAGCTAACATTTTATGTTTATATAATACATATCTTAAAAATCGCCTTCTATCATCTTAAGAATATATTGCACCAACTTTTCTCTCTTTTGCTGATGCAAAAAGGCTCATAAAAGCCTTAATTTTGCCCACCGTTGGACTATTGTAATGCATTGTTCTCTGGGCTCACAGCTAAAACTTTAAATAGGCTTCAGTTTATTCAAAACTCTGCTTTTTAAGCTTAAAAGCTCAAGCTGTTATTGCTTGTGCATGATAAAATAAAAGTGCATAATATATAAAGTTCATTATTATTATTATTATTATTATTATAGAATAAATTTAAACATCATATATGATGTTTAAATATCTGGTGTTGCTGGAAATGCTGGTGCTCAAAGTACATGTCATTGTGCACATATCTGTGAGTTCGTTATAGCCTGTGAGGTGTTGAAATATTCTGGGCTTGGGTAACAGTATGAGTAATAGCGTTAGAGTTCAGAGGCCCTGCCGTTTGACTCTGTCATGCCAATATGCTGGCATTTGGATTTAGTGGTTGGGGGTAGAGACCCTCAGGCAGCTGGATATTCATATCCAATGGCATTCTGAATGGATATTTTTATGCACTTGAGATTGGAGAATGTATGGAAAAGGTATTTAGATCAAGTTCATATGCAACTTGAAATAAACATTTTATGGGTCTGCGATAAGAGGATAATTGCTGTCATGGAATTGAATGGATAAATAAGGTTAATTAACATAGTTTCAATTGGCCACACACCAAGTTGAATTGGGATTTTTAATGAAAGGATGAAGAATTCATCTATCGCTGTCTGTCTGTCTATCTATCTATATCTCTAATCAAAGCAAATATTTTCATCAGTAGTTAATGGGTAAATCCACCTCACTGTTCCTGTCTCACTTCAGTATATTTGATAAATCAGATGCCCTGAGGACCATAACTGTAAACCTTATGTATTGACACCATGTTGAGACACCATGTATTGAGTGTCTTTGGCTGAGAGTGTTGCAATGCGTAATAGGTTGTATAACAATGGGTTTGATGTTGTGAATTTGGCTTATATAGACTGGCTGTTGGCTTTTGATGGATAAGAGGTGGCTATAAATGTTTTTTCCGTCGTGGTGAGAAGAAGCTTTGTTAAGCTGTTTTAAGAATGAGTGACCAGTTTCACTCTTTAATTCTTCACATTTTTATCGCTGAACTTTTTCTTCATGTTTTCTTTTATTTGCGTACCTTTTGCAGAATGAGTTTGCATTTCATTATGTCTGAATGTGAGCTAATGATCTGAATCTTTTAAATGAACAGTGAAATGTTCATTTCATTTTAAATGAAAATGACCTCATATTTGAGCTTTAGCCAGTCTCTTTCTTTTATTATCAATAATAAACTGCAGGTAACAAGTAATATTTGGCTTTCTGTGGTTTCTTTTGGCAGTCTTTGTCCTGTAGTGCAGACATGCACAGGGGGAAAAAGTTCCCTTGATGCTTCATTTTGCAGCCCATGGAGTATATTTGTCTGTGTGGGTTTGTCATGGGGTATTTTGGATCCACCCAGTGGTTGGAGTCTTGGGGACCTCTTTAAACGCGGCGTGAAGACAAAAGAAACGCCGTACTTCAAAGACGCTTTCCCAGTGTGTGTTTGGAGTAGATATCATACCAAACATCCTCAGCCAACAGCCTTCTGTCTCTGAACCAATATGGACACTAACAGTGAGGGCAGCCTTCACAACGGACAATATGTTTTAGTCTTGTCTGGCCTGTGGGAAAGTGACCTCTCATAGACATCAGGGCATTTCAGTAATATTACGGAAGTAGTAGGGATTCATTACACTTTTCCCAACAAAACTGTGCTATATTGGCCTGTTTTACTTATTGGAATGATACCGATCACATTCATAGTCATATTCGTTTGGCACTGATGATGTATTGTGTATCCCAGATGAAAATTTACTACATAACCTTTCCACAAATAAATATTACGCATAAAAGTCTTACGAGTTTTGTTAACACATTTAACGTCCAAAGTGATTTAATTTAGCATCTTTATGAGATCCTAAACTGCTTTAATGCAATGTCCCAAAGCTATTGTGAATCCAATTCATAGAAATCAGTTCACACATATATGATCTTTTTTTTTAGTTATTACAATAAAGAATACATTTCTTTTTACTATTTTAACATTTAACAATCATTATGCATCATTAGTTATTTAAATATATAAAATGAATAAAAGTCATAGGATTTCTTTTTTTGTATTTATAAATACACACACACACATATATATATATATATATATATATATATATATAAATATATATATATATATACACTCACCTAAAGGATTATTAGGAACACCATACTAATACTGTGTTCCTGTACTAATACCCTTTCGCCTTCAGAACTGCCTTAATTCTAAGTGGCATTGATTCAACAAGCTGCTGAAAGCATTCTTTAGAAATGTTGGCCCATATTGATAGGATAAGCATCTTGCAGTTGATGGAGATTTGTGGGATGCACATCCAGGGCACGAAGCTCCCGTTCCACCACATCCCAAAGATGCTCTATTGGGTTGAGATCTGGTGACTGTGGGGGCCATTTTAGTACAGTGAACTCATTGTCATGTTCAAGAAACCAATTTGAAATGATTCGAGCTTTGTGACATGGTGCATTATCCTGCTGGAAGTAGCCATCAGAGGATGGGTACATGGTGGTCATAAAGGGATGGACATGGTCAGAAACAATGCTCAGGTAGGCCGTGGCATTTAAACGATGCCCAATTGGCACTAAGGGGCCTAAAGTGTGCCAAGAAAACATCCCCCACACCATTACACCACCACCAGCCTGCACAGTGGTAACAAGGCATGATGGATCCATGTTCTCATTCTGTTTACGCCAAATTTTGACTCTAACATCTGAATGTCTCAACAGAAATCGAGACTCATCAGACCAGGCAACATTTTTCCAGTCTTCAACTGTCCAATTTTGGTGAACTTGTCAAATTGTAGCCTCTTTTTCCTATTTGTAGTGGAGATGAGTGGTACCCGGTGGGGTCTTCTGCTGTTGTAGCCCATCCACCTCAAGGTTGTGCGTGTTGTGGCTTCACAAATGCTTTGCTGCATACCGCGGTTGTAACGAGTGGTTATTTCAGTCAAAGTTGCTTTTCTATCAGCTTGAATCAGTCGGCCCATTCTCCTCTGACCTCTAGCATCAACAAGACATTTTCGCCCACAGGACTGCCGCATACTGGATGTTTTTCCCTTTTCACACCATTCTTTGTAAACCCTAGAAATGGTTGTGCGTGAAAATCCCAGTAACTGAGCAGATTGTGAAATACTCAGACCGGCCCGTCTGGCACCAACAACCATGCCATGCTCAAAATTGCTTAAATCACCTTTCATTCCCATTCTGACATTCAGTTTGGAGTTCAGGAGATTGTCTTGACCAGGACCACACCCCTAAATGCATTGAAGCAACTGCCATGTGATTGGTTGATTAGATAATTGCATTAATGAGAAATTGAACAGGTGTTCCTAATAATCCTTTAGGTGATATATAATTTTTTTCATTAATTTTGAAAGGGATGATAGTTCCCAAACTACTGGTTTATTTATGATTTTAAAATCGAAAATTATTCCATTTGATGTCTTTATGATATCTCAAAACTGCTTTTATGAAATAAACAGAGGTTATCGTGAATAAAATTCAGTTTACACATACTTTGATTATTTTAAAAGGGTAGTGAAAATAAAGTAGCTTTAGTTTACAAATCTTACATGTTCTGAGAAAATACTGTAACAAATATTGTTTTTGATAAAAACTGTCGGAAGTTATTTAAATATATAGAATTAATATATCATCAGAAATACGTATCATCAGATATATATATATATATATATATATATATATATATATATATATATATATATATATATATATATATATATATATATATATATATATATATATATATACATATATAATCATTTTGAGTCCTTTTATTTTTGATTGACATGTCAGAGAAAATGGTGCTGAATGATTTGTTGAATGGGGTATGAGAATCTGGTGAACTTATGAAAATACCATGTGATCACTTAATTGCAAAAAGCTGGTTAATCAAATGACATCACCAGTGATATAGCGCAGTGCTGTTAAAGAGCAATGCAGAACAATGTAATTAGTTCTCATTAACAGATAAACAGTGTTCATGCAAAGTATGTCAAACATCATTACAAGGAATCAAACACTGGTATTTGATATATTTAAGTGCACATAATAATTTGGCTGCGGAACACTGAAGAGATTCAGGACGTTCTCTAAGTGCCTACCATGTAAGGCACATTTTGTGTTTTTTCTAAATTGTCCAACCAAGAATGTGAAGCATGCAAATCCTTTTGAAAACTTAATTTGTGGGCCACATGTTTGAGTTTAAGTGTGTCAGCTGATGAAGAAAGTGAGGTTGTTATTTATATGACAGATTGTGGCATAGGATGGAGAGGAAGGGGGTGAGTAATCTGTTAATTCTGTGTATATACATGGAGAAGAATGGCGGTTCAATGTTACAACAGAAAAATCTGACAAAATTTGTTGTTTTTCCCCCGAGTCAAGCATGCATGTGCATTTTGCAGTTTCTGCTCTGGTAGTAGAAATGTGGTATGGCTTTGCGCCTTTGAAAATACAATAGAGATGATTGATGAGCTAGAAAATCTATAATTTTAGCCCGCAGGCAGAAGCGAGGTGTTTTTTCTGAATGTTTTCCTTTCTAAAAATCACGCTATTGTTCTTATGATCCTGTCAAGTAAAAGAGAGCCTTATAAATTGTCATCAACAACTATTATTGGCAGGTTTACAAAGTCTGAAACGTTTGGCAATTGTGGCTTTGACAATGCAGAAATCTCTGCGGCCTTCATCGTCTGCAGTGTACCAACATTGACTCCTGTGTGGTATTTTGTAACAGTTACACAACATGCAATTGTACTGTCCCAACATCCCTAAGGAGTGAGCGGACAGCCCTTGACTGTGGTCCACTGTTTCTATGGTCTGAATGAGGGGAATTTTTTTGGCATCATAATCCACGCAGGGTCGAAGCATAACGTTGTTATGTAATTACTTCAGAATTGACAGTATTAAATTACAAGTAACTAACCCAAACCCTAATCCTAACCGGAACTCTATAGTCAGTAGAAAAGAATCAGTAGGAAAAGAATCAAGTGACTGAAAAGGGCTCTTGTCCTATACCATGTCACATTTAAATACCAAACGTCACGTTATTCTCCTGACGTCTGAAAATAGAATGTGATGGAAATTCTACAACTAATTCAGTTAAACTGAGAGATAAGGATTATTTTTAGCACAACCTTGATTTGAAATTATTTGTTTCAGTCTTTTTAAATGGAACTTTCCCAAACCGGAAATCCCTCCCATAATCTAATGTAAAACACAGGAGGAGTGTTAGGGAAAAGGTGGATATGAAAAAGTCCTTCATACTAACACAGTCATTTTATTATTGTCACAATGAAAAATAATATGCCAAAAAATAATCCAATTATAATAAAATGACAAAATAAAATATTATATTATTAATATTATGTATATCTGTTAAAAGTAATTAAAGGGGGGGTGAAATGTTCATTTTCACTCAATCTCCTGTTAATCTTGAGTACCTATAGAGTAATATTGCATCCTTCATATCTCCAAAAAGTCTTTTGTTTTATTATATTTTTAATTGAAAGATAGGCTGTACCGAGTCTTTCCGGAAAAAAACGAGCGGCTGGGGGCGGGCCGTGTGGGCGAAGCTTAGCTGTGCTTACCCGCCTAGCTAACAACACACAGAGACAATAGAAGCAGTTTTACTCACCGAACCTTTATCATTGTGACTGCTCGATCCTTAAGCATTAGACGATCTGCAAATCCATCGATCTGGGCTTTGTTTATAAAACAATCATCGTCGAAATGCAGGGAACAACAGTCTTACACAACTCCGTTTATGCTCAGGAAAACAAACTCCATCCACGGGTTCCTTAACGCTGGGTTCTTTGGGAATCTGTGCAGGGTTGTCTTGCCCTGGCAACCAAAAACACACTTCTTTGGTGACATTGACTCCCCAAAAGCCGGGCAGGGCGCTTTGATGGCGAACTGCTTTCACTCTCTTGCTCTAGTCTACGAGTGCGCGCGCGCCCGCGATCTTACCGGAGAAGTGCCCTTAGGACCCATATAAGGAAATTCCGCTCTATCTTACGTAAGACAGAGCCATACTCGAAAAAAACTTTCCGAAACTTGTGACAAACCGGAAGGAGTATTTTTGGAACAAAAATACTCCTTCAAACGTACAACTTAGTTTTTGAAACTTTGTCCATGTTTAGCATGGGAATCCAACTCTTTACCAGTGTAAAAAACTCAGTATGCATGAAATAGCATTTCACCCCCCCTTTAAACTCTACATCATGCTCAATGGGATGCAGATTTAACTTTAATTTTTCAATCCATGGACTAACCTATCCTAAAAAACAGAAAAGGTTTTTTTTTTTTTTTATCGTGCTGCAAGTTCTGAGATGAACAGATAGGAGTGTATTGACAGGAAAGAAACAAAAGGATGCGAGGTACAGGAAAACAAACCAAACAGAAGGAGGCCACAAACAGCACAGATGCAAAACCAGATTGTTAGAAGTCAAGTAATATGAACAGTAACAGGTGGTTTACCACTCATGTCGTTCACTGTTAAAAGGATATCCTCATTTATCTCTCATGTCATCACCTCAGAAATTAGATGGAAAAAGTTGTTTATGGTTTCCATTCTTTTAAGCTAGCTTTTAATGGATAAAAACAATCTGCTGAAAAATAGGAGTTGAATTCTAAAACTCAGGTTAAATGGTAACTCTCGCCAAAATTGAACCTAGGCTCTTTTTGTTAATCTACCCGAGTCAAACTTTCGTGTAAAAGCATAATTAGAATGGAAAGGCCACTTTTAAGGTTGACCGTATTTTCGTTTTAGGTCAAAATGCCTTTTGAATGGGAGTGATAGCATCAAACTTCTATGATAGCATCAAAATCGCTATTTTTAAAACACTAAGAAGGCTCGACACAACATAAAACTGTGCTCGAAGTATCACCAGGGGCTCTACACATGAACTTGAGCATTGACTACATTGTTTGTGTACACAAAGTTTACTAAAAAGAAAGGTTTTGTACGACTCATTTTATCAGTTAGTGTATCCGGTGGCTGGAATTTTGTCAGTCAAAAGTAGTCGATCTCCAAATGCAACGTAACATGAGGAGAGTAAAGATGGAAAGCTCCTAAAGCTTGTTTCCATATAAATTCAGGGATAATTTTTAATCTAAGTTATCATGCTTTTCCTTGAAATTACAAGTTCATGACATTTCCTCATATGGAGTCAGTTCATTAACGTAATGAGCTGACGCCATATGAGGAAATGTCACGAACTTACATGAACTTGTAATTTTGCATTCGGAGATCGACTACTTTTGACTGACAAAATTCCAGCCACCGGATACACTAACTGATAAAGTGAGTCGTACAAAACCTTTCTTTTTAGTAAACTCTGTGTACACAATGTAGTCAATGCTCAAGTTCATGCGTAGAGCCCCTGGTGATACTTCGAGCACAGTTTTATGTTGTGTCGAGCCTTCTTAGTGTTTTAAAAATAGCGATTTTGATGCTATCATAGCCGTGCCCCTAGCACTACCATTCAAAAGGCATTTTGACTTAAAACGAAAATATGGTCAATCTTAAAAGTGGCGTTTCCATTCTAACTATGCTTTTAAAAGAAAGTTTACCTAGGGTAGATTAACAAAAAAGACTAGGTTCAATTTTGGCGAGAGTTACCCTTTAAGATGCAACATGCTGAACTAAATTTGCATAATGAAACATTGATAAAAACTTATATTTGTTTTCTTATGGGCCAGGCATGATTAAGAGTAATGATAAGCAATGAGATCAATTTCTCTGTTATTAAATTGAAATATTTATTTATTGGTATCAATAATGACAGTCAATGAAAATTTGAATGGATGCCTTTTTTGAATGCCTTTTTTTATTGTGGTCATTTAACAGTATATTATGCCAGAACCTTATGTGATAAAATTGATGATAGAACCTTCTGCGATAAAATTGTGATGACAGAAAACTTGGGTAACACTTTATTTTGATAGTCCACTTTAGACATTCTAACTATAAGTATACTTTGCAAGTATCATGTCAACTTATTCTACAAGCCCAAACCTGTAACATCTGCTCCCTCCAACCAACAGAGGGAGCCCTCACCTGAATACTGACATCACTCCATTTCTTCTACAGTCACTTCCTGTTTGGTTGATATAAAAAGCCGTGCTTTCCACTAACACTTTGCGAAGTATTGCCAGTTTTACCTGCCTTACTGAGCGTTCTATCCATTGCCATTGTTTTTGCCTCTTGTTATGACCTTTTGCCTGCCTTTTGGATATCACGTCTTTGGATTACTATTTTTGCCTTGGTTGCTTACTTGGACTGTCTATTTTTGTTCACTGAACCCAGCCTGTATCTTTGACCATTGCTTTGCTTCGATTTGGATTGTCTGCTTCAATAAAACTTCTGCATATGGATTCTCAACAAACGCCAAGCCTGAGTTCATTACAAAACCCTAATAATCTACTAATTCTCAAATAGGAGTTAGTTGACATGTAGATGCAAATTAATGAGAGTTGGTTGACATGCTGTTGCAAAGTTACTTATAGTTTGAATTTTTAAAGTGGACTATTGAAATAAAGTGTTAAACTTGTAATATGGTAATATTGGTGGGATTGGAAAATAAGATTTGAAGTTGGCTTGCTGGTACAAAAATGCAACTGCACATTGTGTTAGAGCATCTAGCTTGATCTGTCTTAATTTTCATTTTAAAACAAGAGCCTATAGCAATCAAGGGACCCATTGTGCCTTTTTTTTCTGATGTAAAACTCCTGTACCATCCTTTAATTCAGTTTTCACAAACCCCTTCTATAGTCTCATCCCTCACTGTTCTCTTTTTCATTTGTCTCAGTCTATAGATGTTTTTCTATCTTTAGATTCTTTTAAGCTGTAGGTGAAACGTTCATTTTGTTTGGTTTTTCTGAGAGAATCTAACTCTATTTCTCTTCACTTCGTATAACGGTACCTGAGGGATTAAAACAAAGAAAACTATTATCAGATTGGCACTGTGCACAGACACTAACACAAACACAGCCTGTATCCATGACAGCTTGTTCTGTTATTCCACTGTTTAAAGAGATGGGATTCAGTCTTTCATCTAGAACAAACTGTTTGATTCAGCAGTATAACTTAGAACAACATCCACCAACACGGAGCATAGGAGAATTAAATCGAAGAATCATCAACTGGAAAACTTCAAAAGACACAGACTGTCATAATATGTTCAGCAGTAACATCAGATATTTGTAGGGATGGGAATCCCATGCCGCTTGAACTGAGGTGTTACAGTGATCTATGTATCACGCCACATTAACCCTTAAATGCATACACTGGGTCGTTACTGACCCGGGACATCATTCACTAATCACTACCTTCCTCCTCATTCATTTTTAAAGGTAGACATCAGCCTTCTTAGTATGCCTCAATCAATTCATTATAAACAATATAAAAAGAAAATATATATATAAAAGAATGCCTGTTTTTTTGTAAAAAAAATAATTATGGGGCGCTAAATGACCTGAGGTGTTTAACAGTGTAAGTATATTTTTTCTACATAACAATAATTTAATCTCTGATGACTGAATAAGTGCAATTCACCTTTATTCCACAAGGTGGTAATGTCTGATACACAATAATGAAGTGACGTTCCACTCATAGTTACCGCAGGCAGAAAACAAAAGAATAGTTAGTATCATCAGCAAAACTTGAAATGGCTCAGCGATTTACTGCAGAGCAGTACTGTATGATTAAGTACTGAACGCAATCATATATTAGTGTCACTGTCACTTGATGGTGGATCTGGTGAAGAAGCTGTCAGCGATCAAAATATTGATTTTTAAGATGGTGAAAGTTACAGTTTTAAGAATATGTTTGAGATTGCGAATATGCGCCAGATGCTGAATGTACTGGGAAATACGCTCTGATGAGGACAGTGATGATGGTATAAAACATCTGCTCAAACTGAACCCTTCCAATCTCCAAAAGGTAACAAAATATGCTTTATTTTATTATTCTGTAATTGTTACTCTAATATAAGGAGGGTTTTATATTATCGCGAAAGGTTGAGATCCATCAGTGTAAGATTTAGATCCGGGTCACAAAAGACTTGAATATGTAATAATGATTGGCGAAACATTAATGCATTTAAGGGTTAAAGAGCACCACAATTGCATTCATTATTTGAACTTTGTGATCAAATATATAACTTGAAATCTAAAACTTTGTTTCTTGGCAGAAAAACTGCAGACTTGGCAACCCTGGCTTGATCAACAGGTAATTCACAGAGTCAATTAGAACCTGCTTTAACAGCACTTTTTATTTTATTTTTGGACTGCGATAAAGTGAACTTGCTTAAATGTGTTATCACTTTAATTCTGACAGCCCTAAATTCTACACAAAAGACATTGCTCCCACACAGAGACAAATAAATTGCTTTCATCAGCCAATAACGATTATTATACACTGGTGCATCCCTAATCTGTCTGTCTTGGACTACGGATGGAAATCCGGTGTATTTACGTCAACTTATATTGTACGTTTATCAATATGCACTGTCCCATCCAAATAAATACAAGACGAAATTAGATAATTAAGATGCATATTTTAGAACAGCTTTCATGCCTATGAAGCCTTACATTAGATTAGATTGCAAAATGAATTTACCATTCACAGTGGGTGTGTGTTAGAGATTATTATTACTGCATGTACATCTCTCATAAGCCAATACATCACCACCATCTGGTTCAATAACGGCAGATGGATGTGGAATTGGTATAAAGTTCTAGGTTACAATATTACCATCTGGAAGAAATTAACAAATGTATTGAAGAGCTTGTTTATCGTCATCCCTAGCTAAGCAATCTTACAGTAAACTTCTTGTGTATTGTAACAGAGCTGGACTCCCTTGTGAGAGCGTCTCTGAGGATTTGGGGTTTGTTCAGGTTCCACAGAAATGGAGAAAATGCCAGGAAGCCTGGTGATAGACGCAAAAGAACCAGATGTATGACCTTAATCACACATTCATTTATACTGGGAACACAAATACAATGTAGGTGGTTGTGGTTTATGGATGCAATACCATTCCACATTAACAGATTTTTGAATTTTATTTTTTAGAGTTTTTTCTTTTCTTTTTCTGGTATACAACAAGAAATCTTAGTCTAGGATGATGTTACATTAAATGACAAAACAAATCTACATCTGTGTTGGTCTGGATTCTTGTGTCCAGTGTTGGTTAATAAAACGTTATAAAGTAGGCCTGGTTCATACAATCCTATGAAACATCACTCCATTATGAAACTATGAAATTGTGACCTGACTTGAATTAACCTAAGTTGGAGCTAAAGCGGTTTCATAAGGGATAATTTAAGTTCACGCAATCCCGCAATCAAATTAATTTGACCCAGGTTCAAGGATATCATTTTATGACATTCACGCTATTCTCTAGCATGCCTAAAGGTCAATTATGGATCGAATCGATCCACCATGGCAAACAGCATATATATATATATATATATATATATATATATATATATATATATATATATATATATATATATATATATATATATATATATATATATATTGTGCTGTTTAATGAGACATGGTGTTTTCCTCAGTGCATAACTTACATTTCACAGGTATATTCTCCATCTGTTACAGTATTAAAGAGTTATTTCCTTACTGTTGTACACTTCTTTACTACAGCTACAGTACTTAACATCACAGAAATCAATGCAGTGAAATTAAACCAAAATGCTCAGTAATTGTGTTTTAATTAACTAAACTGAACAAGAAGAAAAATCTGCATTTTGTGTCTGCAAGAAAAGAAAAGGGGTCCAAAGGAGAGTATCTCATTACCTGGATTTCCATTTTTGAAAGATACAGTATTAACACTTTTGTTCCTGTTTTGAACTTTCTATTCATCAAAATCATGCATCAATAAAAACTATTATAGAGTTAACTCACCCAAAAATTATCCCATATGTGTCGGGTCAGAGGTCACTCTTCCGCCTGAACTAGACTCGCGCACGCACGTTATTATAGTTAAGCCAGTGATTATAGTTTAGAAAGTTATGAATATGGATATTTTTCTTACAAAAAGACATCGATACACTTTAGAAGGCCTTTATTAACCCCTGGAGTCGTATGGATTACTTTTATGATGGATGGATGCACTATTTTTGGGCCTCAAAATCTAAGGTATACCATTCACTCCCATCATAAAGCTTGGGAGAGCCAGGATATTTTTTTTGTATATATATATATTTTCGATTGTGTTTGGCTGAAAGAAGAAAGTCTGTGTAGGCATTACTAGGTCAGCTGAACCTCTCTGTGCCCTGTTCCTCTGAGTTTTGGGTTGTTTGTGTGTCCAGTATATTTCCCCAGGTGTTTTCCTGCTTTGATGGTTGATGGAAAACTCTTCATAACCTCAGTAAACTCACTGAGCACTGTTTCAGTCGCCTCATTCTGTACAACAAGATTGTTAATCCACAAACATGTAGTTTTCCTGCAACTGTTTCGTGACAATTGCAGTTTCCACCAAAGTTCTGTTCCTGCACATGACAAAGTGCATAGTCAACAAGATTAAGGAGAAACTGAATCTCTCGAGCCAGCGCGGCCAACAGTTCGTGAGTAATGGGAACCACATGTATGAAATTTTGATTTAAGTGGTAATACATGAGAAAACTAAAGCTTCGTCTTTTCCTGCGGGTTCTCTGTAACTCTAGCTCTCCTCAGCTACTCTTCAGGCAGGAGGAGAGGAGATGTGAGGTCAGTCCCCATGGTTCCTGATAGTGAAACTGAAAAATCAGGGAGAAAAGATGGACTCATCATGGCACACGCTAGCATTTTCTTTCCAGAGTCAATAAACTCAGTAAAAAATACGGCAAATTTCATTTTGCTTATTGGCTCCTCAAAAATCTTAAAAAATTGCCATAAAAAGGGCAAACAATTTACATTTCTATATGAACATATCGGACTATGGTATATATGCCCTCTAAATGGTAAATATAGGCCTATATATATATATATATATATATATATATATATATATATATATATATATATAGGCCTATATTTAACATTTAGAGGGCATCTAGTTATAAGTATAGTATAGATTTAACTAACAAAGATTTAATTTCAATTCTTAAATCCATTAAATATAAAATTTGCTGTATAGTACATATTTTGAGAGGTATATATTTTGGGACAGTTTACAGCCATTTATTTATTTATTTTTTCTATCTCAATAACAACAATTCTCATATTGCAGACCAGTCAATTGTAAATTGGTTTACAGACCCATGTTCAGTGCTGACTTGACTGTTATAATTTCAACCAGCTTTTGACTGTAAGGGGAAATATTTTGTTTTCCAAAAGATATGAGAGATGTTCATTTAATTTTTAAAGTTATAATATTTCTCAATCATTGGAGTGATCTGCCACTGTCAAACAATATGCACGTGGCAAACAATTACTTTTTCTCCCTAATTAACTTTTTGTGCATCATCCCCCCTCTCTCTCTCTCTCTCTCTCTCTCTCTCTCTCTCTCTCTCTCTCTCTCTCTCTCTCTCTCTCTCTCTCTCTCTCTCTCTCTCTCCTTGTATTTTATTTGTATTTTCAAAGACAAATGTTCCAATTACAGCAAATATTATATATTTCATTCTACACTTATAATTTAATCTGTAACTTTTCATTTTAAGGTACTGTTCTTAATTTATATATAACAGACACGCAAACACATATTAATTACACACATACTGCCAGGGGCGTCATGCAAGCCAAAATTCTGGGGGGGCACAATCTGAGACTTTGCAATTGTTTTCTGACGGGTGATATGGATCATGTTAGGCGGGGTCAGGGGGTTTCTCCCCCTGAATTTTTTTTTAATTCTGGCTGCTAAACATACCATTTCAATGCAGTTTGGGAGGGACAGAAATACCTTAACGGAGCTAGCAGCAACCCTCCTCTATCTGAGAACTAAGTTAAAGTATCTATTTTGTAAGTTTATGTAAAAGACAGGTTGATGAAAAAACTGTAAGCTCAAATTCAAAAGCTTTTGAAGTCTACACTGTAAAAATAAAAGGTGCCTTGAGGAACCTTTTGGGGTTCTTCACTTCGCCACACCGGCGGAACCGTCTGTAGATCCTCTAGGCACCCTTTAAAAAGGGCCGGTTCTCTGAGGAACCACACAGGTTTCCTGAGGAACTCTTATATGAAGCACTGTGTGGAACCACTTTGGGTGCCTCCAGGAACCAAATTTCATTTTGTTTAAATATTTAAAACATTTGTGTTTCAGTCCCATGGTAAGTCTGACATCACTGTTTCCAAGTCCAAAAGCTCTATCAGATGCCAAAAACAAACAAACAGTGCTATACACTCATTGTGCTGTAACCTTTATCTCTATACTGAAATCTCAGATGGTTAGTTATTCAGCTATTTTGAATCATAAAATGTTTAAGTCTGGGATGCCGTTAGACTGGAGACTGTAATGTACACTATGGCTTTTGAAAATCTTAAATGTGTGACTTGAATCAACAGTGTTCATAAATGGTTGTTGAGTATTCTCATGAAACAAGATAGAGGAAGTAGAGGCTTCGACCCGGAAACAGAGTTAAGGTGCAGTAAAATGATCTGTTGTTCTGTGAATGTTCACTGGTGAATTCCAGTCATTTCAATAAGAATTCACACAATCAGCAATTCCGTTTGTGGTCAAAAATGTCACTATGGGACCAAGTTGGTGTGAGGTACTTAACGAGTTAGAAAAGTGAAAAGGTACAGCATCGTTTTCCGTTTGTTTTTCTTCTTTTCTGGTGGATGGTCCAGGCACTTCAGTGATTTTCAGGTCTACAGGAGGATTTTTATTCTTGATCAAACTTGTATTTCAGCTTACCGAGATCCCTGCAAAGTACAAAATTTACTGTTAGTAATGTTATTAAAGTGATAGTTGTGAAATTTAAATAATTTCCTCAGCCTTGTGACGTTCCAAACCTGTTTGACTTTCTGTCTGTGGAACCCAAAAGCAGATCTCAGGCATAATGCAGCCCCAGTCACCGTTCGCTTTCACTGCATTAAACACAAGAAGAAAACAAATGTGTAAATCATTCATGAAACCATTCTTATGTACACTTGTCTAGTTCAATTCAATGCAAAAATTTATGTAAAAATGGTTAAGCTCCAAAAATGTCCCAGAAAAGATCCTAAAAATAATCAATGAGTTCGCAACTCATGTGTTATGGGTTGTGTTGCAAGTCTTCTTAAGCCTAATAGCTTTTTCCTTTTTTTTATTTATTTTTTTTTTGTCGAAAAAGACTAAACTTGAAGTTATAATTCAGAGTTAAAATGTCTATAGCATTTTTTGTGAATCAAACCTGTGATATTATTTTTCTGAGTAACATGAATGAGATTTGAGATCATGAGAAAAGATTTTCAGAGAGTAACTGATTAAAAAACACAAGTACACAGTCAAACAATACAATTTCACACAGAGAAAGTTCATAGTAATAAAGTACAGCATGTGGTGCAGGTAACTTACTGTAATTCAATGTTGCCACTGAAATGTTCAGATTATTTTAGAAATGTAATGGTTGTTCTGGGGAAACAAAAGAACAAAGCTGATTATTCACAACATAATATTTATTGACCAGTAAATGGCTTTAAAATGGTATTTGAGAGAATGAGGGCACCTGTAGTAAGTAAAGTTAACATTAGGCTAAACAAAAACAGAGCAAACTATAACCTGTTTTTGTTATTCATAACAAACGCCAAGAATCAGAGAATTTTCTAAATTAGTTAGGCTATGTCAGCAATTTGAAGACACAGTTGTACAAAATATGTTGAATTGAATGACTAAATCAATCTAAGACAATAAGTCAATCATTTCCATTTGTTTATTAGATCAACGTAGTTAGCATCGCGGCTAAGACCTTCATACCAGATACTGTGCAATAAACGAGTGGTAAACACTGTAAAAACGTAGTAATGTATAATAAATTTAGTATATATATATGTGTGTTTAAATATATAGTGAGTAGACTCTGTATTTATATTTATTTGGCGAGTTTACAAACCTTGTAATGGAGAGCCGAACAAACGGCGGAAGCTTTGATGAGAGGAGCCGTTACTTTCAAACCGAAGACGTCGATCGATCAGCTGAGCTTTGTTGCGCGCGAGCAGCGCGAGCATCACTGAAGCGACGACAGCAGAGAAATAGCAGCAGTTTCATGACAGAATAATACTTTTCTCCTCCTGCTTCTTCTTCTTCATATAATATTATTATTATTATTTAGTGTTGTTGTTTAAGGTTTAAATGACTTAATAAAATAGGCCTATACTAAATATATGTAAGCTACCCAAGTGAAATAGACTAGGTTACTGTTAAATGTATTAAAAATGCATTAAAGTATATTTGTATTGTAGGTCTACTAAAAACACACTCAAGTACATTTTTAATACATTTAATAGTACATCTTTTTCACCTGGGTATGTATCCTGAATCAAACTTGCCTATAATAATATAATAAAAATGCATTAAAGTATATTTGTATTGTAGGTCTACTAAAAACACACTCAAGTACATTTTTAATACATTTAATAGTACGTCTTTTTCACCTGGGTATGTATACTGAATCAAACTTAAGTAGCCTATAATAATAATAATAATAATAATAATAATAATAATAGAATAATATAATTCAGGCCTCACTGAACCATTGGGTTCCTCCAGATGCTGGCTTTAACTTAAGAGATCTTCCAGGAACCACTTAAATGTTAAAAGATCTTCCAATAACCCTTCTATCGCATTCAAGTTCCTCTATTTTCCCCCAAAGCACTTCGAGGTCTCATAGTAATGAAAAGGTGACTCCAGAACCTCTGAAGTAAATACAAAGTGCTTAAAGGATCCCATAAGTTCCAGCAAGAACCTCAAAGATTGTCAATGCTCCTCCAGTAACCCTACTATAGGAAAAAGAGCTTTGAGGCACCAAAATTACATTTTGAAGTTCCTTGAGTATCCAACAGGATACTTGAGGCTCCTTTAGTTTTTACAGTGTACTTCATTAAAGCATGTTTACACACACACTTACTGTACACTTAGGCCTACTACACATGATTTTAAAAACAGTACCACTGCAGTTTTTATGTTAGGATTTTAAATTGGTATGTGACCTAAGAACGATCTTACATTAAAGGTACATAAAGGTGCTGAGGTCTGACTTTGTGGTGCTCTGAAATTAAGTTATTTTAATATTAATATGTGATGAAGGACTTTGAAAGAAGTTTGACAGATTTCAGTGCTGAATAAGGTTAAAACTACCCCGTTTATTTGAAAATGGTTAATATTTGACAGAAATGTAAAAAAGTAATCAAATCAAATGTAATATGTAACATTACTTTAGTAAAATCATTGAAATACTGTAGTTACACTGCTCATTATTATATTTTAAATAAGGAACTTGTAAAGAGTAATTTATGAGCTAACAGAAAAGCTAACTTGTTAGCCAACTAGTTTACGGTTAGACTAGGCTAGCTATCGATAACGTTACACTGACACAACTTAAGTTAATGCTCTGAATTCGCAGCTAATATCAAATCCATAACTTTTTGATCAAGTTAAAATTTCCAGGTCAACCACAAATAATCCCACTACCTTTTAATATCATCCGATAACTAATTCAATGCTGATTTGTTGCTTTGGCCACTTACCAATTCAAGACCATCTGTAAAACATTGCCAGCTCAACGTGCGCGAGACGAGTGAGTTGCGAACATACACAGCAAAGATTCTAGAGCGCTATACGCGCATAGTGCTCTAGAATCTTTGATACACAGACACCATATTAGGAAAAAGAGCTGATGCTGACCGATTTATTACACATCCAGAAGAATACATTTGAGTCGTTATAGGCTCTGGTATATTATGGAGCATAATAGGAATAAAGTTGTGACAAAAAAATTATCAGGGAGGAAAAATCTGAGGGGGCACGTGCCCCCTCACTTTGAATGGGCATGACGCCACTGCATACTGCTAATATTCTCCTTATGATCGCGTGTAAATTTGCTAATCAGTTCAGTAAAACTGGGTCTGTCCTCTAAGCTGCATACTTTTGGAGTAAAACATTTCAAATGCTTAAAAGCTGGACGTTTATCTAAGGGTATAGCCAAAATTCTTTGCAAATGGACTGAGTAAAAGATCTTACATTTCTGCCTTGAAAGTGTAGTAACATGCTAAATGAATAACTGTGTATGAAAACAGATGACAGAATGTTCTTGAATGTTTTCCTCATGTAGTAAACCTAGTCTTTTCATAAAGTGCATGTTATTACAATGTAATAACATATAAGTAATCTATTACAATGCAATTATTAATAATTGGAGTGAAACACTAATTTAATGATCCTTTGTGAGCGTTTGCCTCATAACTCTACATTATAAAACATCTTGCCACCACAGAATTGTGTTTAGGTACATTTCACTGTTGGTTTGTGACCTCTGGCTTTATAAAGTAAATATTTGATCAGAAAAGACCAGCATAATGCTCTGCGCTGTGACCCTGGATATGAAGGGAGTAAACTAGCTGTCCCTTTGGTTCACAGAGAGTGTATTTCAGTGGGAGCCAATAAACTTACACCACAGTTTATTACTCAACATTAATTTAATAACAATCTCATAATTCTCAGAAAAACCCCTGATGACACCCATGTTATTTATTTCTCATAGCTTGTCCTCTGTAGGCCAGGTGCTCTTCGGTTTGAACAAATCTAAACAGTTACGGACCATTTTATTTTTGATATGTGATAGGAAACACTGTCAACACAAAGCATCCAGCAAAGACTCAACTCCTACGAAGTTCATTACATGAATTTGGCGGCACTGTATAAAAGAGAGAAAGTGTTTTCACCCCAGTAAACCTTGTCTCCTTTGTCTTCATGCCCTATAATTACAATGGAATTGCGGGATTGTTGTTATGCAGCATATTGGAACACATTGCTGTTTAATGATTGCGTGAGCAGATTCTTTGAGTTGGAGGGATACAGAATAATGTAGATATGTTACTGCGCATGCTTTGCTTTCCTGTTACATAGAAAATGCTATTTTGGTCAATAAGGTCGTGGTCAGGAGCCCATTTTCTTGGAAGAGTGAAGCCTAAGCACAGAACACCATGATTGGGACTGAGAGAAGCAACACAACAGACTGGATAGCCAAGTTTGGGAATGCTGTTTTATTTACAGTATTTTTGATTAAATAAATGCAGCCCATGGTGAGCATTAAAAACTTCTTTCAAAAACATTAAAACATCTTACAGACAGCAAACTTTTGAAATAATAATTACATTTTTTAGCTGAACTATTCCTCTACTGAAGAATGTCCTGCCGTGTCAAGTCAAATCATGTTAGTTTAATGTTTGAAGGTCGTTTACATTATACAGTAGCATTTGTTTCAATGTGTTAATGTGTGTGTATGCATGTGCATGAGATTGTCTATGTTTGCTGTGTTATTCCCAGAATTCCCATCATCAATCTTCATTAATCAGTGAGAAACTTTATGTATTTTTGAGTCCATGATCCAGATTTGACCTTGTCTGCCCTCCCTTGCTAAAATATTAACAGATTATTGGAACTTCGTTTCCAATATATGTATTTGGCACTGAAATTCTTACCAAGTCTTTGATTCTTCGCCCATTACATTACTCACCCACATGCTTTAATTGCAAGATTTAGTGAACAAATGCATGCAGGCAGGGTTTGGATTGGCTGTGATGATTATCTTTGATCCCAAGGCTCTCATCACTTAATCAAGCCAAGAGTGAGCGAGAAAGAGAGATGGGAGGATGAGACCTAAAGAGAGAGGCACTGTCTCCATTTACGTCTGGCTGAACATCAGGTTAGATCACCTCCATATGTACACCCTACTCTGCTAAAAACTGGCAGATCTTTCTGAACGTCTTTTGAACAGATTTAGTTAAAAACTATGTTATTGTCTGTTTTTTGCAGAATCAGAGTTCTCGGTTGGTAGAAACATGGCATGTTGCTTGGATGTTGCTGTAGCAGCAGATAAACAAATGATTACAAACAGTGATCAATGTGTTTTTTGGGATAGTTCGGTCAGCTGGTATCAATAGTGAACTAGAAGCATCAATTAGTGGTCTGCATAAGCCATGATATGATTTTAATGTAACTTTAATGTTTGCATACATATTAAAATGTTTAATATATATTGACAGCATCTAAAATGTAATTATTGTTGTAATGTTTATGACTCCTTTTAGGTTGATCCAATATTGAATTTAATATTATTTACTGTATTTAAAGGATAGTTTTTTATTAATTTATTTATTTATCATTTACTCACCCTGATGTTGTTTCAAACCTGTATGAGTTTCTTTCTTCTGTTGAACACAAAAGAACATCAATTGACATCAATTAAATATGTTCAGTGCCATCACATTTATTTACTGCATTTGCCTAATTCGGAATTAAAACGGCTTTAATCTGCTCTGTGTTGCATGATTCTGTCACTTTACCCAAGTTAAAATCAAATAAAATTCTGTCTCTATTTAATCATTAGCCTGCTTAATGATTGATTAATTGAAATATATTTATGTTTTACATGCTGCCAATACGTTCCTATTGCACATCACAGCGTATATCCAGATGTAGGTGTAGAGATGTGTTGCTGTGTGTTGTTGTAGGGTCTGGGACACACAGGGTTCTGGCACTGCATGTATTTGATTAAACTCTATTGCAACATTTTATCATGGACGTCTCTGCAATCATGCAAAACACACAAATTATGTGGGGCACTGCATAATTATTCTCTAAGGCAAGTGTGTGTGTGTGTGTGTGTGTGTGTGTGTGTGTGCGCGCCACTTTGGTCCTTGCTGTTTCACTTTACCTAAATAAACCTTCATTCCTCCAGACACAATGGCACTGAGGCAGAAACCAGATACTCATCAAACCTCCCGAGCACCTCTGGCCTTCTCCCCGCTCTCAGCTATGCCTATAGTCTTGCCAGCATTATATTTACTCATTTCTCTTTTAATGGTTTAGTTTTTTTAGGAGGCAGCTTTGCTGGGTTTATAGAAATATCCGGCATTTGTCAGCTTGGCCAGACTGGGAGACCAGCTTAAACCAGTTAGAACCATCAAACCAGCTTGAATCATTCTCTCAACCAATGAATTAAAAACACTGATTCATTCAGGAATATAAATTACTATATGAGTGAGTGAGTCATTGAATCATTTACTCAGCCAATTCATTCATTCAACTAATTATATATATAATTAATTAATATATATAATTTTATTTATTTTTTAGTCCAACCCCCATACTAACGCCCAGTGTTTTGCCACAAATATCATCAAGTTAAAAGGCAACAAAATAAGTACTGGCTTTGATAAATCTGGAAAATCAAGACTGAATCTAAATATTTGGATGCTCAATTGTGGGTTGCTCTGGAGTAGCTCATGATGAGAATTCTGGGAAATTTCTGTGTGCAGAGTGACCTAAAGTTTACTGTAGAGGATCATGTTGTCATATATTATTACGTACATTATATGTTATTACACCCCATGCCCTGCGTTATATCAATGTTTGCTTGAGTTACCAAGGTTAGCAGCTACAGGTTCTAAGAAAACCATTCGTTGCCTGTTTAGAGAAATGACTACCAGATGTCTTCACTGCAAAGATAAAGTACCTGCATGATGGTCAATTCAGGGTGCTGCCAAATATTCTCCTCTCATACGGGCTCATCTGCATAAGTAAACAACCTGGGTGGTTTGTTCATGTGGGAACAGAGCAGCTGCCTTAATGGTTAATCGAACAGCCGTGGCTTTCTCTCTGAGCACTTGATTTACACCTCATGTAAAGAACTGTGAATGGAGAGAGAGAGAATGAAATGTGCCCTGAGAGGGCAGCTTGCGTCTTTCCTTTGAGACTCGTGAGATGTCGTGGTGCCCATTGTGTTGGGAGATTTACAGGCCTCTCTGTTTTTGATAGCACCACAAAACCACCTAAAACACAATGAGCTCTGAATCTCTGAAGATCAATGGCATGAACAAAAGAAGCAGATCGACCAGCTGCTCAGAGGAGGTATCTGTAGAGATAAGCTAGAGTTGGGGTACTCTAACTCGGACTCGAGTCCAATTTTGAATGAACTCGGACTTGTCACGCACTCGGGTGAATTTGTACTCGGACTTGACACGGACATTTTAGACTCGGAAAATTTGCAGAGTATAGTCGAGTCCGGGCACTGGAGGACACAATATTTTATTATTCAGAAACAAAACTACTTACATTGTGTTGTTTCAGCGGTGAGCATTGTAGCCAATCACAGACATGTACAGTACCAGTCAAAAGTTTGGAAACACTACTATTTTTAATGTTTTTGAAAGAAGTCTCTTATGCTCATCAAGCCTGCAGTTAAAAACAAAAACAAAAACAAAAAACAAAAAAACAGTAATATTATGAAATATTATTACAATTTAAAATAATGGTTCTCTTTTTTAATATACTTTAAAATGTAATTTATTTTTGTGATGCAAAGCTGAATTTTCATCAGCAAGTACTCCAGTCTTTGGTGTCTTATGATCCTTCAGAAATCATTCTAATATGCTGATTTATGATCAATGTTGGAAACAGTTGTGCTGCTTAATATTTTTTTATAACCTGAGATACTTTTTTTCAGGATTATTTGATGAATAAAAAGTTAAAAAGAACTGTATTTATTTAGAATAGAAATCTTTTGTAACAATATACACTACCGTTCAAAAGTCTGGGAACAATAACTATTTTTTTTTAAGAAATTAGTACTTTAATTCAACAAGAATGCGTTAAATTGATAAAAGGTGATGGTAACGATTTATATTGTTAGAAATGTTTTTATTTAGAATAAATGCTGTTTTTATGAATAAATGCTGTTAACGTTTTACTCATCAATGAATCCTGAAAAAGTATTCCAAAAAAATATATTAAACAGCACAACTGTTTCCATCATTGATAATAACTGAGTATCAAATTATCATATTAGAATGATTTCTGAAGGATCATAAGTCACCAAAGACTGGAGTACTTGCTGATGAAAATTCAGCTTTGCATCACAAAAATAAATTACATTTTAAAGTATATTAAAAAAGAGAACCATTATTTTAAATTGTAATAATATTTCATAATATTACTGTTTTTTTTTTGTTTGTTTTTTTAACTGCAGGCTTGATGAGCATAAGAGACTTCTTTCAAAAGCATTAAAAATAGTAGTGTTTCCAAACTTTTGACTGGTACTGTATATTACGCGCATGAACGCAGTGGCCAATCAGAGACGTTTTAGAGTCACCACAGAGACAGAGCGCATTTAGGCCACGCCCACACCAAGGGGGAAAACAATCCAACCGTCTCCATTGACTTTGCATTGCGAGAGGCTGCCTCCTTGTCATTTCTTGCTTCTAACAAAAGACAGAAAAATGCCTAAAAGCTGCCGTGTGACAAGGTGTACAGCAAACAAGCTAAGAAACCCAGAAATAAGTATTTATAAGCTGTCGACCCCAAAAAACGAGTGTTTAGGACATTGAAGGGAGCGCTATGACAATCTAAATAATAGCTTTGTTTTTCATGCTTCTAGAGGACCAGTGGTTACATTCACACTGTAAAGTTTAAAGGCAGGGTAGGCTAAGTAGGATTTTTCAAAAAAAAAAAAAAACATTCCAAATTTGTTTAAACTGTCTTTATATACCAATACATAAATAAAATGTAAGTACTCTGAAAAAGAGAGTATAAAAATCGAGTGTCTGTAGACCTCTCACGACTGTTGTAAACACAGCTAATTATTTCCATTCACTCCACCCCCTCCCTTCTGGGCTCCGTCCAAAGCCACGCCCCCAACACACATGAACGCGCGACGCCAAACGCTCAGGCTCAGCTGGAAGTCGCATTTATTTACCTGAGACGAGTGGAGAGGAAGGAGCGCAGTGCATGCAGTGACATCATGTCAGAATCACATGTAATAAAATACCTAACTTTATCACTATAAATATAAACAAATAAGATTTCTTTTAGTACTCACTATCAAGCTAGCATATCGATACTGGTAAAGTTTAAAATATACTTTGTTTGATTCGGTAACAAGCTCTATTTATAGGTAATGAGCTATATTTATAAGGCAAAGCTAAAAACAGGTTGCATTGATACACGTTTTTCCATTACCATCAGTTACACTGTGATGAAGGTGAATTTCGTGTAAGATTCATAACATGTACGGTGTTTTGCGAGTTTCCATGATGAAAACATTGTTGACTCTAATGAGGACAACACTCCGGAGACAAGTACCGCTTCGTCGGTTCGAGGACATGTCCGGGGTCGAGGGCGAAGCAGAGGAGGTCGTTCAAGAGTGCGGGCAACCAGGGTCCGAGGAAGTAGTTTTTGCCTTGTTTGCCTTCACTGACTGCATATGCAGGTGCTTTGAATTTTGAATGCTCTTTCTCTGCCATAATTTTACTCTTCGTAGGTTCCGAGCCTCTCTTGCACTCCTCAAATCAAACGGGTGCACGCGCATATGGGCAGATCTAGCAACAGGGGTGGTAGCCATGGTTGCGAGAGTGAGTGACAGTCGCCCAAACCAATCAATTGTTTCGTCCCGAATGGAAATAATGAGCTGTGTTTATTGCAGATTAAAAGGTCTACAGTCACTCGATTTTTATACTCTCTTTTTCAGAGCACTTACATTTTAATTATGTATTGGTATATAAAGACAGTTTAAACAAATTTGAAAAAAAGTTTTTTATAAAAATCCTACCTACCCTACCTTTAAGGAGTGATAACTGCATTTAAATGTGGGAGTGAATCCGCTAAATTATTGTCCTGCGAGTCATGAAATTGCATGATTTGACATAGCAACCATAACAACATGAGAACGTGATAACCATAGCAACATTTTGGTGTCTAATAATGGTATGATTTTTGTTACATTTACACTTTAGTCATAAGTTTACATACACCTTGCAGAACCTCCAAAATGTTATTTTTATTTATTTTTTAATAATAAGGATCATAAAAATGTTTTTTTGTGTGTGTGTTTTTTTACTGCCCTGAAAAAGCTTTTTCACATTACAGATGTTTAAGTATAGCCTCGTCCACAAGACAAATTACATATTTTATTTTTGTAATGGTTGTCCATGAGACCCTTGTTTGTCCTGAACAGTTAAACTGCCCAATGGTCTTCAGAAAAATCCTCCAGCTCCTGCACATTCTTTGCTTTTCAAGCATCTTATGTATATTTGACTCTTTACTAGCAGTGATTGTATGATTTTGAGATCCATCTTTTCAAACTGGTGACAACTGAAAGACTCATACACAACTATTACAAACGCTGCAAACATTCAGTGATGCTCAAGAAGGAAACATCCATTAAGTGCCAGGGCATGTAAATTGGTGCAAATTGTTCTTATTTTGTTTAAAAATTCATTAATTAATTTAGTACTGCCCTTCAGAGGCTAAATAAGATATTAACATGTAAAAGAAAATAAGAAAAATGTACACATCACCATCTTCTTTCTCAAACGTTCACCCCTGGCTCTTAATGCATCGTGTTGCATTCTTGAGCATTACCTTGCAGATTCTGAAAGCTGTGACCAATCATAATGCAGATATCCACCATTTTTGTCTGACAAACAAATCAAACCAAAACCAAAAGGTGTGTATTGACATCTTTTTGCAGTTCTAATGTTCATTCATGTTTAATTTGTGCTATAACTAGATGTATTTTACCAGATTTGTATAGTACTTTTTACTATACATATAATTTCAAAGCAGCTTTACAGAAAATGCTTGCTTAAAATGTTACAATAAAGAAGCCAGTGGTGATTTTGCCAATGAAAAAAATAATAATGATGAGGTATTAACCTTGAGAGGTCCATATGGCAATAATCTATAGATCTATGTTATGAGTAAGTTACAAGTCATGGTTAGTTGAAACTTAGACTTAGGATAGCATCATTTTGTCGATTTTTCCAAATGCATGACTTTATGTAACAGCAGCATCTCTGGGCATAAGACAAAATTGTGACTTGTAGTTGGTCAGTTTTATTCGCAGTAAAATGGAAAA
This sequence comes from Scardinius erythrophthalmus, assembly GCF_964197995.2. Taxonomy (NCBI): domain Eukaryota; kingdom Metazoa; phylum Chordata; class Actinopteri; order Cypriniformes; family Leuciscidae; genus Scardinius; species Scardinius erythrophthalmus. The sequence goes on from NC_138231.1 coordinate 31,118,201, forward strand.
GAGATTAGAATGCCTCTTTCTCTCTCTAAATTAATTCTGTTACATTGATAGCACGCAAATGTTCATGTTGGTCTGAACAGATTCATTCATTCAAATATTTACTATATCGAATTTTCACACCAAACATTTATTTTATATAAACAGGCCTTTATTCAAGAACGATGTTATTTATTTGTTTGGATCAAAATTCCCTGACATCAACATAGTGGCGGCACAGATCCTGCCCACATCTGGGCCGTGTGGAATCCACGTGTACCAGATGTGGGCCGGATCTGGGCCGACACTATGTTGCTATCTGGGTTGTTGCGTATATTATTGCATATACAGTATGTTGAGCAGAGACAAAGTGAGAGCTCTCTGATATGTGTCCTCACTGTCAAGTAGCATTTTGTGAAGTGCTTTTCTTTTTCATTGCAGATCAATTGAATTTATGTTTAATATTAAAACCTAAATTCCTTTATATAATAGACACTGTTAATGTTGAAATATCAGCAAACAGTGTGTTCTGCATATTGCAAAGTGTGAGTTAGAGTATACGGGTAAACAGTGTCAGACCTGATACCAGTTCTGGCTTTCTGAAGTATATAGGCCAACCAAGAGCAATGCAATCACTGCCCTCTGTTTGTATGATTGCATGACTTTATGCGTTACTCTGTGTGTGATCCATTTGTCTCCTTCGCTATCATATCACAGGAATGGGCCACTTTGCATGCTCTGCCACCCTGCAGCTTAAAATACATGCATATTTATTTATCAGGCAGAAATGCCTGAGTAATTCATATCATGCTCAAGAGAAAGATGGAAAGAGATGAAAAAGCTAATAAGGCAAACGCATAAATAATGGTTTTGTGTTGTTAGGAGGATCCCTGCTAAGCTGTTTTTGATTACTCTGGCCTGGTGGGAGGGATGCGTTATGAACCCCTTGCTGCTCTGGTGTTTACTGCAGCAGAGCATGGAGACCGTTACGTAGCCCCAACACTGTATGTCAAATGGGACGAGCATTGTTTGTGTGCTTGTGTGTGACAGGGAAGGCAGGGGTAGTGACCGGGCTGCTGAAGAACTGCAGTCTGCTTCTTATTAGCGTGAAGAGCAATTGGGTTCTGGTCTAAAGTATCCCAATATCCTCTCCTATAATCCCCTCTCCTGCCGAAGGGATCCAGCTGTGGGACAGCGCTAGGGGAAGGATACTTGGAGACTTTCGAAATCAAAAGCTTCATTTATTGCAAGAAGCTATGATGACAATTCAATGCATCATGAATAAGTCAATATGTTTTAAATAAAATGTTATGTATTAAGTATTTTACTAAGCAAAAAAAAAGTTCTTTACTGATGCATAACTGATGCTTTACTCTACACTTGATGCATAATTATTGATGTTTGCAAGCACCACTAAAAATTCGGTACATAACCCATTTCACAGTATTTATCCCAAGGACATGAATTATATTAACCTTTTAAGTGGTCAAATTACAGTTTTCGTCTGGCACATGATTAAATGGCTGGAAAAAGCCCATAGACTTAACTTTTTTGGGTTTGAGCAATATCTTGAGCAATACTCACCCAGATCTAAGCAACCACCCATATATTTATACATATACATATACGAACCAGGAAGGAAAATGGATAGACTCAATTGGATAGACCTACAACCAATCAGAGCAACGGCGTAAGTGACGTATGTTCTTCATTCATCTTTCCGATTGACAAATGCCTTGATCGTGGTTCTCTGTTCCTCTATTCAAATTAATGCGCTGTCAATATCTTCTATTCACCTTATTCCGGAAGTAGCACTGGGTGGCGCCATCCGCGTAATATCACTTCCTGGTTTAGCTACTTAGCGCTTTGTTTGCCCTGGTCCAATCTGTTATCTGTCTTGATATAAGTAGATAGACTATAATATTATAGCCAAATGCGTTGGCCTATGGTTATTAACAACTGCTGCAACGTACTAAAGTACATTTCACTTGAAGCTTTTGAAACAATGCCACAATCAAATTATTTAATAGCTGTGTCTTTCTAATAGCTATTACTTAGTTATGAAGATGTGCACAAACACTACTACATGTAAAGTTTGAAACATTATTACACCACAGTTTGTTTGCTTAATCACCAGATACATTTGCAGTGTATAGCCAACAGATGAGAAAAAAATAGCCACGAACTGGTGTAGAAAGAAAGTAGAGCCTCAACTAGATGAACAAGAGGGTAACGTTAGCTTAGCTAACTGCTAGCTGCAATTTCTTATGGTTTGATCTCTAACACAAGTAATGGCTGTAAAATAAATCCAGCGACTGAATTCTAGAGGACCATAGCTTTCAAACAAGGTATAGCATGTGTATGTGTCCTGTACACTGAAAAAAAAAACCTGTTGGATTGCAGCACGCAGTAGAGCAGTTAACTTTTTTTTTCCTTTGCGTGTTCGCAGGGGGCGGAGTTTCCAGAGAAAACATAACTAATTTCTTTCATTTAAACATGATTATTTCTAAAAGGTTGAACATCCTTCAGCATTAAATGAATGGCACAAGACTAAAATATGTTTAGATGAGAAACATAAAATAATCATGTAGGAAATACGAAATGCATTTGTGCAAATTCAACAATCTGCCCATTGCCATTTTTTCAGTGTAGTGAGACCATTACAACATTAGATTTTTGTGGCTAATGTAGGCTAAACACTACACATTGGCCGGGCTGCGATCAGACAGGCAGACGGGTCATATAAACACCTAAAAGTCGTTTAAAAATTACCCCGAGAAACAGTGCATTGCTGTGCTGTTGGTACACACGTACATAGCACATTTGGCACAAATTAGCTTATCTTATGTGACATTTTATCAGTGAGACTTCTCTGCAGTTCTCCTCGAAATTGAATGAGGGTCCGCTAAACCGGAAGTTGGTTTACAACGGAAGTACTGGACAGAAGTAAAAGTGGGCGGGGCGGAATAAGGTGAATAACAGACGCGATGGCGGAGTCTACACATGATGTTTCATAAACAAAGTTCGGGAGGAGCACGTACAAATAATCAATCCAATCAACTTGTCATCAAACAATTACCATGTCTACCCTATCAGCATGAGAGGAAGCATATATTTATTCACTCTGTCAACTCACCTAACATTCCTTGACAGTTTTCAGCATCCCTCCACTCACTCTTGGCTTGTTCTTCCACAGCCTGGAATACAGAGGGAGTACTTTGGGTTCGGGCCAAATACCGAGCCCGGAGCCCTCTCCTCGGACAGTACGCCAAATATGCATTTATTCTATCTGACTTATCTGTAAGTGTGAAATCTCAATTCTCCAGCAGCAGTCATCTTTGTTGTAAACGAATTCAACCCAAGTTGGTGACGTGGATGATTACGTTACTGTTGATCATCTGTCCATCATAAAGCCCGCCCTGACAATTTGATTGGTCAAAACAGGTTTGATTCGGACATAATAGCTCCACAACGGATCAAGTCCAGACCGAACTTCCCGACCTAAAAATGTTGTGGGCGGGGCTAAGTTCGGCTGGCATCCAGGCTAATATTCAATATATCTAGAAACATAAAAACTTCATAAAGACTGATGGATTGATACATGCTATCCTGTCAGTTTATCCAAAATTCATTAATGTGATCCCCAGATCCTCAGGGAAGAGTTGTGTAGTGTTTAGCCTACAGATCCTCAGGGAAGAGTTTTTCTAAATAAAGTATCACATCAATGACTCTGAAGCAGATATCAGCAGCTGAGGATGTTTACGAGTGGAAAATTTCCAGTAAATCTATCAAATACTCGCTCACTGCGATTTAGAAAAAGATATGAAAAAGATCAGTCCAATCACTCAACTCTTGCACACAAACACTTTTCATGCTCTCTCTCGCTCACTCACTCACAAACACAATTCCTCACTGCATCCCAGGGGAAGAACTTAGATTTATGTGTGTTTATTTACTTCAGCACAGGCAGTCTGTAGAGTTCAGCATTCCCAGAGGAAAACCAGGAATTTCTTTCACCACAAATTCAAACACCCGACCGCACAATTCCAAGGAGCTCTTTATTGCTTATTCTCGTCAAAGAAAGTCTAGGTTATATCTTGGATCTTAATTTCACTACTTTGTTAAGAGATATGTGCTCTAGTCTCAGAACTGATTTTCGAGTTTTGACTGGTTATTTTTATGTTTGCGTCCTGTTCTTAAAGGGAGAAATTGTTTAACTTTAGCATACTTTTAAAAAGAGCACTATTACTAGTATTGCCATACTACATATATATATTTCAACATAGATTACTTGGATTATTAAATTGCTTTAAACTGATTTATTTGAATCTTATATAACTTTTAAGTAAGCAATAAGGTACGAGAGGCTGTGCTGTATCATGAATAAGGAAATTTGGAAAATCCAAAAATACTCCACAACGCGAAGCAGAGTATTGAAAGTCAGAGATATGGTAAGGGCCGTGACATTTCTGAAACATGCTTGAAACTGCTTATCAACCACAGCACACTGGTCCAGCGACCAATCAGAGCACATTGAGCTTTTCAGAAGGAGGGGCTTTATAGAGACAAGAACGAAACAGAGCGTTACTGACAGACTGGGAAGAGAGGTGCTGCAACAATGTCAAATATGTGAAACATAATGTGTTTTTTGAACATTCGAGCATCATAACCAATATTTCAAACTACTCTTCAATGCAATTAAGCACTCCTTTCTCACAAAGAAGTTCAAGGCCTTGATTAAAGGACCGTCTAATGAAAGCATATTGATAGCATCACACATTTCCCAAATTAAACACAACTGTCGGATGGTGATTCATATGCCAGTACTGGGAACCACATTTGGTTCCCAGTACTGGCATATGAATCACCATCCGATAGTTGTGTCTGAAAGATGTGTGTAAGTCCACAACAACCTAAATATTTGGTGCTTGTCTCAGGTAAACTATTGAGTGGTCATGGTTTGGTTATCTTTCACATAATAAACTTCCCCATTTTCACTACTGCCATCAGTTTTTAGAAGGCAAAAGGCATTATTTTTACTTGAAGTTTATGCAAAGAAAAAGTGGTAAAATAATAAAAATGACTAATGTGAAGAATATGTTTACGCTTCATTTTTCACCACATCTTCTCCAAGTGTCCCATAAATAGGTATAATGATTCTGAATGATTCGTGAACACAGCACGACTTTACGAGCTCTGTGTTTGTTCTGAGCCCATCGGTGAAAAATCTATTGAGGTTGAAGGAGTTCGTGCATGTAACATTTGTGGTGCACTAATGTGTTTTCTGTGGCGGAATCGGGCAATCAGCCATTTACAACACAGAGATCCTCTTCTCTTAGACATATCACCCATTTCTTTCTTTGAAATACACTTTAGATAGTTTAGACATCATTTCTGTTGGCCTTGGCACAGAAGGGTCCATGTTTTGAGTGAAATAATCTGTTATGACATTGAATGTGTCTGTATTAATGTATGTTTCATTGAGAGTAGAAAGCACGTTAAGATTTGGCATTGAACTTTATTTATACAACAGTTAGTTTTGGTCCTTAATTGGCTGAATGGCGTTACAAGAGTGCTGATATAACAGTCCAAAAGCACTGTTTGTATCACTCTGCATGTCTGTGCTTGTTTCAGCCGATGTGTAATGGTGGTGGGTATTTTAAATTCAGCTTCATGAAATGAAAATCTGTTTTTCAAATGCATATTATAAATCTTACTGGAACGATTCATCCATGCATGTTTCATTTTTTAACAATATATTTGACCTCATCATCAACTCGATCTTCTACTTTGCGGAGATGCACCGCCATTGCTAATTCTGCCTTGACTTCATTTAAAACTATTTTGTTGGAGAAGCAATTGTTTCCCTAAAATGTATACTAAATATCACCTTCAGTTTATTAAACTGTTTCGTTTCAAAAGAAAGGACTGATTCTGAACTGCCTGAAACGAATTGTCATTAACTCCAGTCTTACTTCCTGCTTGAACCTACAGTTTGTAGGTTTGTAACAAATTTGCATAATGCACACTGCCCGTGAACAACATCTACCACTTAGAAACGTCCAGGGGTGCGTTTCCGGAACAACGACGTAACTCGCTGCTCAACTACCGTAGTGCAATGCATCGTTGAAGAAATCAACCAGCTAGTCATGACTGTTTCCTGAAACCGTATTGTCGCAAATGGTCGTTTAACCACGTTGGTTTATGACGTCACGCACGTGGTGGAGTTAAAACTTCTTTTAATTAAACTGTTTGAGATCGAATTAATGCTAGATGTTTTGCCATAAATTACAGACATGGCATCTAAGAACTATTTCTCATTTTTCTAAGTTATTTAGCTTTATTTCCAGATTCAATCATAGGCTCGTTCTTACGTACTAGAGCATGTACGCATATGCACACTCTTCAAAAACGGTGCTTTAAATCTCTTGATAAACTAAAAGACGTAAATGACATTTGTAGGTATTCTAAATAAAATACACAGGTTGTACTGAATGTCAGCTTGCTTATTTTGCTCAAGATAAGGATTTATTAAGTCCACATGTCATGCAAACTAGAAACTATGCTACTAACCACAGGTGGAGAGCTGTCGTTCCAACTACACAACTTTGCAATGCTGTTTGCGAATGTTCGTTAGAACAATGGTTTTCGGGAAACACGGACTCGTTGAACTATGCTGATAACGACGGAACTTGCGAACAAAGTTGGCTAACGATGCTTTTGGGAAACTTAAGTCGTGCATACAATGGTGGTTCAGGTTGATCAGATATTTCTTCCAATGTTTCATCAATGGACTCTGGCTTGAATTGATACGGTAAAACCGACGCCATTGTTACTGTTCGTATCACTGTGCATACAAGTGCTGAGGAAGCCTCCGGAGCTAAAATTCCATGTTTCCAACATGTGCTATAAGCAGTCAACCAATCACAACACACCAGGCCATCTGACCAGTCAGAGCAGAATAGGCTCTCAGAAAGAAGCCTGAAGAGACTGAAAGAAGGTTTAGAGAGACTGAATCCTTTATCGAACTGTTTCAGACACTGTGAGAAAAGAGGTGATGCTGCAATGTATAACGTGTTTTTTGATCTCGGATGCATCTAAACTTTAGGAGTCCTTTAAAACAAAATTAGAAGAGCATAATTAGAGCACTTTATTGTATAAATGTGTAATTTTTTTATGCTGCATCACTGACAGGTCCCTCCTGTCATGATATATAATGTGTTAACCCAAAACATACAGCTTTTTTAATGTATGTTAGTCAGTGTGCTGGTCCTGAATAATGCCAGAAACCCAGTATTGGCAGTAATTGAAAGCGTGTAGTAAAGTGAAGCAGGTTAGCGGACTTAAAAGCCCTGGAGGCAACTAGAACATTAGCACCACTCAACACTAATTACCCATTCGAACAGGGGCTCATAATCAGCCTTGTCAAAAAATGTGATTAAGCACCATATCCACATGCATACAAATGCATGTATCCATGACCTCTGATGCTCTGCCCGGGATTTGCCCCGCAATGTTAAAACTATTTAGTAGGGTGTAGCACCCAGTTCAGCCAGCAAACAGAAAAACTCACGATGAATTGTAATCATAGATATATGCCAGATGTTTGTGAAAAACATACTCTGTATTTGAGGCTAAGCATGATGTTTTACATAAGCACTGGAAAAAGGGACTAGGGTGGGGGAACTAACCAATGAGGATCTCTCATCACTGAAGCCCATTAACAGCATACATCCTGCTGTAGCCTACAAGTGGACTGGAGGAAGTGTTGATTAATGAGTTACTTTCTCTTTGCTTTTAAGTGCATGTTAGAAGCAGCATTCTGGGATCTAATTACTGTAAACACAACATACGCACAACAAAGCATTAGACATCTGTAAGAGTGGATTACACAGGTATTTCAACAGATCCCTCTACCACCCAGACATTTCCAGTAAATTGATTTCTGAGGACTAGATGAGTAACTTCAGACTGATGAAAAAACTTTCGACAGAGTTGAACTGAATCACAAGCTTGAACTTGAAAGCTGAAAGTTTTGTTGTCACAAAAAAACGAGAAAATTGACAATGGGTCATTCAAAATATAATTTATTTGTCATTCCGCTCTAAGATGTCCTTATCCATAGACCGGTGTCTCGAACCATATTCATCCTTGCAGAAGAGCCGAAGCACGAACAAAATAATGTTCTTCCACAAGACACATGCTGTTTTATTTTTAAAATTAAAAAAAATAAAATAAAGATATACATGTAGATAGAAGCTTTTAAAGGGCACCTATTATGCCCCTTTTTAGAAGATGTAATATTGGTCTTGGGTGTCCCCAGAATGCATTTGTGAAGTTTCAGCACAAAATACCCCACAGTTAATTTATTATAACCATTTGAAAATGTCATTTTTGGGGCCTGTTTTGAAAAGAGCTGTTTTGTGCGTACCACTTTAAATGTAAATGAGCTGCATATCCCCGCCCTGCTGCTGGACCTAGATGATGAAGAGAGAGTCTGGCACCCAATAAACACGAATGAGAATGGACTAAACGTCTCGGAATGGTTATTTGATACATTTATGTACTTACAAAGTTTTAATCGCGTCCCCTTTGCCATTATGGATGTGCAACACACACACACACACACACACACACACACACACACACACACACACACACGAACTGTGATAACGTTCGCGCAATTTTTTGAAACAACACACACACACACACACACACACACACACACACACACACTACTGTGATAACGTTTGCTATTAAGTACAAACGATTTATTTATTTATTTCTTAAGGGGCGGGAGATAGACGTTTATATCCTACTGTCTATGGAGATAGAGCAGACCTTAATTTATTTACATTTGTAAATGCTGCAAAAAAACGCCTACGTGACATAAAACTGTCTGACGTTGTTTGTTGAGACATCCTATGACGACGACAATAAATAGCTTTTGACGCATTTGTTGTTGAACTGGCTGACATCGATTGAAATGACTATTTGCTCAAAAATCATAAAATACACTTACTTTTTCTGGAGGTGACGTTGGATAATAATAATAATAATAATAATAATAATTCATAATTCATTATATTTATATAGCGCTTTTCTCGACACTCAAAGCGCTTTACATAGAAGGGGGGAATCTCCTCAACCACCACCAATGTGCAGCATCCACCTGGATGATGTGATCGCGAACTGTAGGCAACGATCCACACTTGAGGATTAACTTTGACCCTCGTTCACTATAAACAGTCAGTCAGAAAATGAATCTCCTATTTAGGAAGTTTAAGTGGTGCCTTTTCTTCATAAATAAAATCCATCCGCTGCGTTTTCAGTGGCTCTGATGTCAGTGAAGACTAGTATGTCCATTCTTACATCCCACAACAGAACACCTACACTTCTTAGGAGACATTACCGGCCATAGTTACCGGCTGTCGTTGAAACAATGGAGGATGCAGATCACCGAGGGCGGGGTCTATGCCAAAACCAGATGTCAATCAAATCACGTCGGTGGGGCTTAGCTCATTTCTACGTCACAGTGAGGGAATTCTAGAACAGGGTGTTCTGAGACAGTGCTTATGATTTATGGAGATAGTAAAAAAACTACTGGGTGGATTTTTATCATTCTAGGGTGGTTTTGCTCACACACTGCCAACACACATTTATGTTCAAACACCATGTAAAAGTGAATTTTGCATAATAGGTGCCCTTTAAGTCATAACCTTCTTTGACCAATTTAAATCAGTTTCAGAGGTTAAAATGGCAAAGCATTAGCCTACCTGTTTGTGAAGAAGAAAATACCAAGGAAGGAAACTGGCCAAGGAAACTCTTTATTTTAGCTTGATGTCGTTTTTGTTTCTGTGTCGAGTATGTTTAAGTTAAAAGAGTAAATATATCAAGGGAGTGAGAATATCTTTCTAGGTAGTGAAGATAACATCGTGACGTTATGAACAGTCGATTATGTGTACATGTGTGTGGCCAAAATCAAAGCGAGAAAGAGATAAATTTGGTTTGTCATGTTAAACCATTTCACATTGTGAAAATGTCAAACATGTCAAAGAACTGATATCGTATTTCGTAGTTAAATGCTACATATTGAATATGACACTAGTTTTCTAAGTTAGGCTATTAAATGAACGGAAATCAAGGGCTACAGTATTATGAACTGTTAAACTGTCCGTGAAGTGAATAAAATGGCTCCATACACTGATTATTTTGGTATCCTGACATAAGAGCTTGAACATGTGATATGTCGGCCACTATCTCCGTGGATGAGCACCTCACCATACATGGCCCTGAATCTATGACTGTGGTTATGCCAAATTCAGGTTAAAGGTTGAGTCAGACTATGTGTGGGCTTAGTCTGCCCTCTGGTGGATGAGTAGAAAGCGGTTTGAAATATAGCATTTCATTTATATGGGAAAAATAAACATAATATAGAAGCCCCACACATTTGCTCATTTGCATGAGCATACCACCAGTAACATCCAACAGAAGCTGCCAATTATCATGACACATGTCTCCAAACTCAGATGATAAAGAGATGAAGGGAAAGGAGGAGGGAGTTTAAGAAAAGGAGAGAAGAATGTGGAAAGGGATAAGAGATGGGTTAAGTGGAGGGCATTGGTGTAGTGGAAATAATAAGAGAATTTGTTAGAAGACTTGAACAGAAGCAGGATGGAAGAGGAGTGAAGAGACATAGAAGGTACATACTTTCAAATGAACTGGGAGTCCCCCTTATTGACCATGAAATAAGCATGTTCTTGAGAGAAGCTAGGAAACAGATTGAGTATCCACTTGAGTATTGTACTTTATGATTGCTAATAATGTAGCCTGCATTGTAGTTTTGAGACAGCCTTATAATGGCAAGTTTAGTAAATGTCCAAACATTTTCAGAATTGAAGTTCAAGAACACTGAGGTGGATGACCAAGTTTGTTTTCAATGAAATAAGAGCATGTCATTGTTAAACAATACCTCCAACCACATTGGATGAGGCTTATGGAAATGTTTAGGCAGAATAACCATGGATTCAATATTTATAAGGATCTTATTTTTCTGCTCTAAAACTGTCTGGGCATCAGAGACCATGTAGAGAACCCAAACTTGGTAGGATGGTCAGAAATCCCACCCGCCACTCAGGCGCATCGACACACATCAGTGGACAACACTAAGGTGCCTTGTAAGCGCCTCTGCGTTTTGATTAATAACACTGAAACCATAAGTGCTAGAAACAAAATTATTGTGTCCTCTGCATCCTGAAGACTATTTCATAACCATATTCCATTTTGCTACCATTTTGTACTCCTCGTAGGCCATTTGTCCGATTTGCTCAACTTGACATGCATCATCTAGACTAGACCCTTGTGGCAAAAAATTTATCCAAAGAATTGTGCTCAGTCAAACCATTTAACAGATACAAGCCAATGAAATCTGAGGGTGTGGCGGCCCATCTTCACTAATTGGCAAATACTGAACGCAAAATCCAAGCTTAAAGGAACACTCCACCATTTTTTCATATTAAACCATGTTATTCCCTTAAAGGGATAGTTCACCCAAAAATGAAAATTCTGTCAGTAATTACTCACCCTCATGTTGTTCCAACCCCATAAGACCTTCGTTCATCTTCGGAACACAAATTTTTTATTAAATCTGAGAGCTGTCTCACTCCTCCATAGACTTCTAAGGGACTGAAACTTGCTGGCCCAGAAAAGTTATTAAAGAGATTGTTAATATAGTCCAAGTGACCACAGTGGCTTAATCTTAAGTTTATCAAGCGACGAGAATACTTTTTGTGCGCTAAAAACAAACAAAAATAACGACTTTATTCCACTATTCATTTCCTTCTCTCTGGGCCTCAAGTGAGTTAACGTTTTTGCGCAGCGCATCAGTGTTGCACGTCACCACGTAGGCTCACTATTGGCCGACGCTGGTCATGTGTGTGACGCGCTGCGCAAAAACACTACGTTAACTCACTCGAGGCCCAGAGAGAAGGAAATGAATAGTGGAATAAAGTCGTTATTTTATTTTATTTTTGCGCGCAAAAAGTATTCTCGTCGCTTGATAAACTTAAGATTAAGCCACTGTAGTCACTTGGACTATATTAACGATCTCTTTAATAACTTTTCTGGGCCAGCAAGTTTCAGTCCCTTAGAAGTCTATGGAGGAGTGAGACAGCGCTCAGATTTAATCAAAAATATCTTAATTTGTGTTCCGAAGATGAACGAAGGTCTTACGGGGTTGGAACAACATGAGGGTGAGTAATTACTGACAGAATTTTCATTTTTGGGTGAACTATCCCTTTAACTAAGATGAGTTGATACATACCTCTCTCGTCTCAGTGTGTGCACTCAAACGCTCTGGCGCAGCGACACTTTGATAGCACTTAGCTTAGCCTAGTTCATTCATTAGGAACCGAACAGAGATGATTTTAGAAGCGACCAAACACCTCCACGTTTTCCCTATTTAAATACAGTTACACGAGTAGTTACACGACCAAGTATGGTGACACAAAATAAAACGTGGCACTTTTCTAAGCGGGTAAAAAGTATAACTATAATGTTTGGCGGAATAGCACTTGGGACTCGGGAGCACTTCGACTCGGCGCAGTAAAAAGTCACGCCTGAAAAATCCTCTCCCTCTCACTTCTGAATTTACCATTGGGGGCGCTAGAAATGAAAATCCGATAATTGCCGATAAATCCGATAATGCGATAATTGCATGGTTGATGAAGTTGAAAATTGGCAGAACAATACACATCATCTTTGGTGGAAAAATTCAAATTGACATATTCAAGTGTTCCAAATTTTTTACAAATTGGCCATACAATAGCACTATAACAAGCAAATTTACATTTTTGCTAATTTGTCAAGTTACCAGATATGATTAATTAAATGGCTGTCCATTTAAAATTAAGATTTATTTCTTTTTAGATAATTTATATTATAACATTTCTAAATGATTTATGTACTTTTTCTAACATGATGTAGTTGGCTATGTTAATTGTTTTGAGAAAAAAACTTTTTTTTATTGCAAAAAGTTGACAAATCGACATTTTGGTTAAGATTCTGAAAATAATTAGACAGTAATACAAATGTTTAGCAAAACATTTGCATATCTAACTGCAAACATACAAAAAAAAAGTCATTAAAACACTCTTTAACAGAAATAATGGTTCAATTGTTAACAACATATAACAAGCAATATTAAATACACTGTACATGTTTATCTGCATTCATGCCTTTTGAAATCTTAAATATGTATTTTGAGATCCAGAGTCAGTATGAACGCATTTCAAACTTTATACTCCTGCCCTTCGCAGTCTTGCCTGGATTTTCCAAAAGCAAAGCATAGCTTTTGATCAATAAATGAGCGTTCAATATGGTAATTAATGTTATTTGCTGCACAGTCCATAACCTAGAGACTACACCATAGTGTGTATCATACATTTGGGTGGGGGTGTGTCTGTGTGATATCGTTCTGAAGATGGTTTAGTGCATAAAACAATCTCTGAGAAACTACACTGAAGGAGAGTCTGGCCATTTTCACCGCTTCTCCAGTTTCTTAAACTTGGCCTCTGTGAATAAACACAAACAGAAGTTATTACACAAGTGAAATACAAAATACTGAAAGCTGCACATCTGAGTGTTATATTCATCTCACACAATGCACTTGCTACTATAAAATAAGGGGAGCCTGAACATCTAGCTTGGTCTAATAGCGCCATCTAATGTCAATTATATCAGTTAACCATCAAAGTTCAGCAATTAATTAAGTGGTATTTCATTTAAAGGGATATTTCACCACTGGAAAGACAAATGTGTATTTAAATTGGGTCATTTATGTAGTAGAAATGTGAAATTATTTTAGAAGTGGGTGCCTTTTAGACTGAGAAAATGTGGATGAAAGACAACAACTCCCTGAATGCACTTGCTTCGCTGCCCTACGAGGTCTTTTTTTCCAGACACACAATACAGAAATCTCTCGTCTCAGGGGGACATGAGGGAGGGAAGCACGGTCACTCGAAAATACTACCGGGTTTCTACTCATACAAAGCTTAATGCTAATTGGTGAAGTATCCCTTTAATAAGTCTAATTTCTACATCTTACACATAATGAGTATTGCTTTAACGGTCTATAGATCGACATATAGAAAGAAACTAATTATTTCATAAAATTAGCAGACTAAAACCTATGAACATCATAAGCGGCTGTTGTAGTTGTTGAATAAAGTATCATAAATTACTGTCGTGCCAACTGAAACAAAGGGTCTCCATGTAAACATAGCCATCTACTCACTAGTCTGCATTCACAGGCTCATTGTGTTTATAATTTCACTCTTCTAACTCAATCCTTCAGGGAAAATGTTTTTAAACAGAACCTGAAAGAGTTGATGCCTAGTGATGGTTACATTTTCATTCGTTTATAGCCTACATTTAGCTTTTTATTTCTGCTGGTTGTATTTAAGCTTCCAAATTCATAAAGGTTGTGTTCATTTGTGAATATTATCGTGATAAACAAAATGTTTAAGAATCATAAACTTTTGTTGGCCACAGAGCTTATTTTCTGCAAAAAGCCAATGGGATAACTTATTGGGTTTTTATCAGGGGAACCTAAAAATATGCTAAAAATAAAGGGGTTAAGGTTAATCATTTATACGTCGGGTTAAGGTTAATCATTTATACTAAATAAGTCACAGTCCAGACGAGACTTCTAGTGTCCTTCATAATTTTTAATACAATTAAACACATCTATATAAAATCATATAATAAAACATATCGCAGGGTTTTCCCACAGAGTTCTTGATGTTTGTACTCACCCAGTTTCTTTGAATATGTGTCTAGTTTATATGCAGCCTGCTCCAGAGCCGTAACCTGCTCCTCGATCTGGTTAATCTGATCCAGATAAGACTGCAAACCGCCATCTAAAGCCAAAAATGACAACATACTTTAAGATGATTCATAGATGGCTTGCATATTCTCTGTCAGCAAATCACAAAATAAACACTTGCATTGTAACAACACTCTGTGTACTTTACCTCTAAAGAACATTGTGATGGGACAATGTGGTTGCAAAATACATTAACATGAATAAACACATATGTTGGTTGATTTTATATATCGGAGCCACATTTCTTACACTTCTGATTGAGATCTTGCAGATTGCGGCTAATGTTGATGGATATGTCCTTCATCTCCATGTACTTCAGACTGGTGAGTTTGTTCATGTTCTCAAGAAGTTTGTAGTCCTCACAGGTGGCTGAGTAAACAGGACGAAACAATTTACACACACAGATCTAGAAGTCTAACAGATTCATCATCATCGTTATTATTATATTTCCATTACCAGTGAGCTCTCCTTGTAGGAAAACTGCCATTTTATCAAACATGTCTCTGCAGAGCTCATTGATATCCGGCTCGGCGGGTTCAGTGGCCTCCTCTGCAGTCTCCACACCTCCCTCATCTGTGACAGAAAGCCAACTCTTTCAGTGTCCCAAAACATAGAGAGCTGCCTATACCCGGGCACAACTTCTGGGCATTAAATGCAGATTCTAAATGCCTATGATGGCTCAAATTGCAGTCTGGGTAGGCAACTTATTAGATTTAGAGACATGGATACAGTCTAGTTAGTTACTGTATACAAACCAAATTCTTTTCAATAGGAAGAGAAGTGGTCAAATATCCAAAAACAGGAAGAGAAACAGGTTGCATTAGCTTAAAAATAAGTGTCACGAACACAACATGATCAATAGCAGCATTGGAAAGTTAAGAATCACTACATGTAAGCTTGCAGTATACAGTGACTTGCATAAAGCTTGATTTATTTACAAAAGCAGCTCACTGTTATTACTCGGTCTTTTTGCTTTTTGGGTCTCTGTCGCATCGCTTGTGGTCGCATCTCTCCTGGGCTCGGACTCAGGTTCAGGTTGGGGTTGGGGTTCGGGTTCGGCTGAGAGGTTGAGGTCGGTCGGGGGAGCGGGTGCTTTACAGATGCTGTCCATCGCTGCGGCCTCCTCCCCCGTAGCTGCCATTTTCACATTATCACATGACAAGAATCAGTTTCACGTGACTTCTCGTTTCCGTCTTTTTTTTTTTTTTTCTTATGCAGTGAAATTAAACCAATACTTAATAATAATAATAATAATAATAATAATAATAATCGGGCAAAACGAAACGGACAGAAGCCGATGTATGTATGAAGTGTGATGAGGATTTTTTTTTTTAAGTGCTCAGAACGTTGCTCATATTTCTCTTGTATTTAATATTCTTTTTGGCGTGCATGTCAGGTACAATTTCTAAATTCGAATGTGAAATCTAAATGTGGGTGACTGAAGGTTATAATTAATAAAGAATAGGCCAGAAAGCACATGTTTTATATACAGATATGGGTGGGGCTGCTTGACAACGCTGCCAATTTAAAAAGAGTGAAGCAAAGAACAATGAGCTGCTATAAGATGTATTTCCGGTTGTATGCATTTCAAAATAATGATTAATTCAATATTTGAACTCGGAATTCACGCCCTCATGTCTCATATATTCGAGATATTATATATCCACATTGTACTCGTTTTTACACACGTATTAGGATCAGGGATATATTTTCATTCACACTTTGTGATGTTGAAAGAACGTTTTCATTTATTTGTATTTATATTATTCAGTGTTACTTGCTTATCTACTTGTTTCTTATATAGCATTACATTTATGGGCCAATGACATTATTTAAAATAATTTGATAAATTCAAGACATATCACTTTATTCTATAAAACCTTTTAGTTTGAATTCATTTTTTAGTACATTTAAATAATACATATTATTTTATTGTTTTGTTATCTTAAACCCCCAAAAATGTCAAGTGATGCAATTGTCCAGACAAATAAACAGACTAAGAAAACTATTTAAAATGGCATTTTAATAATAATAATAATAATAATAAAAAATATAAATATAATAAAAAAACGAAATACTATGGAATACTTTTAGGTTTGAAACCTTTCAAACATTTTTTTTTTTAAATATCAGTAGTTTTAAAGCTGTTGAGATAATTGAAAAACTTTTGTCCAGCAATTTGTAGCTATATTCTCAAATGTCAAGGTGGCATAACTGCAAACATGGCTCTTTTATTATGAACTGATAACTAAGGTAATAACAGTAAACATGATAATGCATCTAGAGACTCATCTTTGTGGCAGAGTGAATACAGGTAAAACTACTATTTTAAGTATTGAAATGTTTGGTACACTTTCCATGTCGGGTGGTACGACTACAGTATACATACAATTTGGTTGTACTGCCTGATATAAAAAACAAACAAACATAAAAACCAGTAAAAAAAAAAAAAGAATTCAACAACCTCTTTAAACACATTGTCCATGATGACTAAAAAAATGTACATCAGTTTTGAAAGGTTTTTTTTTTTTTTTTTTTTGATGCAATTTTCTTATTCGGTATTATTTATAAGCACGTATTATATATTTTTTTATTATTATGAATTCGTGTTTCTATAAGACCTTTATTTTGAAAAGTGTCCCAGCTTACACCCACCCAGCTAGTCACTGGAGTCTCCAGCTTCACAGGCCTGGCTCCGGCCCGCTCTCAGCCCCGCTGCCCTCTGCCTGTGACGGGAATCCATCGTGACAGGATACCAGCAGCACCAGCGACTGTAAACATGGCGGCGTGCACAGCCGGATGCCTGTGCTATGCGAAGCCCCCTTATTGAAGCCCCGATCATCGACACACTTCCATGATGGAGACAGAGGAGGAGCAGCATATGACCACGCTGTTATGCATGGGTTTCCCAGACCCGGTAGCCATCCGGAAAGCCCTGCGCCTGGCCAAAAACGACATCAACGAGGCTGTCGCGCTGCTCACCAACGAAAGCCCGGGACTCGGATACGGCTACGAGCCGATGGAGAGCGGCACTTCCCCGGGCTCCGGTCTCAGCGGAGACGGCGAGAACAGCGGGCGCACGGGCACCGGAGGGTTTGATCCTCCGCCGGCGTATCACGATGTAGTGGAAAGTGAGGTATGATTATGAAACGCATGCATATGTGATAATTTGCACGGCTGCTTGAGGCGGAACCACCGGGGCTGTCAAAAACCGGAGGGAAAGGCGCACGCACGCCTTTAACGCCCCTGTGTATGCATTACCTGTTGTGCTTATGCATGCAACACCTGACGAGGATGTCGAGATATTGTCTCTTAACCTTAGGATCCTTGTGCATGCCATGCAGTAGCAGATTACGAATGAAGTGTGCTGTGCTGCCATGTGAATGAAGTTGTAGGATCTTGGGGGATGGGTGTCATAGATTGCCTTTAAATGCGCGACCTGTTAGAGTGTTTCTTTTTGTGTTGAACGTAAAATATTAGGCCAGTGGAGTATTTTCCCCTCCTGATTAATAATTAAACTAGTGTCATGCTTTACTAACAGTTGAGCAATAACAGGAAATGT
This sequence comes from Scardinius erythrophthalmus, assembly GCF_964197995.2. Lineage (NCBI taxonomy): Eukaryota > Metazoa > Chordata > Actinopteri > Cypriniformes > Leuciscidae > Scardinius > Scardinius erythrophthalmus. The sequence goes on from NC_138231.1 coordinate 31,136,623, forward strand.
GTGGCTGATGATTTACACGTCAGATCGTTGAACCATCAAATGTCATTAGACTCCAGCTTGTCATCTGTTATATTAACAGATGCGGGCGATATTGACCAGTGTTACTGGGTTCAATTTAAGAGGCTAATAAGAAGCTGCTGTGTATTAGCATGTGAATATGAAGTATTTTTCATAGTTTTGTGTAATTCTGTGATAAAGCACGACGGATTTTTGAGTCTGACATGTAGCCGTCAGGCTTTGTTTATTGCCCAACTGTTGCAGTATTTCTTTCGCTATTTACTTCATGGCTTCTTTGACCTGTTGGTCAACCGCAGTCAGAGCCGAACACTGAAGTGCAATGATTTAAAATGTCAGGCCTGACTTGTGTGCACAAACATTACTTCAACTATTGTTTTTATTAGTGTCAAGAAAGCTTGTAATATTGTAACTTGTAAAGTAGCAACTACAGTGAAATAGGTAAATAGTAGTTAAGCTAGCTACACGCTAGCTACTAATAAAAAGTAAAAGGGATAGTTCTCCCAACAATGAAAATTCTGTCATCACTTACTTGCCTTGTAATTCCAAACCCGTAAGACTCATTCATCTTTGGTTACAAATGAAGATATTTTAATGAAATCTGAGAGATTTCTGTCCCTCCATGGAGGGAAAGATGGCAGGCCTAGAAAGGTAGTAAAAACATCATAAAAGTAAACCATGTGACTCAGTGGTTTAACCTCGATTTTATGAAGCAACGCAAGTGCTTTGTTTCTGCAAAAAATGTATAATTTATCCCTTTATTTATAAAATATTTACCTGCAATCCGTGTTCATGAGAGCACCACAACACATTGACATTGTTGTGTCGATATGCGTTGGAGATTAATATTTTGTAAATGATGTTTTTTTTTTTTGCACAAACAAAGCACTCACGTTGCTTCATTATAATTGAGGTTAAACCTCTGGAGTCACTCGAGATTACTTTAATGTCTTTAAAACCTTTCTGGGGCTTGAAAGTGGTAGTTGCGTAGGCTGTCAATGGAGGAACAGAAAGCTCTCAAATTTCAATAAAAAGATCTTCATTTGTGTTCCGAATATGAATGGATCACTTCCGGTTTTGGAACGACATGAGGGTGAGTAATTAATGACATTTTATTTTTTTGGGTGAACTAACCTTCATTGCAGCTATTTAGGGTGGGGGAGTATATGAAGAGTTCAGATGCAAAAGCCTCTAAATGCCATCTGCTCGTATGTTTAAGTTCAGTAATTTCACTTAAATGACAATGAACATTATCTATTAATTGTCATTTAAGTGAAATTACTGAACATAAATATACGAGCTTGATAAAAATGATCATTCTAGAAGAAAATTTCAGATGGCACTTAGAGGCTTTTGCATCTGAACTCTTCATATATAGATCTATACATAAATAGATTCCTTTTCGAATTATGTATAGAAAATCGAAAATTAATGTGACTCAGCTGAATTAAGCTTTAACACTCTTTGTGATGCTGTTGCAAATTATGGAGGATATCTGAAGTGCTTCCACTTTCAGATGCGGCCTGTTTATGGCATAATATGGTTATTATTTCTTCAATTAATCAAAGAAGTTACAATTTGTTTTCTTTTATTTAAAAAAAAAATACCATCCCAAATCCTGGCCAATGTTATCATCCAAACAGTGTGCCAAATTGAAGGCTATGAAAACACATATAGCGAATGTATCTATCTAGGTTATGGTATACATTATGTGAAAAAATTTGTAAAACAAACATTACATTCTAAAAAAAAAAAAAAAAAAAATATTGCTTTTTAAATAAGTTAAAATCATTAAATTGAAGTTAAATCACTAGGACATTTTCTTAAAAAAAAAAAGCGCAGACTACATAGTAATAATATTTATACATTTATAGCCCATTGCAATAGTCCCTTTACAGACACTGCTCTCATAAAAAATACAATTTCTTACATCATGTAGATCTTTAAACCCACTAAGGTCCAACAACAGATATTTTAGAGAAATGTATATTTTAGTCAAGATTTCAAGCTAAATAGAATAGCTTCAGAATTGTTAGTCAATATGAAATGGAAATCGCATTGGTCTTTTCATCCCAATTGTGACATGTATCTGAGTGAAATGGCTTCTTAAATGAGGGAAAAAAATAGGACAGGACTTAATTTCGTCCATTGAGAATTGATTAGATTGTTGTCGTTTGCTAATTGCTGAAATCTCATGTGAGTGACGTATTGCTGGAGGGAGAGGTTGGATGTGTAAATCATTTATAATAAACAAACACTGTATTTCAAAAAACAGTAATAATTGTAAAATTTGTTTTCATTGTGATTTTAAAATATCAATTTGTTCAAAATGATCTGCAACAGCATGGGAAGCAAAAAATATTTTTTTTCCTTATCATACAAAATCAATATTTATCACAATATTCATTTACCTACCATCAATGGGGAAGGAAATGCTTTCCACATATTTGTTAGACTTTGAGAATTAATATAAATATGTACTCTTGTTTGTTCAAAATAAAACTCCACAGAGTAGCTACCTTTTACATTAAATCCATTGTATTTACCCCCCTAAATTCAGTTTTTTCCTTTTTTTTGGGGGGGATTCTGTGTTTTATGATTTAATACAAATTTATATAATGTAATCAAGCATTTAAAATGTAATCAAATGAAAATATAACAATTCATTTACAACAAAACATTGCATTTTTATTTTTGTTCAAATAAGATGCTGCACAACAGACATGTACAAATTTAAAACATGGATGAAAAAAATATCTTGGTTGTATGATATTCCTTAGAAATAATAATACTATTAGTGGTATATTTCTGTCATAATTTCTAGTTTTTCCCAAATAAAACGGTTTAAAGCTTGTGAAGTGATTCGCAGAACAGCTCTTGAGATGAATTTCACGTGTTCATGTCCTCATATATTGAGACGGCAGATGCTGAAAACACAGCGTCAACTACTATGGTTTGTCTTTGACTCTGAATAAACCGAAGCATAACCTGTAGTCGTCTTTCAGACATGATAGGCGGATATATGGCCATGATGATTGAACGGAAATGTTATGTAGGTCTAGCCGTTCTGTTCCAGCCCTGTTTGTAATTGTTTCATGTAGAAATGCCACTGTAACAAAAGAAATTCAGATGACATTTAAACTTGGTCCTCTCCTGTCATATTCCCTCTATGTCTTAAGTTTGCCTCTTCTGCCTGAAAAGTGTTGTTGGATGACTGGTAGGTTTGACAAAGTTGAATGGTAGTTGTGTAATGCTTTTGGCATTTGGGAAGGGTAGTGGAGTTAGGGTAGGGAATTAGGAAACTATATACTGATCAGTGTTTCCCACAGGATTTTGTAAGACTGTGGGGTGAACCTCAGTTCCCTTGGTCCCCTGGGGGTCAGGTGGCAAGAACATTATGTACATTTTAAAGGTACAGTAAGCGATTTCTGAGAAACGCTATTGCAAGTGGATCAAACCGAGCAGCATAACACACTTGTAGCCAATCAGCAGTAGGGGGCGTGTCCACTCATGATGGGGGGAGAGAGAGAGAGAGAGCAAGAGGGAGATTTGAAAAAAGACAGTAGAAAAAGAGATGGCTGAGAGTAGGGCTGGGCGATAATGATAATTATCGCAATGTAATCATGTTCCTCGATAAAATAACAAGAGTTTGCTAAATGTTCGATTCGGTCGAGAAAGACGCGTATCAGATCAGTATTTTGGATCTGTGCATTATGTCTTAAAGTGACAGCAGCCTAATATTCCTGCAGCATAATATAATCAAAACAACAAAAGACAAGGAAATCATTTACTGCTCTTAACTGAATAGCTTTTGTAACTTTAATAATGATTAGCCTAATCTTTATTATACAGTGAAGAATATATGAAATGTTTTACATTTCAATTTCTCTACCAGAAAACTACTGCTAAAACTACTGGAAAAACCTGAAAAGGTTTATTTAAGTGTATTGTATTTGTATCTTTGCTAATATTGTAATTACTTGTGGTGTTGCTTGTAGATAGATTATTTGTTCTTATTTTCTTTATTTTTATTTGACAGTAGCCATTTTCCCCTGAACATAGCACATACCAATACCGTGACATTAAAACTGTGATGATAACCAAATTAAGTAATTCAAACCAAGTTATTTACCGTAGTAACACTAACTACACCATGGTATTGTGGCAGATATATGGGATATTCACATTGAATGTTATTATATTATTAATGTAGACATGTATTAAAGGAGTAATGGAATATAATTACAGTATTTTTTTTGTGATTAAGCTATAGTATGCATTTATACTAAATGTATTTATACTACTGTTTTTCATACAAATACCATAGAAACCATAAAGTTACATTTTACCATGACATTGAGGTCCTATATGCTTGGTTTTAACTGTGGTTATCGTGATCTAAATTATCTAGCATCGTGGGTGGTGTCGGGATGTTAAGTGAGCTCTTAGATTCAATGCGTTACCCGAGTATTGGATTTTAGCATGGCTTATTTTGCAAACAACATAACTCTTGTCGACCTCCTTAGTGTTTTTTTTATTTATTTTTACAGCAGAAGCCAAAATGAGTCCACACTTCAGCTCTGTAAACCACAGCGGGAGCTGGTGAGCTAGATTTGCTAATACTAACGTTAGCGAAACTAACACGCTTCTCCACAGTTTACATTCTGAGATAACACTGCCATCTAGTGGTCAGGTTTAAACCAAACACAAAGCCACTGACACTAATCTTGGATGTGAAATAAATAAATATCTATACAGTGGTTTTGAGAATTGATACAGTATCAACAAACATAATATTGCGATATTCGCGTGTATAGATATTTTCGTACACCCCTAATTTTAAGGAATAGCACAATTTTCCACCCCTGTTTTAATTTAAACTGTGAACTTCTGTTGTGCAGCACTTTGTTTGCCACAAAAACGAAAGGAATTGTTCAAATTTAATTTGATTACATTTTAAAAGATTCATTTGATTTGTTAGGGTTTTATGCTTAAATGAATTACCATAAAATGATCAATAAACAGAATCCAGAAAAATGTTATTGGACGACTCAGAATTTCAGGAAAACCACAAAACGCATTTCATAGGGCACTATTATTGTTAAAATGTTAATAAATTGTTACATTTGTATTTGAATTCAATTGATTAGACATCCTTTTTGATTATTAAAATGTAATTGAACCATTGAAGTACTGGAAAGATTCAGACATGCCTAGCTGTTTTGTTTACCCCTGGTCTTGCATATAACAGGTTTCAAGCAGCATGTATCGAGACTATAAATAGAGCCAGCAGGCCTGGTCTGGAGGGTACTGGTACAAACACACGGGGTCTCCAGTTACCCAATCACTCCGCCCCGCACTGCGCAATGCAGTGGGGAACAACAAACAACTTGCTCAAATCACAACTGTATTAGGGGTAGGTCTTACAAGAGAAATGCATTCCAGGTATTGGGCAACAACCACCTAGTTCCGCCTAGACACCGATGCCATACAGGCATATGGGCCGTTAGTTTGTGCCTAGGGAGGTTCGAACCCTTTGAGGTTGTATGTTTAGCAGGCAACAGGCCGTGCGCACACACCTCACCCTATTCGTACCATGGCAACAAGTTTGGAATGTGCCATGTGACCTTACATTGGCCCAAAGACCAGAGGCCTCCTAACAACACAAACTTTCTCTCGTCTCTTTAGATCGTTGCACATGAACAGCACGCCAGCCCTAGATTCACAGTGTTTGTTCGAAATATTACTATTACACATAGCAAAAATTACCTAGAAGGCTTCAAAATGGGCACACAATGTTTGCGCAGCAAAATTATTATTAATCTATCGACGCCAGTAAACATAATCCTGCATTGAAATGCGGACTGGAACATAACAAGTGTCCAGTTTCATGCTTGATTTTTATATCCCTAATCAGTGGCACCCTGTTAGACTGTCAGACTGTATGGGATTCTTGACCTTTATGAACAGTACACAAGTATGCAGACACGAATGCTTGTAGAGCATTCAATATTTCAATATTGTTTATGTTGTTTTTTAGTGGTTCATATTTTCACTGGTCTCTTTTTTTGTATTTAACAGCATAAATTATATTATATTTTATTCATTCAGTTGACTTTCTCAACTGTTAACCTTGACTTAAAGGAGTAGTTCACTTTTAAATGAAAATTCTGTCATCATATACTCACCCTCATGTTGTTTCAAACCTGTATGAATTTCTTTCTTCTGTTGAACAGAAAGGAAGATATTTAGAAGAATATCAGTAACCAGGCAGTTTCTGGGTCCCATTGACTTCCATAGTAGGAAAAAAATGTACTATGGAAGTCAATGGGACCCAGAAACTGTCTGGTTACTGTCTAAATATCTTCCTTTCTGTTCAACAGAAGAAAGAAATTCATACAGGTTTGAAACAACATGAGGGTGAGTATATGATGACAGAATTTTCATTTAAAAAGTGAACTACTCCTTTAAAACATAAAGGACTGTGTTAACGAGGATACTCAATGGGCATATAGCTTATACTGCGGTTACCACACCTCAAAACATTGTTCAGATGTTATATTTCAAGATGTTTGTCAGGTTTTTGTCCTTAAAATGCTCTTGTGTGAGACTATTTTCTTAAGCATCTAATCCCAAGTCTCCGTTGCTAATTGCAAAATGTCATTTTAGAGCTATTAACGGACGCTTCAGCCACTGATAGCTCTAGCAGTCTAATGCCGTTATTAATACAGTTATTAGAGAGAGAGAGAATACTAATAGCGAAACTAAGATTATCTGCACCTCGCTAGTGAGAAATGCCAGAGCAACGATGACAACACGCGAGTGTGTGTCCGTACTGTATCTGTGGACGTTTAAGTGGGAGAGAGAGCGTGAGGAAAATATGTGCTTTTCCATAATAATTATATTAATGTAATGTAATGTAATATTGTGGCAAAGAAATTATCGTATTGTTTACTATGTTTATTTGCTCGGTCAGTGTCTTTGTGGGCTGTAAAGACCTTTGAAATAACTGAAATCATCTGGCGGAGTGATATGGAACTGTAATGCGGTCAAGACTTGCCTGGATCTACTTTAGCCGTGCGTTTCCCTGAAAATAATTGCAGACATTAGAATATTTGTCAACCAATCAGAATCAAGCATTCAACAGCCCTCTAGTATAAAATCAATTAATTAATTTGTATTAATATTTAACCTTACAGAAAAGTTGAACAGATGACGTAGTGTAGACAGTGCATGCATATACTGTGTTCTCTTTCGCTACCTATTGCGCTTCAACTGTTTAAAATCACTTGTTTTTAACCCGCAATGCTTAAAAACCCATTCAAATGATAAGCTTTCATGACTGATATTATAATAATATTATATTATTTGTATATATTTGCTTCTAATATTAGCCAGTAATATCAACTAAAAATTAACACCTTTTAATCTTTTGACATAATCATAATATGTAACCATGTAGGAAGGTTAACATTCAACAAACACCACCACTTCCCTGCTATTCTTAGCAATTGTGGTTTCTTCACAAGGCATAGGTTATGTTTTCACATTTCACATTTCCTAAGGTGACTTTCATTTTAAATCAGCTGCCACAACTGTAAAAAAAAGACATGTATGGGACAAGTCAGGTGTCAATAGCTGCCTTCTCCTGTCATAATTTAATTAACATTAACAAATATAGATCACAAGAGAGTTTTACTGTAAATATATGCAAATAAATGTTATGTGTCGATTTGTAATTAGCATAATTTCCTCCTCGGAACAGACTTCAAATATTCAGATCGGAATAGAGATGTTTCCGGTCTTCTGATCATATACAGTGGTCTTTATATTATTAGTAAACACATTTATCATATCAGAATGTTAAAATAGGTCGCAGCTCGACTTCCATGGTCTCTATTTCGGTCTCTTTCTGAGATCCTCGCAGTGCAGGTGGTGGTTGTCTCTACCAGAGAACAGAATAAGTCATTTGTTCCTGTTGCCTCTTCTGCTTTCCCAGCGCTGCCTCTTCCTCTCACATTGCTCAGCGCTTCTTATTTCTCCTGAACACAGAAGCTGTCAGACTCTGTCAACAGAAATGCAGATCTTTAACAAATCAATAGCTCCTCTACAGCCGTTTAATGTTTCTGTCATAGAGATTGTAATGAGACCTCATAATAACTGCTGTAAACTCGAACCTCAACAACCTTAATAATGAGTAGTTGTGTTACTTTTTTCACAGATAGTGTGCAAAATAGAATGTGAATCGGTAAAAAAAAAATATACATTTTTAATCCGTGAAAGGACATACTTAACTTTCAGAAAATGTTAATAGTCAACCTCAGGTGGTCAGATTAAATATTCAAATTTTCCCGCCCTTAATTAGCCTATCCTTTTAATTTTTTTTATTGTCTTTAGCCCTGTTACTAAAATTTGGGACGCGTTTAATTGCTTAATAAAATCTTGATTGATGATATGAATGATATTTGTAATTTTCAAGGAGTAAGTATAAAAGGAACATCAAAATTAAATTTAAAATACAAGTATGTAAAATAAAAAAATGAAAAGTTCATTATAATGGGTAAAAAAAAAAAGATTAAAATATTTATGATTATGGGATTTTTAAATATTTAGAAATGTGCGGAGATAGTAGCTTATTAGTAACAGCTGAAGATTGCTTTTATAATGCTAGAAAATAATTGACAGCTTTTTAGTGATTATAAAGAGACTGCTATTTGCGCACTTTCTAGGCGATACATAATCAATTATCCAGCAGCCACATTACATGCTGCAAAGTTTTGGGAGTGACATCTGCTAAATTCATGTATTTGAGTGATTATTATTGTCATGTACAGTGTGTACATGAGAAAGTTGTCTCTCATTTGATTGGGTGGACCAGCTGTCAATCTGAGTGGGCCAGTGCAACCCGGGCCTCACCATTGCCATAAACATCGATTTACACCCCCAAAATATGGAATTAATTTTACTTCTGCAGGTCTTAAAAAGCCTTACATTTGATTTTAAAAGCCCCGCAGATGCCATGTGAAACATCTTTCACAGTCGCTGCTCTCAGTTTGAGCTCAGTGTTAAACCTGCTTTATAATGGCTCTTTAAGTAAATAGTAACAGCTGAAGTTCAGTCAGGTCAGAATAAGCTAAATTTAACCCTTGAACTCAGACCCTGCCCACAGGGAGGCATTCACTCCTAATCCCAGGTCTAAATCAGAAAATCAGTGATTTCCGGACCTTAGGAATGCCACAGACATCTGACGTTCCCCTGAGGAACAAAAAGAGAGAAGGTGACTTACAGTTTCACTATGTATCTTTCCAGACCTCATTGCACATTCACTTATTCCACTCACTCAAGGGCAAACATATGTCTTGTATACTAATATTCCCCTGGCAGAACTGTTTCCTGTTCCAGTCCCAGCCCATAAAGCAGTAATCTACTACAACGAGTGTGCTGATAAATCACCAAACAACCATTGATATATTTGGCTTTTAAAGTTGTGATGTAATTGCAGTAAAAATTGAACACGCATAGCCTCAACCGCCAAGCTTGTCATTTTGCACTTCACTCAACGAAAACAAATCTGTGCTGCTAGCCTCTGTGTTAGTTTCTTGGGCAACAGCGTTCCAGATTGCAGCGTTAATTATAAATGTGAAACAGATGACGTAGATAATAAATTAAATGCATTAAAAATGAGATATGTGGAAGTCGCACCGTCGCACGGCATTGAAGGACATCTGTCAGCCTCACATTTTCTTCAAATGAATAAATATCAGATAAAATTAGCCTGGCTAATATGTTTTTAGCCCTTTTTTAATATTTCTTTTAACTGAAGTATTGTCTAAAAATTGCAACAATTTTGGGTATTTCTATTATTTTTTGGTGTTGCTGCTTTAATTAAATAGTATTATTTAGTCCTGTGGAGTTGGCCAACTTGTTCTTTAGATATCAGTTATTGAAAAGCATGTATTGATTAGTGCATGATTTCACATTTTAGCATTCTCAAACATTATAATTTCACAATGTGACATTTAAATGTGAATGGACTACAATATGAGAGAACATACTGTATACATATATGAAAAGAATAAATATGATGTATAAAATTCATCAAGACTACATTAATTAAACTGATCAAAAGTTTAGACATTTATAATATCATAAATAGTAAATACTGTTCTTTTGAAATTTGTTATAGCTGCTGTAAAATCAGCTTTGCCATCACAGCAATAAATTGTATTTTTTAAAATTGAAATGATATTGTAATATAACGTTTTTACTGTATTTTTAAATTAAATATTTGCAGCTTGGCTGAACATAAATGTCCTTGACCCTATTATGAGACTGTTGTGTCAGTTCATAAGGTCCGTGTTGTGGTTTAGTAGGTAATGCACAAACTCATTGGATTGGATTGGATTGGATCTCGCCCCAATAGTTTCTTGTTCTCGATGTGTTCTGTTATGAAAAAGCGTTAAGGCTGTAAATAAATTAAATATAGAATATATGAAAACAAAGAGTTCATATTGAGGCACATCTCTCTCTCCCTTTCTCTCTCTTATAGAGGAGTAATGATGAGAACGGGAACTGTTCTGGGAACAGTATGGAGTTCCCCACCACTAACCTGTATGAGCTGGAGAGCAGAGTGTTCACTGATCACTGGTCCATCCCGTACAAGAGAGAGGAATCACTCGGAAAGTGCCTCATCGCCTCCACCTGCCTGGCCAGACTTGGTAAGCTCTTCTGGCTTTTTTACGTACGTGTCTGCATGTTTGTGTACTCTAGAAAGAAATGACACATCTGAAATCTTGTTTCCTCTCTCTAGGCCTGGCTGATGCAGATGAGAACTGTAAGAGGTTCATTGACCGCTGCATGCCAGAGGCTTTCAAAAAGGTTTGTGTGTGTTTGGATAAGCAGGCATGTGAATGCATAAGCTCTACCAGGTGTTTGTTAGAAATGGTTATAAACGACTAGATGTGATGAGATTAATAATTCAGATGTTAAATGCTGTTGTAGTTGCTGACGTCTAGTGCAGTGCACAAGTGGGGGACAGAGATTCATGAGGGCATCTATAACATGCTGATGCTGCTGGTGGATCTGGTCGCGGAGAGAGTCAAACAGGATCCCATACCCATCGGCCTCATGGGAGTTCTTACTATGGTACACACACCCTTTTGATTTTACATTCTAGTAACTGCGGTTAGCTCGTACTAGGACTATAACTGGATTATATGACTAAAATAATTGTATATTTTTGGTGATATCCTATATGTATTTGCTCTTCAATATTAACAATTATCTACATTTTATATATATATATATATATATATATATATATATATATATATATATACAGTATATATATATATATATATATTAGGGGTTGCACGACTACTGATTTCTGCTAGTCGATTTCTTATCAAAACAATACTCGAGTTACTCGACTACTCGTCGTTTATGCTACTGTAAATGAAAAGACATGAAATAGCTAGATCTTATCAATAAACATTTATTAATTCATAGCCTAATGCAACAATTACATAAGTAAACTCTCAAAACATTAAAATTATGACATTTCATTTTTAAATTTTCATGTAACAGTCTAAAGCCAAATAAATAGCCGTTCTTGCCTTTCATTTCAGACGTCTGCTTCTAGGGGCCGTTCACATATCGCGTCTTTTCCGCGCTCAAGGTCGATATTTCAAATGTAGGCGCGCGGCGAGCGCGCTCATAATGAAAGCAACGGACGTGGTGCACTAGTTTTTCCAGGCGGGTTTTTTCTTCTCATCTCCAGAAATATATCTAGTAGTAAAGCTAATGCAAGGGCTAGAAATAAATTAATCCTTTGCTGAATGATACTTCCTCGTCATCATGGAGAGCGCAGTTTGGTTGCATAGCAACGACAGACGCCACGGCCGCGCGCGCTTTCCACACGTTTTTAGAAGCAATATGTGAACGGCCTCTTGCAGAGTTGGCCAATTACAATATTTTTGTCATCCTTGATGAAATACTTCCACACATCTGACGCGTGGTGTCTGTTGGTGACGTTTGCCATTTTTAATTCATTTATGGTTAATGGACGCTCGAGTAGTCGTTTGTTTCCGACAGCGTCGACTAAGTTAGTGGTTGAAGTAGTCGATCTATCGACTACTCGACTAGTCTATGCAAGCCCTAATATATATATATATATATATATATATATATATATATATATATATATATAATGTATATGTTATGTATGTATATATGTATAATATACATATGCAAGATTTACCTACATGTATCTTTTTCTAACTCATTGTATTATTCAAATATTTTGATGATTAAAACAAAATGTCTTGTTAAAAATCCAACTTCATGTTGAGAATTATATGAACACTGATGGCACAAACAAATCATTGAATCAGAGTTTTGAATTTGATTCCATCAGTTCAAGTCAATTAAACGAATTTAATGGAACTTACCGACTCTGTAGTCTTAGCCTCAGTCATCACACCCACGGACCTTTGCCTGAACGTCAGAGGCATAAGGCACACAAAAATGGGAAACACTTTGGAATTTTCGAAGTCATCATTCGAATTCTCCAGGATTTCCGGGAGATGTGTGTGTTGCGTTCTTTAATGGTCCGCCGGGAAACAAAGCCGCCGTGAAGCCAAACCCCCTCATGGAAGAAGAAAGCTGTAGTGTTTACAACTATGACAATGAGTTCTTATCAGATCAACTATACACTGGATTTTCAAAAGTATGCGAAGTTTGCGGCACCATTGTTGCAGTAAACTTGCACAACGTTCTTGAATGAATAATGTATTGGTTCCATGCCGGTCTGTTGTCGTAGGGACATCGACTTTACATTTTCATGCCCCTAAACATAACGCAGAACAAAACGAACTGTGATCGGTTGCTTTATATGTCGGCCAGACATCCTCTTGGGTGGTTCTTGGCCAATGAAATCTTGCTGAAGGTTTGGCTACATGAGACTATCGACTATAGAATTTAAAAAATGGGTGATATTTAACACATCTATGTTTGCACTATGCCTGACTATTAGGCTTGGGCGGTATTCGAATTTTGATACCGTCAAACCCCCTCCCTATTTTACCGGGGTATACGGTATTACCGTGACTAATTAAAAATTATGACATAATGGGCTCAGACGGCGTCACCAAACTGTTGGTTTGTGCCTACACAGTTCAGAAACTGAAAGCCAGATCGGGCAAAAAAAACCCAAATCAAGCCGTGCACGTTGTGTCTGAGTCCGGTCGACGGCATTAACTGTTATTATGAGCCCGAGCCCACCATTATTTAACATAATATCTGTGTGCGTGCAACAAGCAAGAAGTGCCTTTGTAATCCGGTGACGCGTGTCCATTTGATTTTTATTAAAACTTTTCTGCAAAGGTGGAAGTTGACGATCGCCATCTCTGTAGTGAGCGCGCATATAGAGAGAAATGCACATCATTAATTAATCAGACTATATTTCTTTTCGTTTTGAATTGTTTCGTTTAAAGAAATTGACGATTACCATCTCCATAGTGAACGATAGAGAGAAATGCACATCATGGATTACAGAGAGTAGGCTAGTCTATTTCTTTTCGGTTTGTATGGTTTCGTTTGCTGAAATTGATGATCACATCTCCGTATGAACGCGCCTAGAGAGAAATGCACATCATGGATTAAATAATCAGAGTGGCCTTTGTCTTTTCGTTTTGAGAAATTGACGATCGCCATCTCTGTGAACGCCATAGAGAGAAATGCACATCATGGATTAATCAGAAAGTAGGCTACCCTATATTTCTTTTCGTTTTGAATTGTTTTGTTTAAAGAAATTGACGATCGCCATCTCCAAGTTTCGGTTAATTTATGAGATTTCAATGCAAGTGACCGCGGCATGCCATCGCCCATCATGTCATGATTATATTAAATATATAGGCAATTGGTTGATGAAAAATGTATTAAAATTAAGATACAATTTATACATAACGAAATTCGTTTTAAAGAGGCCTTTTCATAATTTTCATAATCAAGAAAGATGGAAAAAATAACATTATAATATTTTAACAAATACGAAACTTAATGCGCTTATTTAATGAACTTGAGAACAAAATGCATCCTGGCAGCAGTGAGTGGGTGGTAGTTTCCGAGATGCGACATTAGGTTAGAGGTGTTTACATCTCTCGCGGTCACCTTTTTATGGAACAATTTACAAATTGCCTCGTCAGTATTTACCGCCTCTCCCTTCTCATTCGGTTGGAACCAGAAATATTGCCAAACTGCAACCATACATAAGCATTTTTTAGGCAATAAATAAATTGTATATATTATAGGCTATATAAGTGCCGGTAATGGCGGTATTGAAACTGATACCGGTGCTATTTTAAGATCCCGCGGTATCCGATATTACCGTAATACCGCCCAACCCTACTGACTATATACATGGAACTCGAGGATTTCTCTGTTTGAAAGATGATAAAACTAGTTTAATGACATAGTCTTAAGAAAAAATGGTTTCGTAATTTCATATCTCCAGCAAATTCACAGCAAATATATTGTGAATATAGCCCTGCACACAGATCTTTTGGTGAACATGTTTTCCCTGTGTTGTTTTATTGACAGGCTTTTAATCCCGATAACGAGTATCACTTTAAGAATCGGATGAAGGCCTGTCAGAGGAACTGGGCGGAAGTGTTTGGAGAGGACAGCATGTTTGCTGTTTCTCCCAGCTCCAGCTACCAGAAGGTACTGTACATGTTCATGTGTGGGTGTGTATGTGTGCTTTTGGCTTGACGGTTGACTTGACAGTTCTATTTAATGGACAGAAAAACTGGTTTTGTAGTTTCTGACATGTATGTTGTCAGGAAAATAGAGGAACAGTGTTTTTTTTTTTTTTTTTTTTTCTTCAGAAGTAGCCTACCTTTGCACGTGTGTTGTGTTTGATGGGAGGGTAATGAATGAAAAATAAGCAAGTTTATGATTTAGAAATTGTACTTTTGTTGTATTTCTGCAAGTAAGGAGCCTGTTAATTGCAAAGAAATATAGAGTAATTTAGACCATGAAACATGTTATTCTAAATGAATTCTCTAAGATAAATTGATATAATTTGCAAAGAAACAGCATATGTGAAGACATGAAGACACATTTTTTTGTGTATGAAATTTCATGAAATTTAACACCTGTTCTGTGTTCTGATTGGATCAGGAGCCTCACGGCTGGCTGGTGGACTTAGTGAACCGGGTAAGAGCTTCAGTCACGCACACTGATGGAAGAAATCGTATTATATTACTTCACATTAGATATCAGGCAAATCTATTTGGTATTCGATATCTCTGAGCATCTCTTTCTTATGTCTGCAGTTTGGAGAGATGGGAGGCTTCACAGCTATTCAGTGCAAGCTCAACCAGGATGAATTAGAGATTGGGGTAAGACCGTGCACTCTAGACATTTCTAAATGTTCCTGATATAGAGTAGTCTTTATATTCATCTACCGCAAATGCCCAATGCCAATATTAATTGGACAACTGTTATTCTTATTATAGTAATTATCCCTGTTGAACTCTCTTTCTCAATTGCACATTGGTGGTGGCTTATGGGTTGCTTGACAAATGAAATCGCATTGACTGTAAGAGCGCGGATGAAATTTCAGGGGTTTCTAGTCTTACATTGACGAGAATCAAGCAATAGAATTTATTTAGCTGAAATGTTGTTTCCCATTATTGTGATTTCTTTGTAAACACAGATGCAGCTTCTTTCCTCAAATGTAAATCTAATCTTTGCCGATGTTCTGTTATTTCCTCAACTGTTTTTTTTTTAACTACAAATATGAAAAGCTTAATACGTATGTAAATGTGTAAAACACAAAATGGAAATAAACTGCAACTATGAAAACCATTACCATAACGGACCAAAACTAAACTGGATTGTAAAGAAACTTTGAAAA
This sequence comes from Scardinius erythrophthalmus, assembly GCF_964197995.2. Taxonomy (NCBI): domain Eukaryota; kingdom Metazoa; phylum Chordata; class Actinopteri; order Cypriniformes; family Leuciscidae; genus Scardinius; species Scardinius erythrophthalmus. The sequence goes on from NC_138231.1 coordinate 31,152,557, forward strand.
TAGTTTCAAAGTGTCCCTATTATTAGGTTCCTAATTTTGTTTTGGACGTCTCCTACAATAGGTTTACATGAATTCAAGGTCAAAAACACTCATAATATACATTGCAGCATCACCTCTCGGATCGATAAAGGATTTGGTCTTTCTAAGCCCCTCCTTTTGCGAGAGCCTACTCTGCTCTGATTGGTCAGGTGGCACAGTCTGTTGTGATTGGTCTATCACTTGCAATGCGTGTCTGAAACCATTGCCGTATCTGAATTTCAGCTCTGGATTAAGATTCCTCAACGCTTGATACACAGTAATACGAACAGTAACGATGGCGTCAGTTTTACCGTATCCAATCGAGCCCCGAATTCTCATCCTTTGGAAGTGCTTGCTTGCAAAGTGAAAATGGTCTCTTCTCAACTTGTCGACAACACAAACTAAACTCTTCCAGGCCTCAGTTAGAACTACAGTGTTTGAGGGTCAAAGTAGACTCTGTTCGCAGGCTGTCAATCAAGACCATAGACAGGCATTATGTAAATTTGTTACAAACCTACGTAGGTTTGTGCAGGAAGTAAGACTGGAGTTACTGGCAACTCGTTTCAGGCAGTTCAGAATCGCTTCTTTCTTTCTTTTGGCAAATTTATCATGAATGTATCATGATAAATGATTGAAGCTTTGCAGACCTTTTACAATTCACATATATTATACCCTACAGGACCTATATTACACACTACATGAAAGGTAATATCCAAAAAAAAAAGCGTAATGGGGGCACTTTAAAATTAAAACATACTTGAAAATGCTAAATAACCTTGTACCACACCTTAAATGTAAAAGAGACAGGCTACGAGGTTAGATATCTCAGAAATGAGCAGGACTGGTCATCTCCGGGTTGAAAACTCTGTTAGTATAGTAATGGAATGGCAATGAAATGAATGGCTAATTCATGTGTCATCAGGTCAACAGAGTGAAGAAGTGTCTGAATGAAGAGAGGTAGTATGAGTGAGATGCTGAGAGAGAGAGAGAGAGCGAGAGAGAGAGTTGAACGAGGGCAGATTCTATTATAGCGTGTGTGCTAAAGAGCTCAGGATGTTTCTCACCATCACGGAGAGCATCCTACACACAGCAGACAGCGAAAAAGAGACGAGAGCATGTGGAAGAGGGAAAATGTGATGCCACATTCCTATGGGCAGAAAAAAGAGCATTCAGGCCAATTATTAATACACACGCTAACAGAATTGCTCATCAAGCCCTCTGAGGTAATGCAGTTGTCTGAAAAAAACAAGAAGAAGTGAGGTAGTCGGATAATGTCAGATAGTTCTACCTTGCAGCCCTCAAACACAAGCTAATAATGTTTCAATAGTCAGGCGGGAGAATAGATAAAACTGATAGATGGTAGTGATAGACAGGATGGTTAACTCGCTGTGATTTGGATTTGGTTTATTCTGTTTTGTTTAAAAGTTTCCTTCCATGTGTGTGTGTGTTTTTTTTTTTTTTTTTTAATAACCCCTCAGAAAAGTATCTAACCTGGTCTGAGACAGACAGATAAATGCTCATAATGTTTGACAGCTTCCTTATTTTTAGCAGAAGAGGTGTCCGCTCTCCCTATAGAGGTGTCCTCTCTCCGCTCTTTTAGTGCAAGCGTGTAAATGCTCCCCCTTGTCTTGGAGCTGTGAAGCCGCCTTGTTTTTGGTTCCGCCCGCTTGTCTTTTGAAGGTGGGCATTAGCATGATCTGGGTGCCAGGGCTGAGAGATAGAGCTGGCGACAGGGAAAAGATGCTTTGATTTAGGATTTGCATATTAATGGCCTTAACAGGAACAGGAAGTTTGAGGCGACCGTAGGGAGGGAAATTCTTTTCAGGGGCACATACGACCTGCTGTGGCACGTAAAGGAAACTCCGCTGGTTCATCGCCAGCTTGGTTTTAATCTCAGACATAAAGGGATGCCCTGCTACAGTAACCGTTTAATTCGTAGTGAGGGTAAGTCAATTAAAGCAAGAAGACAAGAGCAGGATGCTGTCTTCTCTCCTCCACTGACTGGACTGATTCATTCTCTCTCTAATGGATGAGAAGTCATTAGATGCTGAACAGAGGAGTGATTCATCTGTGCTGACTCTCTGTTGGCAAATAGCTCTAAAGAGATGTAAGGCCAGCAGAGAAATGTTATATAAAATTCCCTGATTTTGTAATTATGGCTCAGGATTTAATAGGAGTAGCCATGTGAAAGGGAAGTTCATTTTCAAAAATGAAAATTCTGTCATTAAATACTCATCCTCATGTCGTTCCAAACCCGTAAGACCTTCGTTCGTCTTCGGAACTCAAATAAAAATATTTTTTATGATATCTGAGAGGATTCTGAACCAGTCATAGGCAGCAACGTCATTGCAACTTTCAAGGCCCAGAAAGGTAGTAAAGACATTGTTAAAATAGTCCATGTGACTACAGTGGTTCAACTTTAATTTTATGAATCGACAAGAATACTTTTTGTGTGCAAAAAACAAACAACGATGTCTTTACTACCTTTCTGGGCCTTTAAAGCCTATTGCTGGTTCAGAAAGCTCTCGGATTTCATCAAAAATATCTTAATTTGTGTTTCAAAGATGAACGAAGGTCCAAAAGGTTTGAAACGATATGAGGGTGAGTAATTAGTGACAGAAATTGTATTTTGGGGTGAACTAACCCTTTCAATCCGAGGTCTTCAATCCTGTTCCTGGAGGGCCACTGTCCTGCAGAGTTTCGTTCCAACCTGCTTCAGCACACCTGCCTTTGTATTATCCACCAAGCGATCCCAGGGCTCCAGACTAACTTTTTTTATTAGGAGCGCTGTAGCCCCTGACTTAAAATTTTAGGAGCGCAAGCAGAAAATTTAGGGGCACACCTTAAATCACCTTGCAATGCAATTATTCACATTTTCCCCCAAAATAACTATTACTGACAAATGCTTTGATAATAAATAGCCTTAACGTACAGAAATTACAATGTGCAGTTTTATTTTAAGTTCACAGGGCTCCAGACTAACATTTGAGGGCAGCGGCACTAAGTTCTACAGAACGTATTTGGTAGCACTGTGGGATGACAAAGCACTGAGCTTAATTTGAGGTGTATAGATAAAGTTAACTTTAATTATTATCATTCATAATGTCTTAATATTAATTCAAAAGCAAAATGAGTGACAAAATAGATATTATGGAGTGAAAATAGCCAGTAAGCGTCCTCTGCAGCTATGTTTACAATAGTAATTTAATCTTTTTCTTTTTTTTTTAAAAAATAAGTGTGAGTTTTCCTACTTCTTGAAACTTTTAGTTTTATAAATAGGTACAATCTTTAAAGGAAGAACAAAAAATGTTTTGGTCAACACATTAAAAAATAACATTTAAATATGATAATATAGTTTTGAAGTGCTGGAAAAATATGTGTAGGCTACTGTTATAACCACAGTATACCATAGTTACAGTTGTTACTACATTAAATCCAAGGTGAATGTTGCTGATCTGTGGACCAAGCCTTCTATAACTTGTTCGCTCATTGCACATGTTTCTCCTGGTTTCCACGTCAGCGCTGTTTGATCTTATATGGTTTATAACAGAGAATTCTGCGTCAAATCTGAATGTTTCTCACTTGATCTCGCAGCAATGTTATTAATTCTGTCGCGAACTCAATGGATTTCTTCACGGGATCTCCACGACCTAACTGTTTCGCGTAATCACGATCGGCCCGCGACTGGCGAGAGGAGCTCTGTCTATTATTGGTTCGAACTATTAAACGGTCTGTGAAGCAGAATGAGTGCTGAGTAGCGCAGTTTTTTTTCCACTTTCATTTTGTTTTTATTTATTAACATGTCACGGCATACTCTATGCTTGAGGCTGAGATTGAGTGTTTAAACTGCGAAGTGCCTGCACTGTCTGCAAATTTCGTTTTCCCCGCAGTTCTGGGGTAGCGACTGCCACATTCGTAGCTCATGGAGTTCATCTCCTTACAGTACCTCAACCAGCTGAATTCTCGTAGCCAGTCTTCCCGAAAATAGTGGGTTCAGGCCTTTATCACCTTACAAACCTCTGACTCTGAATCATCATCATCCTACTGTGTCTGTCCGTGACATTGATATTTGTCTCCGTCTCCTTCCCACTGACGTTTATGCGCGCTCGATTATCTCTAGGACCCTCCCCCTCCACACATTAGCCAGTTACAGTGGCCATTCCCTTTTCTTCTCACACTCATTGGCCTGCCACACATTCGCGCCCCTTCCACGTTTAACGTGAAAAAATTAAAAAATAAATTACTGGTCGCACATGTGCGACTGGGTGTAAAATTCAGTCGCACACTCTCAAATTTTGGTCGCAAAATGCGACCATTTGGTCGCAGTCTGGAGCCCTGGATCCTGAAGAGCTTTATGAGCTGATTCAGGTGTGTTATTTTAGGGTTGAATCTCCAGGAGCAGTAGCCTATTGAAGATCTCTGCTTTAAAGGGATACTTCACCTAAAAATGGAAATTTTGTCATCATTTGCTCACCCCCATGTCATTCTAAATGTGTATGCTGAAATTTTAAAGAATCTTCTCATGGCTCCTTTCCATACAATGAAAGGTGATCTACAGGGTTTTTTTTTTTGTTTGTTTTGTTTTTTTTTGCCACTTGCGAAAGTGTCATACAGATTTGGAACAACTTGAAGGTAAATAAAGGCTGTTTTTTTTTTTTTTGTCAAACTATCCCTTTAAGAGTTTTTTCAGCCCTTGTTGCCATGTCTTGTCTCCAGCTTAGAGACACATTTTGCTTTTAACAGGTGAAAAAAAAAAAAATGTATTTGATGTTTCATCACTGTTTTGTTTTTGTGGTAATATTTAGTGTGTGTGTGTTTCCTCAGTGTGTATCAGCCCTGGTTCAGCCGCTCGGTGTGTGTGCAGAATACCTCAACTCCAGCCTAGTGCAGGTGAGTGTTTCCACAACTGATCTGTTCTCACTTTGTTACACGGATCCCTGGAATACTTGATTCTGATTGGTCAGAAGTTCCATGGTCAAGTCAGTTAATGGTCTATCTAGGTATTTTTTAACTAGTTATACTAGTTTAAGTTTTTTAATGTAAATAAGCTAGTTTTGCCAATTAAATAATCTTTGTAGTTTAAATAGTTACTTTGTAAAACAGATAGATAGATAGATAGATAGATAGATAGATAGATAGATAGATAGATAGATAGATAGATAGATAGATAGATAGATAGATAGATAGATAGATAGATAGATAGATAGATAGATAGATAGATAGATAGATAGATAGATAGATAGATAGACGGCTGACTGTACATTATTTCATAGTTTCCTATCAAGTATAGTTGGACCTTAGTGTTAATAATGTAGTTTTGATAGTGATATTGAATCAGAGTATAAATTTGAATAAACATATTTATGGATAATTATCAGAGAAATATCAAGGACACTGTCATGTGACTTTTAGCTTAAAGTAGTTTTTTTTTTTTTGCATTTTGTAGCCCATGCTGGACCCAGTCATCCATAAGATGATAACATATGTGCAGAACCTGGAGGAGAAAGACCTGAAAGACAAGGTGAGGAACCTGCATGCTTTGTTCACTTTGGTGTGCAGATTTTCACTGCTTTAAAGGGGTCATCGGATCCAAAATTCACTTTTATATGGTGTTTGCATATAATTGTGTCTTTGCAGTGTGTGGACACAACCACAATGAAAAAAATCCATTCACTCCATTTCTCTTAGTCTTCAAAAAGCCTAAACACTCTCAATAATCAAGCCGTTTGGATTTTCGGAGCAATATGATGTCATATTGCTCATGCTCCGCCCACAACCACTGACTGACTGTCCCGTATTAGCATATTTCCGCCCTCAGCCATTTGTATACTGTCCGCCAAAGCAGCACTTTACATGTTTTGTGTCGACACGCCCCATGGAAGAGAGGGGTGGGGTGAGCAGTTGCTCATTATCATTTAAAGAGACATGCACCGAAGCGGGTCGCTGTGAACAGAACTGTTTTTGAGGAGGTAAAAAGGGTGTTGGTTTACACAACCATTGAGGAATTTTAACCAAAGTATGTTACAAACTTTACATGAAGACCCTAAAGAATCATACCAACTTGTGGAAAATGGGCATCCGATGACCCCTTTAAAGCTGAAATTTTTGTATTTTGTTTAGTTTAAATATGTTTTATAGGTTTACCTAGGTCAAAATAGCTAGTAACACCGTAACATTGGCCTGACTAATGGCTTGAGTTTGGGGCGGGACTATCTGCTTGACTGACCAATGACAGATGGGCAACAAAAGTTGAAAGCAATAGTGTTGTGAATAATTATTTGAAAAATGTTATGTTGCTTATTCACACTGGTTTTGCTGTATTCTTCAGGTTGTTTTAAATCTATTAAAATGATCATCCCATTTAAAATTTCTGTAATGGTCGACTTTGACTTACTCTTGTTGTTTCTCTCTTTTATATACGTCTCTTTCTCTCTAAAGCGTTTGGTGAGTATTCCAGAGCTCTTGTCAGCTATTAAGCTCCTCTGCATGCGTTTCCAGCGGGAGCTGGTAAACGTCGTGGATGACCTTCGGTTGGACATCCTACTCCGAATGCTCAAGACGCCCCACTTCAGTGCCAAAATGAACTCCCTCAAAGAGGTTCAAATTCCTTTCTACATATTAGTGCTTAAAGTTCACGCCGGAGTTCTTCCCTCATGTTGACGGCTCTGTGCTCTGATAGGTCACCAAACTCATTGAGGAAAGCACAGTATCCAAGACTGTGAAGAACGCCATTGACACAGACCGACTGCTGGATTGGCTTGTAGAAAACTCTGTCCTCTCAATAGCTTTGGAAGGTAAGAAGTTCCCTGATCCAGTTTAACATATTAACAGTCAAGCTCATATCAAACCCATATTGGGCCTGTTAATCTTTGGTTTCATGATGTTTTACCACACAGGGGAAATAATAAAGAAAACAGGGTTTTTCTTGAAGTTTTGAGATGAAGTTTTGAGATAAATTTAGTCAGGGTTATTATCATTATCTAAAACTAAACAGTAACACTTTATTTTACAGTGTCCTTGTTACATTTGTTACATGCACTTACCATAGTAATAACAGTAAATCATGCATAATGACATGCAACTAACTAGGGCTGTGCAAAAATATCGATACAGCTAACTATCGCGATATTTTTTTTCACGATAGTGTATCGATATTTCAACCTCTAGTATCGATATAAAAAAAAAAAAAAAGTTTTCATCAAATCCCTGTGTGCGTCAAACGACCTCCTCCACCGCTGCTAGTTGTCGCTGACTCACGACAGTTGTCAACTGTCACTCAACTGTCCAGTTGTATGAGGCGCCGGACTGGACAAAAGCGAAGCGAACTGCGCGAGCGAGCAACAGAGCTCGAGAGAGACCGAGTGTATCCGCGTCCGAGAGAAACCGAGGGTGTCTGCGCGCGAGAGAAACCGAGTGTATCCGCGCGCGAGAGAAACCGAGTGTATCCGCGCGCGAGAGAAACCGAGTGTATCCGCGCGCGAGAGAAACCGAGTGTATCCGCGCGCGAGAGAAACCGAGTGTATCCGCGCGCGAGAGAAACCGAGGGTGTCCGCGCGCGAGAGAAACCGAGTGTATCCGCGCGCGAGAGAAACCGAGGGTGTCTGCGTGCGAGAGAAACCGAGTCCGAGCATTAGTATTGGACTGGTACACACATAGTAATATAATTACTATATAAGACGCATGGAAGTTCGATTAATGGACAACAATAATCAGTGCAAACGTCTTGTTTTGAACTATTGTTAAATAAATATAAATAATTCGAGCACATAAACTTCCATATGGAGGATTAAATAAGATTGAATGTATGTAGTAATAATATATAAATATTATATAAGAGGCATGGACGTTCGATTAATGGACAACAATATAAATAAAAACAACAATTAAATTATTATAAACAATAGTTCAAAACAAGACGTTTGTAGTACTGATTATTGCTGTCCATTAATCGAACTTCCATGCCTCTTATAGTATATAATATTATGTACCAATTAGGCTACTATGCTGTCAGTGGGCACACTCGGTCTCTCTCGCGCGCAGACACACTCCGACTCTCGCGCACTGTCGCTCGCGCACGCAGACACACTCGACACAATGCAAATACCTTTGCGAATAAATTGGAATTAAAGTTTTTGTCTGCTGAGTTATCAATATAATGTGATACACATACCTGAATACCCCAGGTGGTACATAAAAAGTTGTATATTCAGCTCTATTTCTTTATTTTTTATTACATTTTTGATTTAAAAAAAAAATATTGCAATATATCGCAATATGTATTGTATTGTATCGTATCGTGATATATCGTATCGTGAGGCCCTTGCCAATACCCAGCCCTACAACTAACCCTCAACCAAAACCTAATCCTACCCTAACCCTATAGTAAGTACATGTAGTTGCTTAATGTAGTTGCCACTTGGAAATATTATAAGGAAACATGGAATTAGTTTCCATTGTTATGCTGATGACACTCAAATATATATTTCATCACGGCTGGATGAAAACGCTAAATTATCCAAATTGACAGAGTGTGTTAAAGATATAAAAGATTGGATGACGCGCAACTTTCTTTTATTAAATCCAGACAAGACAGAGGTAATACACTTTATATTTAGACTTTTGTAAAAAAATAAATGCAATATAGATTTTAAACTAATAAAAATGTCTAAAGACAAAAGTGAAAACAGAAAAAATAAAATCTAATTCAAAGTATTAACAAAACTGTAATAGTATTTTAATGATGCTAAAATAACTCTGAATTTAGTCTACAATGTAGACATTATTTATGTCCAAACTTCCCACATTTAAATATTTATTCTTATTTGATATTCAGTAATTTTGCAGGGATGTTGTCACTTATTTGATATGCAAAGAGGTTAGCCAATCACAAGGAGGACATTAACATATTAATATCTTAAGGGTACAGCCTGTTTAAAAAGTGTCAAAGAGAAGGTAGAAAATACACATCTAATATTGTAATTATCACTGTTTCTGGTGAAAGAATTCGAGACTAACTTCATAGGTGTTTGCTACAGTATATAATACTACAAAAGCATGGAATACAGTCCCTTAAATACGGCTCTATGACGTGCCATGTGTATATGGGCGCTCACACTTTCACACTAAGCAAATCATCAATGTGTTAAAGTGTTCAGAAGCCAGAATCTCAAACTGTTGCTTTGTGCCTGAAGTCTTTTCACCTCACCCACTCATTCGTGTCATCATCTCTTTATTCAATGGTCTTCATTTAACACTGCCTCATTGTCTTTTCTCTCTTTGTTCTGTTTGCATTTCTTATGACACTCTTTTTTTTCTTCCCTCTCTTTCTCTTTTGCTCTTCTCTTTCACTTTAATGCCTTTATTTGGTTTAACTTTCTCTTTGCATTCTTCCTTTCATTTTCTTTTGTTTTACTTTCATTTTTCTATGCCTCTTTGCCAACTTTCTCTTTCACTTGTCGTTTCTAAATGTCTTTTGCTTATTGCTTATCTTTTGCTTATCATTCTAAATGTCCTCAGTATATGTTCTTTTTTTGTGGAATGACAGAAACCATCAGTTTTTTCAACTGTATAAGGAATGGATGATGTTTTTTAGTGTTTTATTTTCACAAGGATTTTGTTTGTCATTTTCCTTTTCAATTCTTCTGTGTGGTCCTTGGGTTGCTCTGTAAAAAAAAAAAAAGCTAAACTTAATGTAAAGACTGATTGTAAAGTATTTTTTTTTTATTTACAGATGAATAACTTTAAGGGTTTTTTACATCTGTGGAGTTATAACGGAGCTAGTTTCAAATTTTTTTGAGAGTGCAATATAAAATGTTTTTGTGAGTTTTTGTTTTTGAAGTTCATTTTTAAAGTTTTAAGAATGAACAAAATAAGTAAAATATTTCAATCTCTCTCTCTCTCTCTCTCTCTCTCTCTCTCTCTCTCTCTCTCTCTCTCTCTCTCTCTCTCTCTCTCTCTCTCTCTCTCTCTCTCTCTTTCTCTTTCTGTGCTGTAGGAAACATTGACCAAGCCCAGTACTGTGACAGAATAAAGGGAATCATTGAGCTGTTGGGCAGTAAGCTCTCATTAGATGAACTCTCCAAAATATGGAAAATACAGGTAAGCTTTTCTAGATATTCATCAACTCTGTGCTCCCTCAAAGCTGCATGAACTTCTGACATCGATTCTCAGAAATATTCTGCACAGAATGCTCTAAAATTTCTTTTTGAATAAGAACTAAATGAATGGAGAGCATTTCAATTGGCGTTCATCTGCTTTCCTATTGATTTTTAGGATGGAAATGAAGCTGAACAATCCTGAGATTAATTCATAACAAAAGGACTACATCATTTAGTTTAACTTGATGTACTAAGTGCAGTTACTAATAATAAAACATGTTTATTTCTTGGAGATGCACATCTGACAGTAAAGCACTGTACTTGAGTTGAGATGCAGATCAAATTAACCTTTATTAACAACAGTACCACTCAAAGACCTAATTTTTATAGTGAAAAATGGAAATATTCTAGGGCTGGTCCGAATACCATTTTTTTGAGCTTCGAAGCTTCGGTAGTAATGAACATGGAATACCCGAAGCTTCGGAGATAGGGGGCTGAACATATTCTTCTCTCTAATAAAGGCAGTATTCTCTATGTGTCTGTCTGTCCGTTTGCATTTTGATTATTTCGAGAACCGTTCATCCAATCGACTTCACAAGGGAGTGCAGTGTCGCATTTGGTGCAATATAGATAGACACGCGAGACACGATGCGCGACACGTTCAGAATTAATAAACTTTTAATAAACTACAGAACAGCGCGAACGGGAAGCGGCGCACCTCACACGGACAGGGCCTATATGCTCCGAGAACGGACACTGCACTAGTGATATTAAACACATCTTCCCCATTAACAACACAAAGTAAATACACTCACACGTAACACACACACACAGGTCTGTTAACTTAAGCAATACTTTTAATAAGGTAGTCTAATATTTTTCTGACTAGCAAATTACTGACACAGTAAAGGGTAGATTTAAATAAAGAAAAACAAAATTTAAATAAAGAAAAAACGAAATTTATATAAAAACTAAATTTTAATAAAGAAAACCGAAATTTAAATAAAGAAAAATGAAATTTAAATGAAAAAAAAAAAAAAAACGAAATTTAAATAAAGAAAAAACGAAATTTAAATAAAGAAAAACGAAATTAAGTTAAATTAAAAATGAGATTAATTTAGATTGATAATAACGGGTAAAAAGCTTAATACATTTTGTTTCTATTATTCTATTTTCCACAATGTCAAAGAAACGCAGCTTAACCCAAAACACAAGCTCAGGCACTTCTGTCCACACACACTCCGCTGTTCTGTGCTCTAGCCAGAGAATACTCCCATTGCAGCAACACTTTAGTAGGCCAAGAAGCAAATATATTTATTAAGTATAATGAGGTTGGGTTCCTTCAACTGTCCATCCTATTAAAAATGACTAGGCTATATAAGATAATTGTAAAAAAGAGTATTGTATTTCGTCAGATTTTATAGTGTTGAACATATTCAAGCGCGAATGAGAACCGTTTCGAGGGGGAGAAACGAATATTCGAATGTCAAATTTTCATATCGAATACCAACCCACTGAACGAATATTCGGGTCCAGCCCTAAAATATTCTACTCTTAAATGTACATTTGTTTTTCAGTAGTAGCTTACTGAACTGACCGACAGCTTCAGTGATTATAAAATGAGTGCTTTGTCAAAGTTTTTGTTTTTCATGACCCTATGTGACCTACTTTAGTTCAAAATAGTCCCAAACTTTGACAAAAATTGTTTTATAATAGTGATTTCATATTGTCTAAATATAAATTCAAAAGTAAAACGTGTGGAACAAATATATTAGTGACTGGAAATGGCTAAAAAGCCAATAAGCTTCTGCCGCCATCTATTGGTTATATCTTTTTATTTTTAGATAAGTGTTTGTTTGCCACCAAGTGTTGACATTCTTAGTCTTTCTAAGAAATTCTATAAACTTTTAGTTTTATAAATGTCTATTTTTCAATATTATATTGTATTTAATTTTTTATATAGCTTTTTTTATTAAAAATTTTCCATTAAATTTAAGTTCATGTAGTTTGGTTATATATGAGCAAAAAGTTGAAAGTTGTATCCTATTTTGTGTACAGGCTGGTCAGTCCTCCACTGTGATAGAGAACATCCACACCATCATCGCCGCTGCTGCAGTCAAGTTCAACTTTGACCAGCTCAGCCACCTCTTCGTCCTCATACAGAAGGTCTTGTCCATCTTCCTTTGGACTCTTTCATCTTTTTAAACTGTGTTTTTGACTTTAACCCTGTGTGTTTTTCAGAGCTGGGAGGTGGAGAGTGACCGCGTGAGACAGAAGCTTCTGAGTCTGATTGGACGGATCGGCAGGGAGGCTCGCTCCGAGGCAACCACAGGAAAGGTGTGTGTCATCAGAATTAAACTGCGTGTGTATTTCTGTCCCTCACCTGAATGTTGAGCTTTGACCCTGCCTAGCTGTTGATAAGCTGCTCTGTGGAAATGCGAACGGCCGTGATTGAAGTAGAATTGTTGAAGCTAGTGAAAGTTTCTTATTATTGCACTGCACTGATTTACAGTTTAACATTAAGAATTGATTTACATTTTAAATCATAAAATGTAGGAATATAAATATAAAATGTACAGAAACAAAATACTGCACAGGGTTCAAATACATCTATACAATAAGAAAAATATAAAAATGCTATAAAATGCATTAAATATTCTATTCATCTGTTTTTTTTAAACCCAAACTGCCTGTGTATTATATTAGATAAATGTTATTACTGGTAAGAATTGTGTGTGTATGTATATATATATATATATATATATATATATATATATATATATATATATATATATATATATATATATATATATATACATTTACATTATGTGAATATTTGTGGTATGCTTTTTTGAATTTTTAAAGCTTTGAATAGATTATTGGATTCATATATTAAAGATTTAATAGATATTTAGGGCCCAAGCCCTGAAAGGGCGAAGGCCCTATTGTTTCCGTAAGGATTTTTTTTTTTTTTCCTTCATTATTTTTTTTTTGCCTTTTTGCCACTTTTGGGGCCCTTAACATGCTCAAAAACTCTTGAAATTTTGCACACACGTCAGAACCTGCGGCCAACAGGGCCGGGCTGAAGCTGGTACTGGGGCGTGGCAGGGGGGCTCGACAGCGCCCCCTGGAATGGGGTCCGAAAACTTGGTCCATAAATCAAACACGCTTGCATGTAATAATATGAAACTCAGTACACATATAGATCTCATCGGGCCGAACAACTTTCGTGCTCTAAGTTTTACAAAAGCCCAACAGGAAGTCGGTTATTATACGTTGTTTGGAAAACGCATACAATGGAATGTGAAATACTCCTCCTAGGGATTTCATCCGATCGCCACCAAACTCGGTGAGAATAAAGTCAAGACATTGAGGATGAATTCTTGCGAACGGATTTTTGATATCTCGAACGGTTTGGCCGTGGCGAGGAAACGAATTTATGGCGAATAATGGGACACAGGAAGTGTGTTATAACTTCTGCATACATTAACTGATCTTGATGAAACTTCAGCAGTGTGTTCGTTGTAAGAGGCCGATCACATGGATGTGACTATTGTGAGTCAAAGTTATAGCGCCACCAACTGGCAGCAGGAAGTGTGTCACTTTCAAAATGCTTTGAAGTCACCCTCTTAATTTTACCCGATTTGCTTCAAACTTTATGTGTATAATGTAAACACAGGGCAGATGTAGACCTGTGAAAGGATTATTGATATCTTAGATACTGTTGCCGTGGCAACGCATCAAGTTTTAATATTCTTTTTGGATGCGTTTGAGACTCTTAACATGCTTGAAATTGGATGAAACTCGACAGACACATAACACTTATTAGCCAGTAGACATGTGAAAAGTTTCATAAACGGGCGTGGCAGGGGGGCTCAACAGCGCCCTCTTGAACAGGGTCTGAAAACTTGGTCCATATATCAAACACGCTTGCATGAAATAATATGAAACTCGGTACACATATAGATTTCGTCGGGCCGAACAACTTTCCCTCTGACAAGTTTCACGCCAGCCCAACAGGAAGTCAGCTATTATGGGTTGTTTGGAAAACGCTTGCTGTGGAATGTGATGTACTCCTCCTAGAGAATTCATTCAATCACCTCCAAACTCAGTCAGCATGAAGTAAAGACATTGAGGATGCTAAATTGCGGACGGATTTTTGATATCTTGAACGGTTTGGCCGTGGTGAGGAAACGAATTTATGGCGAGAAAAGAGAGACACGAAGTGTTATAACTTCTGCATACATCAACTGATCTTGATGAAACTTCAGCAGTGTGTTCGTGGTAAGAGGCCGATCAGATGGATGTGACTATTGTGAGTCAAAGTTATAGCGCCACCAACTGGCAGCAGGAAGTGTGTCACTTTCAACATGCTTTTGACAAAAGTGGGGGGGTTAGTTTTAAATACAGTAAAAAAAAAAGTTTTTATATTGTTCTCATCAAGCCGGACAACTTTCTAATTTACATTCATTAGCTCAGAGCAAAAGGAAGTCAGATATTTTGGTCTGAATGTGGATTTTTTTGCAAAATCAGCCTATGAATTTTTAGCCACTCCTCTTAAACTATTTATTTTATTCCCACCAAACTTTTTCAACATGATGAAAATACATTAAATATGCTAAATTGTGAACGGATAATAAATATCTCAAACGGTTTTGCTATGGCGAGGGATTAAAGTAATGTCCAAAAGGAAAAACTAAAAGCCTCAAATTTTCTAAAAATGTAATTATATACCATTTATTTCTATATAAAAGTATACAAACATCACAACTAAACATTTTATTCTTTTTTTTCAATTTAAGAATGAATTTTAAGTTTAAAAACTGCCAGAATGGTTGTTTAGTCTAAACAATACATAAATAAAGTCAAACATAGTGCTATACTGCCCTCTTGTGTTCAAAATCAGGTAGGCCTATTATATCTATATATAAATATACTAGGTATGTGACGGTGAGAATATTTTACCACCGGTTAACTGACGTGTGACACCGCTGGGGGCTTTTTAATCGCTAACTTAAAAACTAAAGTAAAATATGTTCGTCCGCACTGACATTTATATTGGTTGAGCGAGCGTTTCAAATGAATTCCTATGGAAGTAGGAATTAACTGAAAAACGTTCACTCTGTTCTGCTCGTTCCTCGCCGTGGACGTGCACCGTTATGAATGCCCGTGTAGCCATGAGCATTTTAGTTTCATTTTAAAATTAGCGCCTTTCGGGGGGTGGATGGCTTGAAATTATTTTACAAAAGCACAATTTTGTGTTTTATTGCAACTGTACACAAATATAAGTTAACACTTTGCAGTTTGAATGTCGTCCTGTATAATGATGGAGTATGTTTTTATGTGTCTACTGTTCAATCGCGCCCACGCCACACACACACACACACACGGTTTACTATCTTTGTGGGTACTCTCCATGGACTTAATGGTTTTTATACTGTACAAACTGTATATTCTATCTCCTCACACTAACCCTACCCCTAAACCTACCTATCCCATAAAACTTTCTGCATTTTTACATTTCCAAAAAAACTCATTCTGTATGATTTATAATCTTGTTTACCCATGGGGACCTCTATTTAGGTCCCCACTGTGACACGAGTCCCCATGAGTCTGTGTGCATTCAGGTTAAAGTCCCCACCGGGATAGAAAAACATGAACACACACACACACACACACACACACACACACACACTCCAGCATTACAATCTTGACATCGCAGCCTGTTCATTATAGCCTTAATAAAATATAATAATAAAATAGTCAACCTAACATATAAAAATTACACTGCTCTAAATAGTCAGTAGTACAATTCGTACATTCACAGTAAGCACCCCTCGCTCCACTGTGATGTTTCCAAGCAAATTTTTGCGCATGTGAAGAGGATGATTTTTTCCATCAATATTGGAACACGAGTGAAGAACAAAGCCTATAATAAAGAATAGTTTAGCATCCAAATACATCGCAAATGTTGAAACATTTTGATTCTGATGAGAGGGTTACGTGAGCCCAACACTGCTTACTTTCATTTTTACTTTTACATTAAATTTAAAGGATTTGTTGTGGAATATTTTGAGTGTATCATAAAATCTGAATAAAAAAAAAATAATAATAATAAAAAAAAAAAAATGAATGAATGAATGAATAAATAAATAAATATATATATGTATGTGTATATATATATATATATATATATATATATATATATATATATATATATATATAGCTGCGAGCAGCGATAAAGGGCCAAAGCCGGCGGCACCGCCACCCTAAAGGCACCGGGGTTGCGGTGCCACCGGCTTGGGCCCGTAATCGCTGCTCGCAGCTATATTTCTTTTTATTTTTTTTTCACCTTTATGGTGGTAAAATCAGTGTCCGGTGTATAGGGCTGCACGATATTGGAAAAAAAATTACATTGCGATATTTGTTTCCCAACGATATATATTGCGAGCCATCAATCCTGGCTTAAGTCAATAATTACCATTCCATGATATTAATAATTTCACTAATAAGCAAGCTTCATTACAAGTGACAGGCCACTTAATATTTTATTCCAAAATTACAACATATTTCTGTCAGAATTCGGTGAAAGTTCTACGCAATCCAACGTGGCGGCGCTCTTAACAGATGCTTGTTGTTCATTAGGCTATAATTCCTCAAAATAAGTAAAAAATATATATATATTATTCTCTCTCTCTCTCTCTCTCTCGGTGCTGATGCAGTGACACGTTCATGTAAACAGCACCTAAGCTGTCACAAAGAACCAGCAAAAGTAATGATTATTATATGTAAAATATTACAATGAGACATTTTGTTTATTAATAAACAAGTGTTTTCTGTAAAGATGAAGTTGACAATACTGACTCGCGATCTTCGCAGGCTATCGCACAGGAGAAAAATGCACTTTTTATACGGATTACATAGTTTTATTTTGTTTTGAATGGTTCTGTTTAAGAGTAGAGATTTCTGTAGATAATAGATATATTTCGCCTCCGTGTCGTGATTATGTCTGCTATATTTACTTTTTATTTATTAAATCCAGGAAATTGGATAATGAAACACTGATTAAAATTAAGATACAATTAATACAAGACGAAATTCGCTTTAAAGAAAGCCTTTGTGCTTTCTGTTTGAGGTCTCTGTGAAAGTTTTAAAGCAGTCTTTTAGTGCCGCTTTCATAATGGTCGCGTCCGTAATTAACTGTCACGTAACATTGTTTTTTCCTCATAAATGCGAACACGAAAAATAATGACTTTTTAAAAAAGACAACCATCAACTTTATAACACTCCAGCAAAGTACCTCTTTTTGGACAACATCCTCCTTTTTGCAGACGAAATAGTCCCAAATAGCTGATTTTGACTTCATATGTATATATTAGGGCTGCCAAAAGATTAATCGCGATTAATTGCATCCAAAATAAAAGTTTGTGTTTACATAATATATGTGTGTGTACTGTGTATAATTATTTTGTATATATAAATTCACACACATGCATGTATATATTTAAGAAATATTTGCATACATATACTGTATATATTTATATATAATTTATATTATATATAAATATATTTTTTTTATATATAAATTACAATTTTTTCTTAAATATATACAAGCATGTGTGTGTATTTATATATACAAATTTAATTATACACAGTACACACACATATATTATTTAAACACAAATTTTATTTTGGATGCGATTAATCGCGATTAATCTTTTGATAGCCTTAGTATATATATATATATATATATATATATATATATATATATATATATATATTATATTTTAAAACAGAATATCGTTCAGCCCTACCGGTGTATTATAATGATTATGGTAATAAGCTTATAAATGAGCGCAGGTGTATGCTCGGAAACACATGGCACTGATGAAGGGTTAAACCCGAAAACGTTTTGCGCACCTTGCACTTTTTGTCATTTTCACATGCCACTTGAATGTGGTCTGGTTAAACCTGGTTATAGTTATTTTTGACAATAGATTTTAATATTCTACTTACCATTTAATATGCTACCACCTACACTACCGTTCAAAATTTGTAAGTCAGTCTGATTTTTTTTTTTTTTTTTAAGAAATGAATACTTTTGTAAATACTGTTACAAAAATTCTGTTTCAAATAAATGCTGTTTTCTTACTGTTAATCAAACAATCCTGAATCATCTTATTAGAGCAAGATTATTATTAGAGTAATGATGCTGAAAATTCAGCTTTGATCACAGAAATAAATTATATTTTAAAATATATTTAAATAGAAAACAAGAAATTGAAAATTTTAATATTATTTCACAATATCAACGAATCAAATAATTTCAGCTTTGTTGAACATAAGTGTCTTCGAAGCGTGACAAAAAAATGAACAGTATCTGTGTTTTTTTGTGGTTTGTGTGTCAGGTGTTGGAGGTATTGTGGGAGTTGGCGCATCTCCCTACCTTACCTACCAGTCTAGTGCAGCAGGCCCTGGAAGAACACCTGACCATCCTCAGCGACGCGTACGCCGTCAAAGAAACCATCAAGAGGAACTACATCATCAAATGCATCGAGGACATCAAGAAGGTGAGCTGATACCATCATTCTCAAAATTACATTAATGGCCTAGACTCTTAAGTCTGTTGCACACTTCAACTTCAGTGTTTCAGTTAATCAACTAATAGGAATCGAATGTTTTTGTTTTTCATGATGTGACTCTGCTACATTATTATTTTGTTTTTCTGTCATTATGGAAAGTCACTGTCTGGCTTGCTTCTGGTGGTCTGAATTGGAGTGAGAGTCTCTTACTCTCACACAGATCTTCTGTACTCCTCCATCTGCTTTGTGCTCCTTTCTGAAAATTCATATTCGGATGGTTACGGACCGTAAACACAAAACAAACACACACAAACGCAATGACGCACATTTTTGAGCTTCCTGGCTTCTCTTTCAGGCTAGAATCTGTGCAGTGGACTATTTTAAGAGCTGATCCTTGAAGTATAAAGGTGTTATTCTGTCTCTAGTGATAGATCTATATTTTTGGCACTCTAGTTTCAGCTTGCCTCAACTCACCCCAAACACACACACACACACACACACACACACACACACACACAGCCATTCACTTTGCTCAATCTTTGCGCTTCAGCCTCTGGTGTGATTTGGGTGCAGCGTCTGCCGCATAAACTCTTTAGTGGCACTCACTGAATACAACTGAAGTTTATCTCTTTAGATGCAAATACAGGAGGATTCAAAGTCTCCCAGCGAGTCACAGGTCTCTTTTCTTACTGGCTCCTGGGGCAAGAAGAAACCGAGCTCATTGGCTAAAGTAAGATAAGACCCACCCCTTTAGATTAACACTGACCAATCATAACTCAACCTGAATCTCACATGAACAGAATTTGATTTGCAAACTGATGATTGCCACTTGATTCACGTGGAAGTACTGTAAAGATGTGTGTGATTTACGCAAAGGGCACCTGTAGGGGTTTGATCTTCAAATCCAAATATTAACTAATGACTTGTTGACTATTGGCTTTAATCTGTTTTTGGACCATTTGAAACGTTTAGAAATCAGTGACTCTAACCAAAGCCTGGGGTAATAGAGGGGTCAATGACGTGGTTCTAATATCTTTGTTCTATTTATTTAATAATTTAAATAAAAAAAAAATAGATTGACACGTGTAATAACTTAAATATGCCTCTTTCTTAATTAAAATTAGTTTGATATTTTTGGGAGGCTTAAAATAAAAAAAAAATCCTGAAGTTACAATTGTCCTGATATCACAATGAAGAATAAAGCCTCATTAAAAGAAGAAAAAAAAAACAGAAAACAGAAATTGATGTCATAGAGAGGACCCCTGCAAAACCTCTTGACTCCATGTCAATAAGTCTCTTAAAATATCAGATAATTTTACCATTTTATGACAAGACGGAGTTAGTTAAGGTTTTAAAATGTCATGTGGTATGACTCTTCATGAATTAATAGTTCATGAAATTTGTAAGAAAAAAAAAAGTGCTTCTTTTTGTTTACTTAAAAAATCCCTTTTTATTGTATTTCCAATTCATTTCTTATGACGGGTCAAATTGACCCGAGGAGAGGATTAAAAAACTTTATTTTATTATTTTATTTTACCTTATGTTTACACCACATGACATTTAAGAGTCATTATATTGAAATTGATATAAAAGCTTTATTAAACCATATGAAAGTAAACACTTATACGTCATTGACCCATATGGAGATTGCTGTATTCAATAAATGCACCGTGTGTGTTATGGTCGATGTCGTTGTGTGATTAATATCTGTGTGTTTGTGCTTGTATTGTAGTCATCTCAGCAGACTAACCCTCAGACAGTGTGGGTGGTTCCAGCCTTGCGGCAACTTCACGAGATTACCCGGTCTTTTATCAAACAGACCTACCAGAAACAAGACAAGGTAGGAGCAGACAGCATCCAGAAGGACCATCTGGCCTGTTCTTTTTTTTTTTTTTTTTTTTTATCCATGCTGCTACGTAAGCTTTTTTTCTTCTCTATCAGAGTATAATCCAAGACCTGAAGAAGAACTTTGAGATAGTGAAGCTGATCACAGGCTCTCTGGTGTCATGTCATCGCTTGGCGGTGTCCGTCGCTGGATCCAATGGTCTTTCTGGGTCCACACTGGTTGATGGGCGGTACACCTATCAGGAGGTATGCTGTCACATGTCCATTTTCTGTTAGTCATATAGAGAACTTAATGTTTATATTACATCAAGTATAGAATTTGCCAATAATCAGAT
Organism: Scardinius erythrophthalmus; assembly: GCF_964197995.2. NCBI lineage: Eukaryota > Metazoa > Chordata > Actinopteri > Cypriniformes > Leuciscidae > Scardinius > Scardinius erythrophthalmus. Next base: position 31,173,434 of record NC_138231.1, read on the forward strand.
TTCTGATAAAAAAAATCTGATTTCCAATTAATATGATAAAGTGCAATTTAGAATTGTATTATTTAAAAGAAAAAGTACAATGAACAGTTACATTTTTGGTAAAATACCATTCAAAAGTATTTGTTTTATGTTTTTAAAAGTTATTCAGCAAGGATGCATTAAATTGATCAAATGAGAAATGACTCTGATAAAGAGACTATTATAGACTATTAATCAAATAATCCTGAAAAAATGTATCATGGTTTCCACAAAAATATTAAGAAGCACAACTGTTGTCAACAAAAATAATTATTATAAATGTTTCTTGAGCACCAAATCAGCATATTAGAATGATGTATGTATTCACAGATGAGTCATATTGTTATTTGACTGAAGAATTAGCACAGGACAAAAATATATTTGTAGACTACGGAGGTGACTCATGTTATGCCTCAGATTTAAAAAGAATCCAGAAGAGAAGTGGGGTTTTGACCTCCTGTTGTTATCATTTATTTATTTTTCACATTATTCCAGTATTTGGAGGCTCACTTGAAGTTCCTCGCGTTCTTCCTGCAAGAGGCCAGTCTGTACCTGGTCTGGAATAGAGCCAAAGAGATCTGGGAATGCTTGGTGTCCGGCATGGATGTGTGCGAGCTGGATCGAGAGGTGTGGTGGTGTTGGTCTTTTGTTTTGTTTTTTTGTGTTTTGTTTTGGCCTTAAAAAAAAAAAAATGTAATCATGCCATTTATACAACTCTGTATGTGGGTGCTTGAAAAGAAAAGCGGCAAGAGCCACATGCTTTGGGTTGAAGGCTAAATGCCATTGTTTTTAGTAACTTAGGCCCTGTTTACACCTGGTATTAAGATGCGTTTTGGTCGATTGGATCACAAGTAGACGAGAGAGACACATTCCCAGTTACACCTGGTGTTTTAATCCGTCTCTTTAGTCCACTTTCAACCACTTCCGTCCTGATTTCTTCGAGGGGACGGCTATGGGAGAGTAAATGTAATGTTTTTTTCAGTTCTTTCGATCTAATGCTGAAATTAGCTTGTGCAACTTACATTTGAACGTAACCAGAGACGATGGAAAAACACAAAGAGAGCAGCAGCTTTCGTTTCTGCTCTGATAGCCACAAGACTATGTATGTGCGTGTTAGAACACAGGAATGGTGAGATAACATTGTGCTTGTAGGTTTTTCATCTTCAAACCAAACTTGGGTCTTCAGCCAACAAAGTTTAAATCCCGTCTGGCTAGCGCGCTTCCCATAATGTTTACAGTAGGCTGTCTTTTGTGGCTGTTTGTGGCTGCCATCTACCTCTGGAAGTGGTCGAAAGTGGACAAGCTCAAAAGGTTTTAGAACCCATTTACACCTGTATTTAGCATCGTCCACTTGTGATCCGATCGACCAAATCGCATCTTAATACCATGTGTAAACAGGGCCTTATTTATGCTAGCATTAAAGTGTATTTAATGGCTTTTCAGCTCTGTAGTGTAGAAATTGTTGTTGCATTTTAACCAGCTATGTGGTAGTTTTGATGATGTTCGTCTCCCTGCTGTAGATGTGTTTCGAATGGTTCACTAAGGGACAGCATGATCTAGAGAGTGACGTTCAACAGCAGCTCTTTAAAGAGAAGATCCTCAAGCTGGAGCCTTATGAGATCACTATGAATGGTAAGAGTTCAACCACAGAGATCACTTCCCACTTCCACTAAAAACCACAGTAATTCAACATTAAGCAAGTATAGCATCTTGAGGTATTGCATCCTGTACATCTGCAGGAAACCACTGTGGTTACTGTGTTAAATCTGCCCTCGCAGAAAAATGACCTCATTAGCACCATGGGGTGGAGTGGCATGAAGTGGTACTTGGAGTATGTGAGTGTTCTGAGGCTTTCATCAATGTCTTACAGGGTTTAACCTCTTCAAGACCTTCTTTGAGAATGTGAACCTCAGTGACCACCGTCTCAAACGCCAGGGAACACAACTGGTATGAGATTCCCTGCTTGTTCTCAGTAAAATTAAAGTCTAGACTGGCAAAAACAAACAAAATATAAATTTGATTCATTCTCTCAGTGTGTGGAGCGATTGGATCTGGCTGGGATGGACTTCATCTGGAGAATCGCAATGGAATCTCCAGACGAGGATATCGCAAATGAAGCCATACAGCTCATCATTACCTACAGCTACATAAACCTCAACCCCAAAATGAAGAAGGTCAGCAGTCAAACCCTGATTTTTCATTAATCACACCATTCCTGTAGACATAGTTTCTCTATAATTCTCTGTTAATAAACCTTTTCTTTGTGTATTTTTATAGGACTCAGTATCTCTACATAAGAAATTCATTGCTGACTGCTATAAGAGATTGGAAGTGAGTGTTACAGTGTGAAATGACACCTTCTCTTGTGATGATAATTGTGATAAAACTCATCTTTATATCACACACAGGCTGCTAGCTCTGCGCTGGGCGGCCCGACCCTCACACATGCTGTTACACGGGCAACCAAGATGCTGACAGCCACCGCTATGCCAACGGTCGCCACATCGGTGCAATCTCCATCTAGGTATGATTGAGGACTAGCTTTTAGGCTAGTTGAGCAGCTTTTAGATCAGTTGTTGAGATCCAACTGATGTTGTTGGTTGCATTTTCATTGTCTTAAAATAATGAATGCACTTTTGCATTACTTTTATAAATTTAAGAGTCCAAAGCAATTTTGATTAGGAAAAAATTTGGAAAAAAACACAAGTAGAATAATACCAAAGCTGGAGCAGAGGGATTTAATTGTACGGTAATTAACTAAGAGCTGTACTGTAGTAATTAGAATATAAGAATTATAGTAATAAACAAATATATTTAAAGACACATTATTGTAGAATAATTGTAAGGGGAAAAAAGGGGGAACGTTTAGGGAGTCTGTTCAGTTGAAGAAACATTTTTAATAGCAGTAAGTCGAGTAGAATATCACAAACCTTTGCAGGTTGGTTTGGTTTGTTTTGAACAATTCATATCCCACATTTACCTTGTCATTAAAGTAACATTAAAGTCTTAACTGAACTGAAGGTTGTTCTGACGTAATTTGATATCAAGATTGACGTTGAACCCATTGAAATTCATAATCATCTGTCCTCAGGTCAAGTAAACTGGTGATCATTGAAAGACTTCTGTTATTGGCAGAGCGCTACGTTATCACAATAGAGGTGAGTGCTGATACACACACACACACACACACACACACACACACACACACACACACACACTCTGGGACATATACATTCATGTGACACACTGCTAAACATTATTAGCTCAAGTTCATCCTGTATTGAATGCTGCTTTAATATTCATCTTAAATGACTTACAGTTTATCTCTGTTTGAAAGCCCAAGTCAGTCTGCAAAGAAACCAGCAAGCTGTAAAACTCAGGCGTAACAGCAACATTGAATGACAGACTTTGCTTATTAATTGTCTTAATGTGTTAGTTGTCAGACTTGCAGCTGTAGAACGATGGTTGACTGCAATATTCACCGTCTCCCCGTTTCTCCAGCTGTTCGATTCCGTGCTGAAATCTGCCTTAGAGTCTGTCACATCATTTAGCACATTCAGGAATAATCATGCCAGGACACAGCGAAAGTGATCCGATGTGTTGATTCCTGTGTGTGTTTAGAAAGAGAGGCAGACATTTTGACACCCGTTCAGTTTAACAGATACTAATTGGACGGTTATTGACTGACATTTGGCGGAGGAAGTGCTTTTGGACTGTAGCACTTTTGTCTAATATGTGAATTTGAGTAAATCATGTAATATGAAGCTCAGTGGCATATTTTGGGCATTCATTACCCCATTCATTGAAATGCTTAAACTGATTTGAAGTGGCAGGTTTGTTGCTGTAAGATATGCATGAGCATCTAATGTTACATTTACCTCAGCAAAGTGGTCCAATAGCTTTTACATTATTAAGAATAAGACATTTTATATATTATATTAATATATGCATTATATTTTATTTATGCATGTCTTAATTATTTAATATACGCTACCGTTCAAATGTTTGTGATACATTTTTTGGTTGCATTTATTTGTTAAAAAAACAGTAATATTGAGAATTATCATTACAATTTTTTTATTATTTTAATATATTTCAGATGTCATTTATTCCTGTGACGTCAAAGCTGAATTTTCAGCATCATTACTCCAGTCTTCAGTGTCACATGATTCTTCAGAAATCATTCTAATATAATGATTTGGTGTTTAAAAAACATTTGTTATTAATATCTGCGTTGAAAACAGTTTAATTACTTGAAATATCTCTATTTGAAATAGAAGATTATACATTTCTTTGTCACTTTTGGCAGCCAACATTATAAATTATTACACATCCACACTGGTTTGAATTGTAAAATGTGTTTCCGGGTCAAAGCGACTCATAATGAACCGCTGGATCTGTTTCAGGACCTGTATTCTGTTCCTCGAACGATTCTACCTCATGGAGCGTCTTTCCATGGCCATCCTGTTACGCTTCACATCACTTACGAATCTACCAAAGACACATTCACCTTGGAGGTAACGGCACAAGCACACACTTCCTGGAGACAAAACTCACTTTTCCTTCTGGCACCCGCAACAGACACACACACTTATGACAGATTGTAAGCAGGGTTGATATAAATGACAAACATTCTCCCTATTTGGAGAATAGAGGAACACTGATAGATAGCAGGTGGACATTCGGCGTGAGATACTGAATGTGATATTCACAAACACAAAGGTCTGTTGTGTGAGCATTTGTTTTGTAGACTCAACTGACTGTCATTTGCTTTGCCTTATTTGAAAGGATGAATCAAAATGGCCCTGATGTGTTTGTGTACGTGTGAATGTGAATGTGTGCAGGCCCACAGCAACGAGACTATTGGCAGCATCAGGTGGAAGATAGCGGAGCAGCTCAGCTGTCCGGTGGACAATGTGCAGATATTTGCCAATGACAGCATGGTGAGTCAAACACTAACCGTGATCCGTCTTTGATCTTTGAAACTTTGCAGACCTTTTACTTCGCAAACAGATATATAGCACACTACATGAAAGGTAATATCCAAAAAAAGCATAATAGGGGCACTTAAAATTTTGAATTAGCTTTTATTTTTGTATTTTCAGTTGTAGAATTCTTCTTTTATATATATATATATATATAATTTAAGTTTAAGTTTTGGTGTAAGTTTTAATCAACAATAATATTCACAGATATAAACAATACAATTTTATCTACATCCAATAACTGCCTGCAGAGGACGAAGGGCCTGTTTACACCTGGTCACTTCATGTGTTTTTACTGATCTGATTTGTTAAAACGGTTCCATTTGACCCAAAACGCAAAACGAATATAAATTCGATCTTAAATTTTTAACGGAGTTCACGTCAACGAAAGCAAAAGATATGAGCTGCATTTTATTTATCATCAGCTAATTTCAAGATCAAAGACTGCAATAGGAGAGAGAGCGCCATCAGCACTGGTAAGATCATTTAGTCTCACTACTTTTAATGAAGATGATTGTGTGTTGAGTGTCTGTGACACTTTCAGTTTCATTTTCAGCAGTTTGATATCGGCTTGCTGAAGAGATACTCAGCTACTTGTCTGCGGTGACGAGTGTTGCAGTAGCGCTGTCATATCTGGCTATAACATGTTATATAGCCTATAACACACTCGCACGTTTATGTGGTTTCAACAACCAGATGCATTGACACTTATCCAGTTAAATGGATATCTCATAAATTTACATGCAGATATATTAGGCTGCTGTCCCTTTCAGACCTGATGCACGGAGCCATTATACTGTTACACATGCATTAAAACATAACTGACTGTGTTTACATGAATACTCATCAAGTATTTGACTGTTTAAATGCAATAAGCAGTGGGAAGAAAACTCAAATTATCTGTACGCGCTTTGGGTGTCAGCACAAAATCTGCAGGAATGAGTAAAATGATGCGCAATTCCACTACAAAATTCAAGCCCTTTAAAGAAACACTCTGACTTTTTGGGACTTTAGCTTATTCACAGTATCCCCCAGAGTTAGATAAGTCCATACATACCTTTTTCATTTCTGTGTGTTCTGTAAGTGTTATTTGACGCACCCACCGCTAGCCTAGCTTAGCACAAAGACTGGATGTAAATGGATAAGGTAGCATACTAATCCCAATATTGGTTCCACAGCTACTTGGGCGGAGTGATTAGCGCAGTAGCCCAAGTAGCTGTGCTCCTACGCCTAGTGAGAATATAGTTCCCAGTATTTATACGATTAAAAATGGTCTCTGTCTCATATAGCCTTGTTATTTGTACACGCTGTGACTATACAGATCACAACATGTAAATAGGAAAATGTTTGCATTATTTTGTCACTTATTGGGATTAGTATGCTACCTTATCCATTTACATCCAGTCTTTGTGCTAAGCTAGGCTAGCGGTGGGTGCGTCAAATAACACTTACAGAACGCACAGAAATGAAAAAGGTATGTATGGACTTATCTAACTCTGGGGGATACTGTGAATAAGCTAAAGTCCCGAAAAGTCGGAGTGTTCCTTTAACACCAACAATATTCATCCAGAGCGAATGAAAGGAGTGAGTGAGGGGAGGCGGGTTTGTGTGTCAAATCGCAGTCGGAGAGATGAGAGAGCGAGAAAGCGCAGCTGGTATCGTGTATCTATTCTGCGGAAAATGAGTATTGGAAGCTTTTAAAAATAAATATTTTTAGAAACACTACATTGCACTTAGTTTATTAATTCAGATGCCTTTTTTAAAAGACTACAATTGAAAAATGTATATATTATGTATAAAAAATATATATAGTATATATGCGCCTGTATTTGGTGGGTGTTAGTCTGGAGCCCTGATTTTTAATTTTTTTGTACATTTGGAGTACTGTCAATACAGAGAACAACGACAAAAATCGGTGTTGCCTACACCGAGTTATTCTATTTTTAAAATTTGCACCCTGTTGACTTCAATGGGATGTTGAAGCCCAAAGTAGTCGATTGCCGAGTTCACACGCGTGATCATAGGTAACTAAACCTATGCGCGTGAACTCGGCAATCGACTACTTTGGGCTTCAACCGAAAACAGGATGTAAACACAGGTATTTGCGCTGGCTTAAATAACATCATTTTTATACATATCTTTCACATCTACTGCAGTCAGATTCACTCGTGTTCACTCTGAAGGAATCACTCACACTTTCTGTGCACTTGTAATGACACATGAAGGATGTTAAGAGGCTAAAAGCAGGTTTAAAACTTGCCCCATTGAAGTCAACAGGGTGCAAATGTTAAAAATAGAATAACTCGGTGTAGGCAACACCGATTTTTGTCGTTGTTCTCTGTATTGACAGCACTCCAAATGTAAAAAAAAAATGAGCTCAATGTTAAAATTGACCGGAGTTCTCCTTTAACTAGCGTTAACAAAGATAAATAATTACTGTAACAAATCTATTACTCATTGTTAGCTAATTCATTACTGTTAATAATAATACCTTATTGTAATATTTGAAAATGTTTGGTATTTTTATTGAGTTAAATAATAGATTGTGGCACACAAAATGAGAATAATTAAAAACAGAAATGTATGCAGCTCTTTCGCGTCTAATGAAACTTTATAGCAAACAAGCACTTTGTGTAAACTCCATTTGTGTTTACTAAGTACTCGTAGTAAGTGGTCTGAATTATATATGCATTCCAGCTGACGATGAATCGTGACCAGAAGCTGTTGAATCAGCTGGGTTTCTCTGACGAGCAGAGTCTGACGGTGAAGAGCTCAGGAACGGGCACTCCGTCAGGCAGTTCAGCGGACAGCTCTGCCTCGGCCAGCTCCAGCAGCAGCGGGGTCTTCAACTCGGCGTACGCTCTGGAGCAGGTACATACACACACTGATCTGACTTATCAAAGTTTGCTGCTACTCATTGGATAAAGTACACTTTAATGGTGCAAGCAGTGTACTTTTATATTGTCTACCGACAATTTTAGGTGTCCTTGCTAAATAAAAGTATTAACGTCTTTCTTTCATGTGTGTGATTGCAGGAGAAATCTCTTCCTGGTGTGGTCATGGCATTGGTGTGTAACGTCTTTGAGATGCTTTATCAGCTTGCTAACTTGGAGGAACCCAGGTAAACAACCTACGACAATTGATGGTTATCCTATTATTTATTTGAAGGGATAGTTGACCCAAAAATGTTAAATCTGACATTATTTACTCAGCCTCATGTTGTTCCAAACCGGTATGCTGTTTTTTTCTTTATTTTTTTAATGATTGATTTTGCTTCACAGGGGAACTCTTTCGCTTTGCTGGCGTATATTGTATTTTGTAATTTTTAGTTGACTTGTAATGCGGCCATCTTGTTCCTATCCAGAATAACTTTGCGTGTGAGGAAGTTGTTGCTGCTCATCCCGACAGACCCAGAGGTGCAGGACGCCCTTGATAACTTTGTGCCAAAAGAGTCCAGCGTCTGGAGTCACCAGGTACCTGAATGCCTCTCCTTGACTTTGAATAATATTGGATAAAACTTTTTTTTTTTTCTCTCCATGTAGTCAAAATAGTACTGAATTTTATGTTTCACATGTTCTTAAAAATCTGTTGATCTAATGACTTATCCTTAAATATTTTATTAAACAAAAAATATTGTAGACCAATATATACTACCATTCAAAAGTTTGGGGTCTGTATGATTTTTAAAAAATGTTTTTGCAAGAAGTCTCTTCTGCTCACCAAGGCTGCATTTATTTGCCCAAAAATACAGTAAAAACAGTAATATTGTGAAATATTTGTACAATTTAAAATAACTGTTTTCTGTTTTTAATATCTTTTAAATAAATATATTCCTATAATGGTAAAGCTGAATTTTCAGCATCATTACTCCAGTCTTCAGTGTCAAGAATTTTTTTTAAGCTGCTTAATGTTTTTGTGTAAACCGTGATACATTTTTTTCCACAATACTTGTGGAATAGAAAGTTCAAAAGAACAGTATTTAATTAAAATAGAAATCTTTTGTAACATTACAAATATTTTTACTGTCACTTTTGATCTGTTTAATGTGCCCTAACTGATAATAGTTTTCTTAAAAAGAAATCATATTGACCTCAAACTTTGGTAATGTGTAGGTTTGATTTGTTTAACATTTTGTGCTCAATGCATAATATGATTAAAATTGTGGAAATTATTTAATAGTTTTGAGGAGTTTACTATTATTATGTATATGTAGAAATTTGTAATAGTAAAGAATGAGTTGGTGTAACTGTTGGTTTAGGGGAAATAGAGTCAGATGTGATCCCTGGCTGGATGACTCAGCATTTTTAAGAGCCGTAACAGTCATGTGACAGTGTTTTGTTTTTAGAAGGATGCACACAGATGACAGTAAATACCTTTTCTCTCTCTCTCTGTCTCATCAGAAAACTCTGTTCACACTGGGGTCTGGCTCTCAGGCCTCGAAGTCTCCATCTCTGTCCAGTAAACAGCAGCACCAGCAGAGTGCAGCATCTATCCTGGAGTCTCTGTTTCGTTCTTCTGCCCCGGGAATGTCCACATTCAGAGTGCTCTATAACCTGGAGGTTTGTCATGCGTTTCTCACATTGAAGTTATAATATTCCATTTTCATGTGCAGAGACCATATGTAAGCCAGTCATGGGCTAAAACAGTTTAAATAATGCCTCTGTGGCACTTTCAAACATTGCTATGTTTTTCTGTTTGTTTGAATAGTCCAACATGTCAACTTCTGGATCAATCAATGTCACATGTTTTAGGGCATGATTACCTGTTTGACTGAACCATTCAGTCATTCCTCTCAGTTTTTACACGCATTATTGTGTTGATCGCATGTGTCAAGTGCAATCATTCAACCCTGTTACGAAAGTTATTATTCAAAGAAATTATCAAACAAAAATGTTTACGTTTAACTACCATTAAAAAACATTTTTTGTACGTATTTTGTACATGTATATTATTTTGTATGTATACATTGCAGTTCAAAAGTTTTTGAAAAAAATGAATTCTGCATGAAAGCATTACATTTCTTAAGACATTTAGAATCTTATAAGACATTTCTATTTCAAATAAATCTATTTCAACATTGAAAATAAGAAATGTTTCGTCATATTAGATTGATTTCTGAAGGATCATGTGACACTGAAGACAAAATGCAGCTTTGTCGTCACAGGAACGAAATTACACTATACAATATGTTCAAATAGAACACAGATATTTTATGTTGTAATAGTATTTCACAATCTTACTGTTTTACTGTATTTTTAAACATAAAATACAGCCTTGGTGAGCGTAAGACACTTAAAAAAAAAATCTCACTGACCCCAAACTTTTTATATATATACTCGCCTTTCTCACTCACCTCCATCTGTTCTCATAGGTGTTGAGCTCCAAGCTGATGCCCACATCTGATGATGAAATGGCAAAGACCAGTGTCAAATCTTTCTGTGAGAACTTCCTCAAAGCGGGAGGTCTCAGGTAGTCGTCTGCTTTTTACCCACATTTCCTCTGCATGTTGATAATTATACAGTCTTAATGTGTCTGTATATTTTAGTCATTAATTATCTCACCGGTGCATTGTCTCTCTCTCTCTGTCTCAGTCTGGTGGTTAACGTCATGCAGAGAGACTCCATCCCGTCTGAGGTGGACTACGAGACCAGACAGGGAGTCTACTCCATCTGCCTGCAGCTGGCCAGGTGCAGTCTCATTTATCAGTCTGGCTGTCTTCTCTTTTCTATTTCTCTATTTTGTTTGTACTTTTTCTCTCTCTCTTTGGAAACACCACTCCAGATAATAGGCCGCATAATAATATTGTTTTAAAAGCGCTTGAATGTTTTTTCAGGTCATATTTGACATACTGTATGTTTGAGAACATCCTATAGACTTCCATCATTTTATTTATTTATTTGGTAACACTTTACAATAAGGTTCATTAATTAACATTACTTAATGTATTAACTAACATGAACTAACAATGAGCAATACATTTGTTACAGTATTTATTAATATTTGTTAATGTTGGTTAAGGCATTTACATTACATTTACATTTAGTCATTTAGCAGACGCTTTTTTCCAAAGCGACTTACAAATTAGGACTAAATTAAGCGAGTTATTGTGAAGAGGCAAAAAAACAACGCAATAAGTGCTCAAAATACGAAGGTCAGGCATTGTTCAGAGTAGCATAAGCCCGATAAGCGAGGATATAACGGAAAAGGAAAGGGTTTTTTTTATTATTTAATTTTTTTTTTAATGAGGTTAGGTGCTCACGAAAGAGGTGAATAGGGTAAAATTTTTAAATAATAGACATCACCATGAAACTTCCTCAGTTGATTACTTACACAAGTATATATAAAAGAAAAATATTAAAAGTTTTTGAAATTTGTATGTTTAATTATGCAAATTAGGCATATCTCATTAAATATGCGCGATTTTGCATATATTGTCGGCAGATCGATCTGAACCAATGATAAAGTAAAATAAAATAAATTTGCCAGGTGCAAAATGCTTTTTTCATTTTGTTTACACACAAGATGAAAAAAAAATTCAGAGGGATTTCAGGATATATGCTTTCATTACCTAGGAAATCAAAATATACTGTTCATAGCCTTAAAAAAATAGATTTTCGCCATATTTTTTTATTAAAATGTCACATAAATTAGGCCAGGAATGATTTAGTAACAAATCCCTCTGAAAATAGTGTATAACCGGAAAGTTTGGTGTACATAGGTGCCACATAGGCTGAGATGTTTGTACTGGAGAATGACAAAAAAATTATTTTGAGAAAACGGCATTTAAAGATTTAAATAGCTCTAAATGAGATTTCGTCATTAGCTTTAAATCCCCCTTCGGACATTCACGATTGGTTACTGATAGAAAGGAAATGCCCATATTTGGGTTACATAGCGTTGTGCAGGAGACTCTTACAGGAGCTTTACAACGATACCGGTCATGACAGACTTCAGTAAACAGACGGAGCTCAGCATGTCACTTTGGAATGCTAACTTCTTGGTAAATTCGAGAGAAACTTACTAATAAACATCTTAATGTATATTTTCAACGTTTTCTTTATAGCAGCTTGATAACACATATTGAAGGAGTAAACTAGCCCAAAATCTCAAAACTGACCACTGCATGAAAAATCAATGTTTTTGCCTTCCTTGTCTCGCCGTAATGAAAATACAGCTGTTCATTGTTTCTTCATGTTAGTTCACAGTGCAGTATATAATGTTAACAAATACAACCTTTGATTTGAATAACATATTAGTAAACGTTGAAATTAATATTAACTAAGATTAACAAATGCTGAAGAAGTATTGTTCATTCTTAGTTCATGTTAACTAATGTTAATGTAAAGTGTTACCATTTATTTTTTTGCAATATTTCTGGTGTTGATAGGAAAATATTAAAACGGATTCAGAATATAAAAACAGTTGTGATTTCAAATTCCTTAAATTGTAAGTATTCTCAGTTTCCTGTTGTATCTTGAGCTGCCCCCTAACAGTCGACTAAACAACAGAACAACTACAACAAACTCGTTGACAAGCACTTGTTGTGAGGGGGTTAAGAGATACTTGAAACTCATTTAAACAAGTTCACAGACATTTTTAGTGCTTATGAATAGAAATAGCACAAACCCTTGACAAGTATGGAACTTTCTAGTGTGCATGTTTCAGTTACCTTTGTTCACGCACGCTATCAAGTGGAGAGAACTTTAAAAGGCTCAACGTTTTAGCGTTTAAGAAAGAACTTGCTCTGTCTCCCCCTGTAGGTTTCTGCTGGTAGGGCAGGCTATGCCTAGTATCCTCGACGAGGAGTTGAGCAAGGACGGTCTGGACACTCTGTCATCTCGGCCGTTCCGTAACGCCGGGCGGCAGAGCGGGCGGCAGCTCTCCGTCTGTGGGACTCCGGAAAAATCCTCCTACAGGCAGGTGTCCATGTCTGACCGATCCTCCATCAGAGTAGAAGAGATCATCCCAGCCGCCCGTGTCGCGATACAGGTGCGTTACAGCACCCAGTGCCCTCTTAGTTTTCTAAATGTTTTTTTTTCTGCACCCTTTATGACTTGTCTGGTTTGTTGTTTCAGACCATGGAGGTGGGGGACTTCACATCCACAGTGGCGTGTTTCATGAGACTCACTTGGGCGGCAGCCGCAGGCCGATTGGACCTAGTTGGCAACAGCCAGCCAATCAGAGAGACGACCAACTCGCTTCTGCCGCTGGGCGTACGCAGCAGGGTTAGCAGTACAGGTGAGACTCTGATCGGTACTATATTATCTGTTGGAAGTTATAATAATCAAGATTTTTTTTGTATGTTTTCTAAAGTTTCTTCTCCTGTGCTAACCAAGGCTACATTTATTTGATCAAACATACAGTAAAACAGTAATATTATGAAATATTATTACAATTTAAGATAACTGTTTTCTATTTTAATGTATTTAAAAATAACAAATATTTATCGGTGCTCAATTATTCTTGTTTTTATCAATGTTGAAAATAGTTTTTGCTTGTGATTCTCTGATGTATAGAAAGTTCAGAAGAACAGCATTCATTTGAAATTTACTGTCACTTTTGATCAATGTCCTTGCTGAATAAAAGTATTCATTTCTTTAAAAAGAAAATTTTACTTACCCCAAACTTTTGAATACTTGTGTATTAAGTACTAAGCAGCAGCATTTTTTATTTTTTTACATTGATAATAAGAAGTGTGTCTTGAGCAGCAAATCATCATATTAGAATGATTTCTGAAGGATCATGTGACACTGAAGACTGGAGTAATGATGCTGAAAATTCAGCTTTGCATCACAGGAATAAATTAAATTTTAAAATATAATAAAATCTAAAACATTTCTTATGAATTGTAATATTATTTGTAATAATATTTGATCAAATAAATGCAGCCTTTTTGAGCATAAAACGATAATTATCGAAAGAAAATGCTTTTCTTACTTAGTATTTTTGTCTGATTTCCAGTCTAAAAATTCTTAAATCAAGATGCATTTACTAGATAAGTAAAATTAGATAAGATATTATGTCTTGTTTTCTGGGTTGTTGCTTAAAACAAGCAAAATTATCTGTCCATGGGGTAAGAAAAATAATCTTAATTCAGACAGAAACAAGATTATTTGTCTTATCCCATGGACAGATAATTTTGCTTGATTTATTTCCCCAGAAAACAAGACATAATATCTTATGGCATCTTACTACTTTTTTTGATATTTGGACTGGAAACAAGACAAAAATACTAAATAAGAAAAGCATTTTTTGCAGTGTACGTCTGTCTTTCAGTCTTTGCATCTCTCATGTTCTTGCGTGTGTGTGTGTGTGTGTGTGTGTTGCAGGAAGTAACTGCAGCTCCGGCAGTGAGGGAGAGATCACCACATTGCAAGCTGGGATATGCGTCAAACAGCTGTGTGTGTCCATCAAAGACACTATTATCGCACGAGAAGCGCTCTCTTTACTTGTCACATGCCTTCAGCTACGCTCCCAACAGCTATGTAAGAAAAAAAACACACGCTCATATGCTAAAGAAAAGTCAGCAAAAATTAAAACGCTTATGTAATCGCTTTGTTTTTTGTTCTAGCTTCATTTTACTCTCTGCTTTCTGTGAATGATTTCATCATTGATATTCTGCTGGGCTCGTCCAGTGGAGAGGTCAGTGCCTGCGTTGGAGTCCTGATTAAATGAAACTGGTCTTATTAAGTATGACTTCCATGTCCAGATGCCTAAGGTCTTTCTCTTTCACAGATCCGACGTGTGGCGTGCGATCAGCTGTACACTCTCAGTCAGTCAGACACCTCTGCGTACCCTGATCTCCAGAAGCCCAACCTCTTCCTGCTGAAGGTGGTTCTGACAGCCCAACTTCCTCTCTGGTCCCCTACCAGCATCATGAGGGGTGTTAACCAAAGGTCAGACACACCGAACATGCACGATTTCTTCAGTTTAACCATTTCTGACAAACGAGACCTAGAGAAAATTGCTGAAATGAAGTAATCAAGCATGGATTGTTACTGTAACAGGCACACAAATAAAGAAGATATTGTGTAAACTTCGTAAAGCTGTGAAATGATGAGTATCTACTGAGCTAAAATGATGATCATGTTTTTAGGTTGCTTTCACAGTGCACAGAGTATTTTGACCTGAGGTGCCAACTACTGGATGACCTGACCAGTGAGTTTCTTCCTTATTTTGAATAGAAATATATAATATAAATGGCACTTTCCACAAATAAAATGTTTTGGTCTCCCATTTTTATTTTTTCTAACTATTCACATACTTTTTAATATATTACATATTGTTAAGTGTAGTAAAAAATATTTGTAATTTTTAAAGGGATACTTCAGGATTTAGCATTAAGCTTTGTATTAGTAGAAAACCTGTAGTATTTTCGAATTACCATGCTTTCCCCCCTCATATCCCCCTGAGATGAGAGATTTATGTATTTTTTGTCTGGAAAAAATCCTCCGATGACGCAAAAATCGTCATTTTGCGTCATCGGAGGATTTTCTGGCCAGAGGCTAAAGACTACAGCCAGTAGAAGGCGCTGTTCCGCATGTTTTCAGCCCGCCCATAGAGGGTGGGATCTCACTCACATAATGTACACAGTATCAGCCGTCTTTCTTTGGAAGCTAACCTAGCAGGCTCTTGTTCTGTGGAGAAAGCTGAATAGTAGGAGAAAGCTGAGTAGTAGGAGTTACCATCCTCCTTTTCCCGGACTTGTCCGGCGGGCGAGATCGTTCAAAATGTCCGGGATTCGTCTTTTGCTTTCTGCGGTCGCCATTCATTGTTTACATGCACACCTCTTGTTTCAGTCTAACTGAATTCATTCCGATCGGTGAATCTGAATGTAGTGTTTACATGAACGCTAAACAAGTGATCGGTTGATTTGCGTTTTAACATTGCTAAGAAAATTCCCGCTCCTCCTGAGAGATACGAGACCGGCGCGTCTCAGTAATGACGCTACTGGCCTCGCGCCGTTCTCCCGCGGCCGTCAGCCTCGTCCTGTTCGCCACAGTAAACATAATGAATGGCAACTGTTGAATGCAAAAGCCGAATCCCGGACATTTTGGGCGATCCCGAAATCCCAGGCAGACTCGTCACGGAGACTCACTGGTAGCCTAACCTTGCGTGGCCTCCTAGGGCAGCGAAGCAAGTGCATTCTGGGAGTTGTTGTCTTTCATCCACATAAGCAAAAAATACTTTTTCTGGCTTTTCTCAGTCTAGAAAGCTCCAAATTAAAAAAATTCTTCACATTTCTTCTACATAAATGACCTATTTTAAATACACATTCATCTTTCTAGAGGTGAAGTATCCCTTTAACTAATTTAATTACCTAAAATATTAAGCTTCTTCACACATTTTTACTTGCAACCCTGTTACCAGATGATTTTTCCCTCTATTACAAAATGTACCATTCTTTAAAATTGTGACACTTGGGGAAAACAAAAACAAAAAAACGGATTGCATTTTCTAGTGCAGTGTTGTCTGCATTTATCAGTCTTACTCTTCAACCATGTTACCCAAGTTATTGTTAGTTGCAGACAAATATGTGTTTTCTGTTTAATCTATGTGAAATGTAATTGTATCAAGAGCTTATTTGACATTTGTCCCAAGTTATTGTTAGTTGCAGACAAATATGTGTTTTCTGTTTAATCTATGTGAAATGTAATTGTATCAACAGCTTATTTGACATTTGTCCCCAAACTAGCTAGTCACTACTGAACGATCGCTTGATTTAAGCTAAAATTTGCAACCCTGTTACCCAATCTGCCCTATGCAATTAATACAATTAATGTTTTTGAGTCTCAATTGCACCCAGGCTGCATTTATTTGATCAGAAATACAGTGATATTGTGAAATATTATTACAATTCAAAGTTATCTATATTTTAAACTGTAATTTATTCCTGTGATGCAAAGCTGAATTTTCAGCATCATTACTCCAGTCTTCAGTGTCACATGATCCTTCAGAAATCATTCTAATATGCTGCTTTGCTATTTGATAATAATAATAATCATGATATATTTTTTTTCAGGGTTCTTTGATGAATAGAAAATTCAATGAACAGCATTTATTCGGAATAGAAAGGATAGTCTTTACTGTCTTTACTATAATTTTAAAACTATTTATAATTTGTTAACAATGTTGCAAATTCTACGTACTTCATATAAAAAATGAATTGAACATAAAAATGCTAATTAAATATATTTATTTTGGCCTCCTCAGTATTTTCTGAACATGAAGCCATTTGCTCAACCCTATTTTGTTCCTTTTACTGTATATGGAAAGTTCCAAATGTAACTTTTAGGGGGGTGACCTTTACTTTAGTTCTGCTTAGGGAATTTAAGAATCATTTTTTGATTCCTTCGGAAAGGCTCAGCCCCATGTGTTTCATGTTCTCAGCATCAGAAATGGAGCAGCTTCAGATCGGCCCGGCAGCCATGCTGGAGGATGAAATCAGCTGGCTTGATAATTTCGAGCCCACTTGGACCAACGAGCTGGAGACCAGCGAGGCCGACAACATCCTGCTGGCCGGACACCTGCGCCTCATTAAAACCCTGCTGTCCCTCTGCGGCAGTGAGAAAGAGCAGTTTGGTCAGACACTTTTCCGATAAATATGACAGCATGATGTGACTCATATGGAGATTCGGATGTGGATTAGAATGTTTTTTCTTGTTAATGTGCTGCAGGTCCTTCTCTGATCCAGCAGCTTTTGGACGACTTCCTGTTCAGAGCGTCTCGAATCATCCTGAACAGTGACAGCTCATCTAGCACTATAGCATCTATCCACGACTTTCACCCAAAGTAAGGTGAAATGCATACATTCACACGCATTGACATGTAAGTTGCTGAAATTGCCTTTAGCGTTTGTGCGTGTGTTTCTCTCAGGTGCAGTACGGTCAGCAGTCGTCTGGCGGCGTACGAGGTGCTGGTCATGTTGGCTGACAGCTCTCTAACTAACCTGCAACTCATCACTAAAGAACTGCTGTCCATGCACCATCAATCTGACCCATCACTGACCAAAGAGTTCGACGTGAGTGTCCTCACTGTCCTTCTGTCTTTTGAGGAGTTTTGCAACATAGACACTGTTATTGAACTGAACTGAATTAAATTGACATTGGATGGAAACTTGTTTCCACAGAGTAAAAACATTTAAAAGGTAATTGCGACTTCTTTATCGCAAGAGTTTATATCTAAAAAGATTTGCAAGAAATAAAGTCAGAATTATGAGAAATATACTGAACACAGACTTTATAACTCCAAATTCTGAATTTATTTCTCTCAATTCTGACTTTATTTCTCGCCATTTTGAGTTTATAACTCGCCATTCTGACTTTATTTCTCGCCTTTTTGAGTTTATTCTGACTTTTATTTCTCAAAATCTAGTTATATAAATTTGCTTTGAGAGAAAAAAGGCAGAATTGTGAGAACTCATTATTACCTTTTTTTATTTCCATGACAGAAGCAAGCTTCCATAACACTGAACTGACTCGAGCTGACTAACTACACTATTGTCTTCTATAGAGCTCGCAGCTTATAGCTGACGTAAACTTTTCATAATGAACTTCACACAATTATTGAACTGAATTGACTTGAGTTGATTAAAGTCCACATGAAATCAAAATTGACCATACTTACTTTGTTTGCCTAAATTGATCGTTTTGTGGTGAACAATTCATCCATGCAAGTCAATCCACACAAAAAAAAATTTTGGATTCGAAATCTTTAATCAAAATCTGAAAATGCCCCTCCCCTCTGCATTGGAGGACCTTCCCTGATGACGTAGACTTGACGGCTTGGTTTGGGAAACGCTTAACCACTCCCCTCAAACCGTTAGTCTGCTATGAGTGAGAGATGGAGAGGAGGAGTGCTAGAGTAAAACCCTGCCCTATTCCGTTTCACTGGGAAATATGTCACAACACTGGAGAAAAGTCGTTTGCAACTTCCGGTTCACGCGGACTTTAATGACACTATAGTCTTTAGAGCTGCTTTACACCTTTTTGTCACATATTTTATGAAGTTTGCATCATGTTATTTTCCTCTGTTATTGTAAAGCGCTATATAAAAAAGGTGATTTGACTTGACTTTGACTTTGCCATGTTCTACTGTAAGAAGCCTTACAAAAGATGTATTTCCATTCATTTGTGTCATGTGTGTGTTAGTATCTTCCTCCTGTAGACAGCCGCTCTGTGTCTGGGTTTGTGGGGCTGAAGAACGGAGGGGCGACCTGCTATATGAATGCAGTGTTCCAGCAGCTCTACATGCAGCCTGGTTTGCCTGAGGTAAACTTCATTATTACAAGTGTACGGTTAGCACAGTCTCTCTCCATTAGGTGACGCCCTAACCTAAAAGTAGTAGGAGTGAACTGGCAAAGTGTTTATAGCTGTCTGACTCCATATTTTGGTTATTAAACAAAGGATGATTTTTATGCGTGTAATTATAGTTTGTTTTGTTTAATTTAATTGTATTTTTTCGACAGATGGTTCTTTTTTGGTATACTTTTTTTTTCTTCTTTTTTTAGTACAATTCTTTGATATTAGTGCCCAAGCTGTTCCATCTGCTTATAATGAGACATGCACTCTTATAAACTGCATCTTTATGCACTTTAGCTTAGTTTTCATTCTTTAGTTCTTTTACAATCTCCCAACATTACATTTATCAATCCTGCAAAAGGTATCATGGTTTCCACAAAAACTGTTTTCAGCGTTGATAAGAAATGTTTCTTGAGCAGTAAATCATCATATTAGAATGATTTCTGAAGGATCATGTGACACTGAAGATGAGTAATGATGTGGAAAAAATTCAGCTTTGTCATCACATGAATAAAAATAGAAAATTTTAAAAATGTGGTCTTCATCATAGTTTTTGGGTAAGAATATAAACCTGTGTGTGTGTGTGTGTTGTAGTCTGTCTTGTCAATAGAAGATGATGCTGAAAACCCAGAGGAGAGTGTGTTCTGTCAGGTTCAGTCGCTGTTCGGTCACCTGATGGAGAGCAAACTGCAGTACTACATACCTGAGAACTTCTGGAAGGTGAGAAGAACCACCTTTATGATCATCCATACTTAAAATACACTGTATGCATTTATTTAAATTTAAAAAGTTATAAATTCAAAAAATACTTCTTCATTTTTAGTAGTGATCATTTTAAAGTGATACATGATGATAAAAGTGAAATGCTTCCTATCAGTCCAGTGTTTCAGCATAATATATATATATGCTGTAGTTTTTGTCATTTTTAAATGTCTATATAGTTTTTATTATGTTTATTTTTGGTTATTTTTGTACTTTAAATTTGAACTACAAATATGGTATTTTAGTTAATGTTTTGTTGTTTTAAGTTTTAGTTAATGATAATAACCCTGCTCCAGTCATCAGAATTAAGAGCAAGTATTTGATCATTCTCATTACATGCAGATCTTTAAGATGTGGAATAAAGAATTATATGTGCGAGAACAGCAGGATGCCTATGAGTTCTTCACCAGTCTGGTGGATCAGCTTGATGAACATCTAAAGGTACAGCGCACCTGATGTCCCCTGCATACTCGAGTGTACGCGCACAGTCTGAAGTGTGTTTGTAATCCTCCTAATGTCTCCCTTACAGAAAATTGGTCGAGAGCAGATCTTCAAGAACACATTCCAGGGCATTTTCTCCGATCAGAAGATATGCAAAGACTGCCCACACAGGTGAGCCATTGTTTGCTCACCCACATGTCATTCCAAATACATATTTTTCAAGTAGTCTTCTTAAAAACAGTGGCTTGAGTTGGTGTTTGGTTACGGTTTGTAGGTATGAGCGCGAGGAGACGTTCATGGCTCTGAATTTGGGGGTGACGTCCTGTCAGAGTCTGGAGATCTCTCTCGATCAGTTCGTCAGGGGTGAGGTCCTGGATGGCAGCAATGCTTATTACTGCGAGAAATGTAAAGAGAAGGTACAGTTGGATACAGTTGTTCTCCTCCTTAATAAAGAGCTGCAGTGAAATATCTATGTACATTTGTGCTCTCACATTTTGTGTTGCAGCGGACCACTGTGAAGCGCACCTGTATAAAGTCTCTACCCAGCGTGCTGGTCATCCACCTCATGCGATTCGGCTTCGACTGGGAAAGCGGCCGCTCCATCAAATACGACGAGCAGATCAGAGTAAGAGCTCTGCTGATGTCATGTAGTTTTCGGCTGCAACTAATAAATCATTTAAAGGGATACTTCACCTCTGGGAAGATGAATGTGTATTTAAAATAGGTCATTTAAGTAGAAGAAATGTGGAGAAATTTTTGAATTTGGAGCTTTCTAGACTGAGAAAAGCCAGAAAATGTATTTTTGGCTTATGTGGATGAAAGACAACAACTCCCAGAATGCACTTGCTTCGCTGCCTTAGGAGGCCACGCCTACCGGTTAGAGAGCACAGTTGAAAACAACAAGGCTAGCCTAAGTAAGTGATGAGTTTGCCAGGGATTTAGAGACCCAAAATGTCCGGGATTCGGCTTTTGCGTTCTACAGTCGCCATTCATCATGTTTACTGTGGCGAGCAGGACGAGGCTGACGGCCGCGGGAGAACGGCGCGAGGCCGGTGGCTTCATACTGAGACGCGCCGGGTCTCGCATCTCTCACGGAGGAGCGGGAATTTTCTTAGCAATGTTAAAACGCACATCAACCGATCACTTGTTTAGCGTTCATGTAAACACTACAGTCAGATTCACCGATCGGAATTAATTCAGTTAGATTGAAACGAGAGGTGTGCATGTAAACAATGAATGGCGACCGCAGAACGCAAAAGCCGAATCCCGGACATTTTTAACAGTCTCGCCCGCCGGACAAGTCCGGGAAAATGAAGATGGTAACCCCTACTTACTCAGCTTTCTCCTATTATTCAGCTTTCTCCACAGAACAAGAGCATGCTAGCTTAGCTTCCAAAGAAAGACGGCTGATACTGTGTACATTCTGTGAGTGAGATCCCACCCTCTATGGGCGGGCTGAAAACATGCGGAACAACGCCATCTACTGGCTGTAGTCTTTAGCCTCTGGACAGAAAATCCTCCGATGACGCAAAATGATGATTTTTGCGTCATCGGAGGATTTTTTCCAGACAAAAAATACATAAATCTCTCCTCTCAGGGGGATATGAGGGGGGAAAGCATGGTAATTCGAAAATACTACAGGTTTTCTACTAATACAAAGCTTAATGCTAAATCCTGAAGTAACCCTTTAAAATTCAATTATTCTGTTGATTATTTCGTTATACACTACTGTTCAAAAGTTTGGAGTCAGTAGAATTTCTAGTAGAAAGTTATAAGTGTCTTTACTTTTACCTTTGATTAATTTAATGTGTCCTTGCTGAATAAAAGTAAATTTTATTGACCCCGATCTTTTGAATGCTAGTGTATAATCGATTTGCATCCATTTCCATAATTTGTTCACTTTGTGTGCTCTTAGTTCCCCTGGGTGCTGAACATGGAGCCATACACTGTGTCAGGAATGGCCCGTCAGGATTCAAGCGCGGATCACGGTGATAACGGAAGGGGGGGTGAGGGCGGATCCGGGGGGTCGCCTCGGAAAAAGGTCACCATCTCTGAGAACTATGAACTGGTCGGAGTGGTGGTTCACAGCGGACAGGCCCACGCAGGACACTATTACTCCTTTATCAAAGACCGCCGGTGAGTGACAGCAAAAGAGAGACCTTGTCTGTTAATGTGTTTTAGCATGTTGCTCTGTTCTGGTGTTTACTTGATCAAAAGTGAGATAATTTATCGTTGATCAGACAAAAATCATAAGTCTGATCACTATTCACAGGATTTTTCAAGTTCACCTGGTTATTTGTGAGTTGATAAAAAAAGATAACTATTAAAATAAATTACTCTGAAAAGAAAACTATCAAAATAAAACGCTTACTAAAAAAGTATTTTATGTTTACCTCCACATCATTTAAAGGAACAAGCCGACTTTTTGGGACTTTAGCTTGTTCACTGTATGCCCCAGAGTTAGATAAATCCATACATACCCTTTTCATCTCCGTGCGTGCCGTAACTCTGTCTGACGCACCCACTGCTAGCCTAGCTTAGCACAAAGACTGGAGGTAAATGGCTCCAGCTAGCATACTGCTCCCAATAAGTGACAAAAAAACGCCAGCATTTTCCTATTTACATGTTGTGATTTGTATAGTCACAGCGTGTACAAATAACAAGGTCACATGAGACAGCCATCTTCTAACCGTATACATACTGGGAACTATATTCTCAGAAGGCGAAGCACTGCTACTTTGGCGGAGTGATTTGCTTGCAGCGCCTGAGAAGCCCCGTGGTGAGGAGCAGAGAATTTGCTCAGAGTTGGGGTGAATCACTCCACTGAAGTAGCAGTGCTTCGCCTTCTGAGAATATAGTAGAAGATGGCTGTGTCTCATGTGACCTTGTTATTTGTACACGCTGTGACAATACAAATCACAACATGTAAATAGGAAAATGTTGGCGTTATTTTGTCACTTATTGGGAGCAGTATGCTAGCTGGAGCCATTTACCTCCAGTCTTTGTGCTAAGCTAGGCTAGCAGTGGGTGCGTCAGACAGAGTTACATGGAGATGAAAAGGGTGTGTGTGGATTTATTATCTAACTCTGGGGGATACGGTGAACAAGCTAAAGTCCCCAAAAGTCGGTGTGTTCCTTTAACCATTAAACAACATCAGATAACCATGAAAGTGAATGTGTTGTTAAATTATATATAAATGTTTAAGGTCAAAGGGGTTCAGCTGATAGAAAAGTTTTGGAGTTCTTAGTCTACTACACAAATTATGAGAGATGAGTTGCATTGGGTTTTAATACTTGAGTTTTATACCAGGAAACAAGATAGGAAAAAAGAGATTACAGAATGCATTGTAATATTACATAAAGCTTTTGGTAAAGGATCACAGGTAGCTTGTGTTTGAACGATAAGTTTATGAAGTTCTGCGGAGTCTATTTCCATAATACTTCAGTAACTGTAATATCTGAAACATGTGCTTAATTTTCCTGGGAGGTCTTTTGCCCCTCTCTGTGTGCATGTATGTGTTTTTATGGGTCTCTGGGGGGCCGTGCTTCTGTTTTTGGCAAGAGTGCTTTTATTAGAGTCTTAAACTGTCCCAGATGCTTGGCGGCATGATGGCGCTTTTAACCAGCGCTTTATTTTTTTCAGGGAATGAAGGAATGTTTGAGTGACCACTATGAACTGAGCAAGATCCATAACATGTTTTTCCAACGCTCTCTTCCCTTTTAGGGGTAGTGCACGAGGACGCTGGTATAAGTTTAACGACAATGTTGTGGAAGAGTTTGACATGAACGATGAGACTCTGGAGTATGAGTGTTTTGGGGGAGAATACAGACCCAAAGTTTACGACCAGTGTAAGTCATTAATATTTCTTTAAATCCATAAATATTAATTATGTCAGAAGTAAGTACCAAGTCAGTAAAATAAACATTTCTGGTAGTACCTCCTCTGAACATGAACACAAAATTAGGCCTAAAAGTAACTGAATAGCTATAAAATAAAACATAAATACGTAAACGGCTTACAAATATAAACTTCAAGCCCTTTTACTTAGAGGATATATTATACCCCTTTTCAAAGTCTTGTTTTCGGGGTCTACTAGAAAAGGTTTTAATGTTAAAAAAACACATATTTGACATTGTTGCAGCACCTCTCTTCCCAGTCTGTCAGTAACGCTCTGTTTAGTTCCTGTCTCTATGAAGCCCCACCTTCTGAAAAGCACAATGCTCTCTGATTGGTCAGCTGGACCAGTGTGCTGTGAATGGTCAATCGTTTCAAGCGTTTTACGTTTAACCCTTACCATAACCGCAAGTGTCAACACACTACTAACACAACTCAGCCAGGCCTCGCCCCTTTATATTGCGTATGCCTTGGTTGGGAATTATTAAAATGAGGAATATTATGAGGTGTTCATTCCCGGAAAGAAAACTCAAGCGTTTCAGGCAGTTCAGAAACAGTGCTTACTGATATAGAGATACTTTGTGCTTTGTAACCTTACAGACATTTTTCGTGCTCAAACAGCAACTTTACACGCTAAAAGTTGAAAATGTTAAAAAGCATAATAGGACCCCTTTTATTTAGTTAATTTGTTTCTTTGCGTTATTAGCTAGAATATTCTTTTTTTTCTGTGGTATCAAGAAACAATTTCACTGTACATCTTACACTTATCCTAGATAGATTAAATTCACCTCATTATCCTCATTATCACTCATGGGGTTCTTATGATTATGTGTTCACATGCTATAGCGAACCCCTATCCGGATGTGCGGCGGCGCTACTGGAACGCCTACATGCTGTTCTACCAGCGCATCAGTGACCAGAACTCTCCCGTCCTGCCCAAAAAGAGTCGAGTCAGCATCATGAGGCAGGAGGCAGAGGATCTCTCCCTGTGAGTTAGCGTCTTCCTCCTGCATCGATGTTTGAACATGGACACACTTATTAATGTTCATTATGCTAAATCTCAGGTCAGCCCCGTCCTCTCCGGAGATCTCACCCCAATCCTCCCCACGGCCTCCCAGAGCCAACAACGACCGCCTCAGCCTGCTCACACGCTTGGTCAAGAAAGGAGAGAAGAAGGGTCTGTTTGTGGAGAAGATGCCCGCCAGGATCTATCAGGTAGAGATTTTAAGGCCTGTGACTAAAAGAAAGGTTCTGGGTTCAATATCAACATCTTCTGGAATAAAATATATAAATGGTTGAGAGAACCATCATGTGTCATCCTGATAATATTGTTCTGAGGTATTACGATGTTTTGACAAGTTTGACACACACCTGATTTTTCTATAGATGGTGAGAGATGAGAACCTGAAGTTTATGAAGAACAGAGATGTTTACAACAGCGATTACTTCAGCTTCACACTGTCTCTGGCCTCTGTCAATGCGGTAAACACTGAAAATTCAGTTGATTATTGCCTCTTCTGTAAGCTCTGTATATTGACTGCACTCATTTTTGAGCTTTACCTTTTTACAGACAAAGTTAAAGCATCCGTCTTATCAGGCCATGGCAAAAACCAGTCTGCAGCTGGCTGTCCAGTTCCTCTTCCACACGTACCTGCGAACCAAAAAGAAACTCAGGTGAGACAAAGCTTTTGTTCACAGTGCTTAAACTCAAGGCTTGTTCCAGTTGTTGTTATTATTGTTAAACTATTACAAAGACGAGAGTTAGTGGTGAAAACATTTTCTATTTCGTTATAAAATATTTATTTTATAATTAATAATTATATATATATATATACAGTACAGAGAGAA
Source organism: Scardinius erythrophthalmus (assembly GCF_964197995.2). Lineage (NCBI taxonomy): Eukaryota > Metazoa > Chordata > Actinopteri > Cypriniformes > Leuciscidae > Scardinius > Scardinius erythrophthalmus. The sequence continues at coordinate 31,199,682 of NC_138231.1, forward strand.
AGAAAGTAATCGTAATAATAAACAATGTGTAATGCACTGTAAATTTGCAAAGTAAAATATATATACATATACACATATATACATATATCTCTATATCTCAATATCTCATTAAATGAATCTCCCAAGTGTGACTTTAGACTGATTGTATGTTATCAATGTGCAACTCTGCCGTCTTCTCTCTCAGGGTGGACACAGAGGAGTGGATTGCTACCGTGGAGGTTTTGTTGTCCAAGAGTAGCGAGGCGTGTAAGTGGATGGTCCAGTACCTGGTGTCACCTGAAGGACGGGAGATCATCAAGTGAGCGTTATGTCCATCATCCTCTGTATAAACACTGGCAATAGAATCACCATTGGCAATAGAATCACCATTGGCTTTTAAACATTTTAAACACTTAATCATATATATATATATATAGAGAGAGAGAGAGAGTGCCATTTATTTTAAAGAAATACAGAACACTTTTAAACTAATTGTCCAAATAAGATTTGAGGCCACTGTACATTTAAATTCTGTTAAAAAGAAATGCATGGAGAGCCGTAAATTGTGCTAAAAGACCATGAGGGTTTTTAAGATGTTCCCTCACTTTTGTTTCCAGTTCCCCCAAAACCAAAAACACCTGTGTTTATGTAAGTGTATGGCCATAATTGTATTGCTACAGCCACAGCTGCTTTCTGACATCCTGAGAGGTGGGTCAGTGTAGAGCGTGTAAGCGTGATCTGGAGATTCGCATCCCTGTTACACGATTGGCGGGTTGGTATCGGATGATAGGGCTGCCCCAAATATCACCCCACGAGTCCACACCGCAGCCGAAGCCAGGGAATGTTCCGGATTGTTTTATGATCAAGTTCTGACACACTTCCAACAAAACAAGCAACCGTTTCCCTTATCAATGGAGACCTGGAGCCATAATTTCGCAAACTCTTTTCTCCCTGGAAAGAACGATAGAGTTGGCTCTGCAGGAAGAGTTTCCACAGAACCTCCCAACCAGCTCAGATATGCCAACATCCATTATCTCCTACCAAGTATTCATGCAAAACATTCACAAGTAAATGGATGAATCTCATAAAGGACATGTCTTCCTCTCTCTGTAGGATCTGTCTGTTGGAAGGCAGTGTTCGTGAGGTCCGTGTCGTGGTGGCCACCATCCTGGAGAAGACCCTGGAGAGTGCTTTGTACTTCCAGGACGCTGGGCTGGACTGTCTTTTGGACATGCTGCTTTCTCTGTTGGATAAGGACGTCCCGGACAACTGCAAGAACTGTTCTCAGTACTTCAGCCTCTTCAGTAACTTTGCTCAGAGGGTGAGAACGATGATGTCACTGTTATGGGCACCAGACAGTATATTTTAAAAATGTACATACTATTAATTTTCTTAATGGAAAAGAGAAAGTTCAAGAAAGCACCATTAAAAGTGGTCACATTAGCAAAAATGTTGCCTTTTCACCCTCACTTGAAACTCCCGATCATGCAGATTCCTATTAGAATGACTAGAATTCAATAGAACATCAAAACCTGTAAATGTGACCTCACCTTATGTCTTCTAAAGCCACAGAGATTGAACAGATTGAAGTTATTCACTGATGATCTGTTTCAGGGCTATGGACCGTGTCAACTGCTGCTGAAACATTCAGCTTATCGTCGCATGCTTGTCTTCCTTCTGGGAGCCAACCGGCAAACCAATCAGGTATTGCTGACGCCTGATTATGTGAATATTGAGGATTGCTTAAGCGCTCATGTTAACCTCCATTGTTTAATGTCTGCGTTAATGACATTCTGCTGGTTGTGTGTTTTAGCACCGGCGCTGGAGTTCAGCACAGGCTCGAGAGTTCCTGCATCTTCACAACACTCTGGCCTTGATAGTGCTGCACACAGACCTCGCGTCTCAGAGGACAGAGGGTACGAACGCAGTGATTTCTGGACACACACCAAAGTTATTAGCATTAATAAAAACTGTAATGATTATGAGAGAAAACACTTTTTTATATTTATTTTATAAATTAAAAAATGACAAAATGCGTAAGATTTTAAAGTCCCCCTGTAGTCAATAATTTCATCCCTTAAAACTCATCTTTGATCACCAAAATGATATTTTTAAATGTTTTTCCTTGAAAAAAAAATTATTCATGCCTTAAAATGGCTTGCATGTAACTCTACACCCTTGCCTCATTTAGTATGAATATGTAAATGAGCCCAGCCTCCACTCACTCACACCAGCTCAGAGATCCACTCGTTGTCCTGATTGGTTACAAGGTAGTTTGTGGCGTCAGAAACACCAGCGATTTCAAACCGCATTTTTGAAACTGTCTTTGGTTCACTGCAGTTTTAAGGAGAAATGACTCAGCAATGGTGTTGACTTATGAATTTGCACATGGTTTGTCTTAAAGCAAATTAAAAGCACCACATAGACATATAAACAACATTAAAAGCTTGATTTTCACCACGGGGGGACTTTATGAAATTAATGCTTTTATTCAGCAAGGACGCATTAAACTGATCAAAAGTGACAGTAAAAACATTCTATTCCACCATTAAAATATTAAGCATCTGTTTTGAAAATGAATAATAATACATGTTTCTTGACCATCAAATCAGCATATTAGAATGATTTCTGAAGAATCATGTGACACTGAAAACTAGAGTAATGATGCTGAAAATTCAGCTTTAGCATCACAGGAATAAATAACATTTAAAAATATATTAAATTAGAAAACTGTTTTCTAAATTTTTTTACATTTCACAATAGCACAGTTTTGCTGTATTTTTGATCAAATAAATGTATAAGAGACTTCTTTTAAAAACATTAAAATGCAGACCCCAAACTTTTTAATGGTAATAAAAAAACAAATCTAAAAAGTCCACTGCATCCCTTCAGTAGTGCAGCAGACTGCACTTGTGTTTAGATGTTACTGGTGTTCTGTGTGACTGATGAGGTAAATCTGATGTGTTAATCGTGTGTGTTCAGCTCAAGGAGTGTTCAAGCACGCTTCCTCAGGACTGGTGGCTCCATCTTCACCCCTCCTGCCTCTAAATCCAGACATCAACACGCTCCTCTTTAAAGCGGAGGGACATGTGTATCTCATGGAGGTAAGACTACATCTCTTTTTCACTCTCTCCTGTCTCCATCTGTCTATTTTGCACTCTTCTGACTGAGGCTCGTGTGTTTCAGGTGATGTTTGCCATGCGTGAGTTGTCCGGCCCGTTGTCGTTTCTCATAGAGATGATCACATATTGCTCGTTCTGTAACGAACCGTTCTCACTGGGAGTCCTGCAATTACTCAAGGTTGGTATATCCTTACCTATAAGAATTTTGTTTTTAAGAATGAATCAGAATTATTTGTAATTAATAATATATAAAAGATCATATACAAATCTGAAGTAACCTGACAATGTGTTCATGTTCTAGAATCATCTGGAAACGGCTCCTCCTCATGAACTGAAGAACGTTTTTCAGATGCTGCTAGAGATCCTGGTGAGTGATACTATATAAATGTGTGATATTGTTATGAATACTACTTTGGAGTAGGTAATGATCTTCCTGTCACCTCTCAGATGGTAGAGGACCCTCTGCAGTCCCAGAGGCTTAAATATGCATTTGAGTCTGAAAAGGGCCTTTTGGGTAAGAACCATATCACTTGGCTGCATCAGCATTAGTATTTGTAAGATTAGACTGATTTGAACTCACTTGATTCTTGTTTATTCACAGCTTTAATGCATCAGAGCAACAATGTGGACAGCAGTCGTTGCTATCAGTGTGTGAAGTTCCTGGTCACACTGGCACAGAAGTGAGTGTAGAACACCAAATGCACAATATAGATGTTTACATAACTGGGTTGTAAACATATATGATATAATGGCGTAATTTCAGTTATCACTCAATATTATTTCATCTATCCATAATATTGAAATTGAATATTTAATCATTCGTGATCATTTATTATGTTTACATTTAGATGATTTTGCTATCATCTAACACTCAATTAAAGTTAGTCTAAATACACAAAAATGTAATAACACTTGTAATCTATAAATAATAACTATTCATTTTTCATATTCTACACTATAAATAATGTCCATTAAAATGCGTTATATTTGCAGATTCCTTGTTGCATCTGAAATTGGTTGTTTTTCTTGTTACGCCTTTAGAAACTATAACACACATTAAAATGCAAGTATTATAACTCTGGTTACAATTATTCATGTGACCATACAATGCATTATAAGGTGCGTTAATTAAAAATACTTTTATAATGCAGTATAATTAAAAGCTTCAAGTAAAGTGTTACCCATTATCTGTAATGGCCAGATTTTTTAAATATTTGTGCTTCCCTGTTGTTTTTATGATATGATGAGGCTTATATTTTATAATATATAGTATATATAATATTATGGCTTATATTTTAAATGTCTACTATGTTTAAAAATGATGGCAGATACCATTATGGTGACGGATAAATGGTGCATTTTTAGATATAGTGTTAAATAATGAAGTGTTTCTGGCTGCAGTGATGTTAAATGCCTCTGTGTTTCTGTTAGATGTTCTCCAGCTAAGGACTATTTTAAAGAGCTCTCGGGACATTGGAGTTGGGCAGTGCAGTGGCTTCAGAAGAAGGCAAGAGACCACAGATACGCACTCACACAATAGTTCTTCTTTATTGTGCATTTTTTAAATTCCCCCTCTCCTCTTTCAGATGTCTGAGCACTACTGGACACCTCAGAGTAACGTATCGAATGAGACGTCCACGGCTAAAACCTTCCAGCGCACCATCTCCGCACAGGTACTGCATTTACAGTCTGACGTATCATTGTGCTGCGTTAATGTCATTATTGAACTTGTTTTACATTATACATAACCAATATAAACGTATGTATTCGTCATTCCTCTCCTTGTCTTTTGTACATCCTTAATGTTTTGCTTTTCTTTGAGATGAAAACACCCCCAAAACAGCACAAAAATGCTAATTTAAGCTAATTTGCTGTTGTACAAAATTATTTTTTTAATCATTAAAAAAGCTTGCATTTTAAAAACATTTAAAGACTTTTATTTTTGTACCTGTGTTTTATATTTTGTATTTTATTTTAAAGGTTTAGTTCACCCAATAATGAAAATTGTCATCATTTACTCACCCTCATGTCATTCCAAACCTGTAAGACTTTCGTTCATCTTCTAAACACAAATGATGGTCTTTTTAATGAAATCTGAGTTGATTTCTGTCCCTCCATGTACAGCTGCACAACTACCACTTTGACGCTTCAAAAAGTTCATAAAGAGATCGTAAAACTAATCCATATGAATTAAGCGGTTTAGTGAACACGATCACTTTTTATGATGAACAGATTAAATTTAGGTGTTTATTCACATATTCATCAACTCGCACATCAGTTGTGGTAAACGGAAGCTCAAGCATGTTTGCTTGACGTGCGAGAACCAATGAGGTTCATTCTCATGTTACGCAGCACGTTTGAGCTTCCGCAAGAACCAATGAGCTTCATTCTCGTGTTACGCAGCACGTTTGAGCTTCTGCAAGAACCAATGAGCTTCATTCTCGTGTTACGCAGCATGTTTGAGCTTCCGCAAGAACCAATGAGCTTCATTCTCCTGTTACGCAGCACGTTTGAGCTTCCACAAGAACCAATGAGCTTCATTCTCGTGTTACGCAGCACGTTTGAGGTTCCGCAAGAACCAATGAGGTTCATTCTCGTGATACGCAGGATGTTTGAGCTTCTGCAAGAACCAATGAGGTTCATTCTCGTGTTACGCAGAATGTTTGATGTTTCGCAAGAACCAATGAGGTTCATTCTCGTGTTACACAGGACGTTTGAGCTTCCGCAAGAACCAATGAGGTTTGTTCTCGTCGTCACGCGGGTTCTTTTGAGCTTCTGTTTATATGTAAATAAAAGCCTTAATTTAATCTCTTCATCATATAAAGTGATCGTGTCTCTTCAGAAATTTGGACTAAACCACTCAATTCATATGGATTAGTTTTATGATCTCTTTATGAACTTTTTAATCGTCAAAGTTGCGTAGAGTGTCAATGGAGGGACGGAAAGCTCTCAGATTTCATCAAGAAGATCTTCATTTGTGTTCCAAAGATGAACGAAAGTCTTACGGGTTTGGAACAACATGAGGAATTAATTAGTAATTAATGACAGAATTTTCATTTTGGTTGAACTATCCCTTTAAAATGTAAAAAAAAGCTAAGAGTTAGCTAGCCATGCACACCCCCTTTGGCCGTTATGGGAGAATCATGACATTTGACCTGCTAAATGGGGCTCAATGAATGGTGGGTTTTGTGTGTAGGACACTCTGGCTTATGCCACAGCTTTACTGAATGAGAAGGAGCAGTCCGGCAGCAGCAATGGATCAGACGGCAGCCCGGCCAATGAGAACTCAGAACGAAGCCTCAGACAGGTCTCATTATTTCAGCAGTCCATCATCAGTTACATCATAAAACAATCAGCAGCATTATGCTAAAACATTCTAGTGTTTAATAAATCATTATATTCACCATTTCGTCCTCTTTCTCTCAGGGATCTGAATCCCCAATGATGTTGGGCGATTCTCGGAGTGATCTAGAAGATGTGGACCCCTAACGTTCCTCATTGTTTGTGCGCAACAAAACACAAAAAAAATCCCTCCGACGGAAAGATGTTGTGGCTCTAAACACACAATCAGAAAACTGCATTTGATCTTCTATGGACTGGAAATGGAGCGACCAGAAGCAGCCAAAGGGCCCGTCGGAGCGCTCGCTCCTCGCCGGAGACGTGAACAGACGCAAATATCTCGTTTTTTTTTTTTTTTTTTTTTTTCTGGTGGTTAAAGCCTGGCTGGATGAAATCAGAATTCATGTCTTACAAGTCATTTAGCTAGTTTCGTCTGACTCGATGAGTTCTGTCAGACGAATGGGACTTAAAAACGGAGGCTTTCATTTCCTTGACGTTTTTACGCAGAACTACTACTATGGTGCCAGACGGGGTGTTTTAAAAGAAATCAGCGTATATTTGCCAATGTAATTAAGTAGATACTATTCATGAGAAATGTAAAGATGTGTTCCATAAGTGTAATTTCAAATGTAAAATAATATTTTTAAGAATCCTTTACTGATTTTCTTTATTTTTTTTCTGGATCTGTTTGAGAGGTGCCTCAAATCTTATTCGAAAAAAAAAAAAAAGAGGAACTTGCCAAGTCTCTGAGAGTCAAATAATCACACCGTTTTTTTTTTTCCCTTCTCATTTTTGCTGGTATTTTTAAAATGCACTTTATATTTGAATTCAGTTTTGTGACAAATTCATCACGTGGAGACAATTGGACAGACATGTCCCCTCGCTGCTCTCTGTCCAATCCTTGACTTTCTGAACAGGAAACCGCTGGATAGGAACAGCGTGCAGCAGAAGACACGAGCGGTTCACGCAAATGCTAGACGGAGAAATATGACAGTGGACACGGGGGACAGACTTTACAGCGGAAGACACATCGCATCAGCAGATGCGTCCTAAGACACATATGCAACACACTGAGACGCTACTGTCCGATGAACGTTTCTTCCTCCCAAAAGACAATGAGTGCTACAATCAGATGTGTGTCATCTCACTCTTTCTGTTCATCTGTTTTGATGTTGTCTTGTGCCGCCCTGGTATGAAGGTCTAGGTCATGACACTTTTCAGGGTAAATGTTGCCATATTTGTCCCTTTTTTTGTTTTTTGTTTTAGTTTGCCTGCATCTTTTCCATTCAGTCTGCCTTATGCGATAGAATGACGGGGCGAGGATCGGGCAGAAAGGGGAGGGGAAAGAGAAAGACAGAGGTTGTTGGAGAGATGGGAAGTTGTCACAGAGCAGTAAAGTGCCTTTACTCGACTCGTCCCCTATGCTGCTCGCGTCCTCGTCTTGAGACAAACCAGTGGACACGTCTCGCTACACAAATGCCTGAACTCGCTCGACGTTACGAAAACAGCGCACACGCATATGCTCTGCCGTGCTCATCTCAGAGCGCCATATGAGGACACAGGACGCTTGTTTGAGCCGGGCCTGTGATGTCTCCTTCAGGGAGTCCGCAGGGTGATTCATCTGCCGTTTGCTGCTCATTTTGTATTTAGACTAGAACACTTAGCAACATCGCTTCAATGTTTACAGCGGAAAGACCTCACCACCACCTTACGCAATCGTTTGCTGAAAGAGTGAACCGTAGTGCTGCTTTTTTACCTCACAGTCACCTGCTCTTTGCTTGGGTTTTTTTTTGTGTGTGTGTGGAAACTTTCACATTGACGCTTTTTTGATGTGGTTCTTCGCATGTTTGTACATGTGAGAGACTCTCTTGGTGGAAAATAATGGCCAAAGCTAAACCACGCTGGTCCCTTCCATCTGTTGAAAAAAAAAAACATCTTAAACCAGCCTAAGCGGGTATGCTGGTCTTAGCTGGTTTATGCTGGTCTCCCCGTCTTGCTTAGTTGGTATTCAGCTTGTTTAGTGGCCAAAAAACATTTAATACCAGCCAGCAGACCAGCTTGATCCGGCTGGGAGACCAACAGCTATAAATATTTTCCCAACAGGGCAAGCCTGCTTTGCTGGGTTTAGGGGGTTTGGTTTACTTAAACTCTTGATTGGGCTGGCTGGGTGATCAGGTAAAACCAGCATACCATCTTAAACTGGTTCAACATTTTTTTCAACAGGGCCAGCCTGGTTTACTGGTTTTAGAGGGATTTTGGGGACTTTAACTCTAGAATGGTCAAGCTGGTAAAACCACTTAAGGCTGGTTTAAGATGTTTTTTTCTCAGCAGGGTAAGCCCTGCTTAACTGGGTTTAGGGGGTTGGGGCACTTAAACTCTTGATTGGTCATGCTAGATGATCAAGTTAAACCAGCACACCATCTTAAACTGGTTTAACCTTTTTTTTTTCTCAACAGGACCAGTCTGGTTTGCTGGTTTTAGAGTGGTTTTGGGCACTTTAACCCAAGATTGGTCAGGCTGGGCAACCAGGTAAAACAAGCAAACCTGTTAAGGCTGGTTTAAACACTTTTTTTTTCCCCAGAAGGGTATTTGACTTTTTGACTCTTTCTCTAAGTGTCGGCCTCTAATAGTCAGCGAAACACTGCAGTACTCACAACTGCCTTTATACTTTGAATCAGTAAATGGTTCATTCGTAATTCACCGCCGCATATGTGGTTAGTATTTGGGATGATTAGTTAAACAGGCTTTAGTATGACTTTTTCTAAATGTTTCGGGCTGAAGGCATGGGGTTCAGCGACGATTGAGGGGACAATTCATCAGATCAGTGCCTGAACATAAGGCGTCTTTCTTATTTTGCTGGAATATGCACATTGGCAAAGATATCACACTAATTTCAGCTGAGCTGCCTAAATCGGTTTTCACTAAATGAGCCCATAAGAAACGGTGGAGTTGCAGTTTATATGTACTTAAGAGACAGGGTGTGATAAAGCTTTCATCAAATCTGATCCTCCTTCCTCCAATCAGTCTTTTTTAAACCCTTCCTACACCTGTAGATGCTGTACCAACCACTCGGCAGATCTGTGACAAGGCTTGCATTTTGAAGCTGGGTGTCAGGACAGGGTTTAAGACGCTTGAAGAGTTTTTAATAACTGGGGATTCTTTGATTCATTTCTGCTGCGAGTGTGTAAAATGTGTAAAGGAATCTGTTAATGCATGTTACAACCACATTTTAATTTGTACATCAGAGTTTGACAATGAAAACATTTGATATAAAAATGGAAAAACTGGAATGCACAACTTTTCACAGATTGTGTGACATTTGTACGTGTCAAGTCTGAAGTTGATTTTAGACCATTACTCATATAAAGTTTGTATAAAACTTGTAATGTAAAAATATACATTTATAAAAAGTTGTACTCTTATAAACAGTGCACATGCATAATAGAAGATAATGCTCTCCAAAATATAGTACAAAGAGATTTTGTTCAATTCAGACTGTGTAAATATCAAAATGAAAAGTGCTGACTAAATACAGTGTTATCAATATTATTATCAGTTATCAATATTGGAGGTTTGTTAATCAGTATTGGTCCATATTTTAAATATATCGGCCAATCTTGTATATGTCATTGTACATAATGGTCGTCTCTATGTTTACATTCAGATTACCTTTGCCATCATCCAAGGCTCACTTAAAGTCAGTCTAATAATTTAATAACACTGTTAAATGTAATCTTTAGCAAATCTCAAAATGAGTATTCATTTTTCAATTAACCCTAAATTCACTTGTAACAAAATAGTATAAAATCGGCCATTACGTAAGTATTGGTTAGAAATGATAAATGCATCCCTATTTAAAATGTGTTTTGCAGTTTAAAGGCCTATTGTAAAGTGTTTTAGCGTGTCTACATTGGTTATGGTTACACCAGAACCAGTTACAATGCTCTTCTCCATCGTGTAATATTCTGTAGTGGCAGAAATTAACTCACTCGTGTCATGCCTCCAACTATTCATTGTGTTATAGCAATTATGTCCTTGGTAACGTGTTTAGAGAAGGGAGGAAAGAGGAACACACATCCGCCTTAGGTCTTCAGTGGTCACGCGGCTGGTGGGACGGGCGGTGCCTGCAGCAAGTGGCGATGGCGGCAGCTCCTTTATCTCCTCCAGATGTACGAACTACACAGGTGTTTCCCAAAGCAAATGCCCCATGAGCGATAGAACCACGAGAAAGAGCCTGACAGCCTGTTAGTGTCCAGGACTCCTCGCATGAAACTTCCACCTAAAATAAATAATGCAGGTTAGTGCTGCTCAGATACGCTAAAGGTTCGGTCATATTAGTTGTATGTTATATAAGTTGTATGAAGTACGGAAGTCACTTTCAAGTCTAATAGCTTTCTGTTGGTCAACAGGGCGATTTCACATGACCAACTGAACCTGATGCAAAATTTACATGTCGAAATCTTCCACCCTCACGTACAATCCCATTAAAATGACGGGATTTCACATGCAAAAATGAGATGGACAGCAGTGAATTTGACCACACTTTAATTCACCAAAAAGAATCGAGTGGTTTAATCCAGGTCTTCTGAAGAAGAGACACTCTTTATATGATGAACTGATTTAATTTGGGCTTTTCCTTAGATGAACATTGATCGGTAAACGTAAATAGAGCACTCAATTATGGTAGACGGAAGCTTGAGCATTTATTTTATGATCTCTTTATGAATGAGATTTGGGTGAATAGACTTTCAATGGAGGATAAATCTCCGATTTCATTCAAAAATATCTTCACTTGTGTTCCGAAGATGAACGAACGGGTTTGAAACGACATGAGGGTGAGTAACTAATGGCTGAATTTTCATTTTTGGGTGAACTAACCCTTTAAGTCATGTTTCAATGAATCCACAGGACGTACAACAGATTCAGGAGCTAAACTGCCACTTGTATAAATGTTAGAAGCTGTCCACTGAGTCAATGAAAATGTCTTGAGAGTAAGTCACCTGCTCGCTGACAGCCGTGGGGTCGTGTTCTTTCAGATGACACTCCAGAGAGGACGTGTGGCAGCAGGAGGCATATGACGTTACACCCCTTTTAGCAGGACATGCCCTGCGGCTGCCATGCAGAGGTCGATCAGAGTCCGATACCTCTCCAGAGGAAGAGGAAGAACTGCAGCCTGCAGGGAAATATGACAGTTGTCACATTCTAGAAATAATATACACAAAGACTAAGTTGGCTTTAGGATAAGCATACAGATCTCTATTCAGTGCAATTATTGAAATTATTTAACCAAAACCCAATACACTTCAACTTCATTTGAACCCAGAACAATGCATGAATTAATCCTAATGAAAACCGCTGCAGTGCGAAACCATCTGTCACCTGTCAGCTGGTGTTCTGAGGGACATTCTGCATCCGCGCCTCTCTCGGGACTCTCTATCGTCTGGCACTGAGCTTTATGGCCTGTACAACAGCGCGCTACGGCGAACACACCTTGCCCTCCGTTCCCATTGACGGCAACACACTCTTTCTGCCCATCTCTCACCTGTCAGAAAGGAAATGACTAAACATTCCTCTACTTTACTCGCTCTCTGGTGCAAGTAGTGACTTGCATCAGGCTGACAGTTTAAACGGTATTTTTTGAGGATACTGAACAAACTTTCTCTGATAATGACCTCCACTCTTTCTCCAGCTCTCGCTCCGTTATGTGAGAAACTGGAGCAGCTCAGCATCTCTTCACCGTGGCGACAGCGGGACACAGTTGTGGCGAAACCTGAAGGGCCTGACCTCTCAGACCAAACCGACCTACAGAGCAGATCCTCTCCTGTGAGAAAACACACATGTAGTGGGCAACCTCATCAAAAATACACAACAAACTGCATTAAGGCCACCTTAATGGTTACAGATATGTTTTGGGCACTTGTATGGCGCTTTTCCACTGCATGGTATGGTACGGCACGTTTTGGCGCTTTTCCACTGCATGGTATGGTACGGCTCGGTTCAGTACGGCTCACTTATGACGCATTTCCACTGCATGGTACGGTACGGTACGGCTCGCTTTAAATGGTACCACCTCTGTTGAGGTTCCAAGCGTACCGTACCGATACTAAAATGTGACGTGAAAACACTGCAGATCACTGATTGGTCAGACAGAATCATCACTACCAGCGTCATTGTATTTACGACACGAGACACTAAACCCGCTAGATTTAAATAGCCAATAGACAATAGCCAACCTGTTTTAAAAGTATTTGCTTAAAAAAAAAAAGAGTATAAACTTCAAAAAAAGAAATGGCTGAATCGTGGTCAGTGGACGAGGTGCAGACGTTCCTCTCGTTGGTTGCCGAGGAGCGGATGGGGCAACACGGAATGAAAAATTCGCATTTAATATGATGATGTCATGGTAGTAGAGACGGCAACTATAACGATCAGTCCCACCCACTTTGAAGCGGTACTAACTGCAGTGGAAAAGCAACCGAGCTAAAGCGAACCGAACCGTGCCGTACCGAGTCGAGTCGTACCACGCAGTGGAAAAGCAAAGCGAGCCAAACCGTTCCGTGACGATTCGAACCGTACCGAGCCGTACCATGCAGTGGAAAAGCGCCAATAGTGTTTAAATTAGTCACCCCTCATGGAAACCCTGTTACCCGGGCCAGTAACAGACTACCAAAAATGGTTTAATACCCTTTTGGAAGTTCAACTCTTCCAAATTGTTTCAGGGAAGAATAAAATGCAATAAATGAACAATTGTATGAAAATAAATCAGTAAAACAAAACAATAAATAACGTTAGTATTATTAATAAATGTTAACAGGATTATTATATTAGGCTATATTATAAATTCAGTGCAGTCTGCTAAAATATAATATTAAATAAAATATAGTATGTAAATAAAGTAAAACAAAACAATAAATAAGGTTAATTTTAATAATATATACTTATAAGGTTATTATATTACATATAAATTCACTGCAGTCTGCTAATTATAATATTAATTATTAAAGGTTAATATAATATTGTACTATATTATACTATATATTATAAATCCACTGCAGGTAAATTTATATATTATATTATAGTATATTATATTATGTATAAATTCACTGCAGTCTGCTAATTATAGTATTATTAAATTATTAAGGGTTGATATTATATTATATATAAATACACAGTCAGTCTGCTAATTATATTATTATTAAAGGTTGATATTTTATTATATATAAATACACAGTCTGCTAAATATAGTATTAAATTAATTAGGGGTTAATATTAAATATGAATAGGTTATTATATTATTTTATATTTTAGTACATAAATTCATTGCAGTCTGCTAATTATAGTATTATTAAATTATTAAAGGTTAATATTAAATATTCTAAAGTTGTTACATTACATTATATTATACATTTATTGCAATCTGCTAATTATAGTACTGAAATCATCATACATCAGACTGTAATATCAGTCCATTATTAATAACTGTTGCTGAAGTTTACTCGTGAACTCTGACCTGTGAGTGTGGAGGTCGGGTCAGGCAGGGCGACCACCATGTTGGGTGTAGTGAGACGGTGGTCCTGTGGCAGAGACTCTGGGTTCAGACTCTGTTTGTCTGAATGATAGAGGAGCTGTTGCAGAAGCTCAGTAGAGCTGGAGTTTGGACTCAGATTCAGAAGCACCGCCGCTACACCTGAAAACACACACCGACCAGAGTTGCTTATATGGACAGACTGATCAAATGTACTCTCATCCATCTAATAACATGCACTAATAATAGTACGCATTAGTGTGTGCGTGTGTGTGCGCTAACCAGCAACATGTGCCGCCGCCTGTGACGTTCCGCTCTTGGTAGTGAAGCAGGTAGAGCAGTCACTGGATGCGCTGATGATGTCATCACCGGGTGCGAACACATCCACGCAGCGGCCCACGTTGGTGCCGGTCTTCCCAGTGCTCAACGGCTGGTCAGCTAAATTAACGGCCCCTACTGTTATCACCTGCAGCAGGGGAACGAATGATGTCAAAACCGACTGTATTAACAAGCATATGCTTTCCTGAAGGATTCTCCGGTCAGTACCTCGGGCTCTGAGGCTGGTGAGTACAGACAAGCATCATCGTTGTAGTTCCCAGCTGCAGCAATAAGCACTGCTCCAGATTCCACCATTTTCCTGCAGGCAGCGTTGAGGGTGCGACTGAATCCCCCAACAAACGGCAGCAGGAGGATCACAGGTGAGATAGGCTGAGACATCAGAGATGACTGGATATACTCTAGACCTGCAACAGAGTTGTGTATTATAATCATGAAGACTTCAAAAGTTTGGGATCGGTACGATTTTTTATGTTTTTAAAAGAAGTTTCTTCTGCTCACCAAGGCTGCATTTATTTGGTTGTCGCCCAAGGCTTGATTAAAAATACGACAACAACAAGGAAAACAGTAATATTGTGAAATATTATTACAATTTAAAATAATTGTTTTCTTTAAATATATTATGAAATGTAATTTATTCCTGTGATGCAAAGCTGAATTTTCAGCCTCATTACTCCAGTCTTCAGCGTCACATGATGCTTCAGAAATCATTCTAATATGGTGATTTGCTGCTCAAGAAACATTTCTTATTATTATCATTGTTGAAAACAGTTGTACTTTATTTCAGGATTCTTTGATGAATAGAAAGTTAAAAAGAAAAGCATTTATTTGAAATAGAAAGCTTTTGTAACAATACGCACTAACAGACAAAAAATTGGGGTCAGTAAGAATTTATTTTTGGAAAGAAATTAATACTTTTATTCAGCAAGGATGCATTAAATTGATCAAAGTGACAAAGCGATTTATAATGTTACAAAAGATTATATTTCAAATAAATGCTGTTCTTTAGAACTTTCTATTAATGCGACACTGAAGACTGGAGTAATGATGCTGAAAATTCATACATTTTATATATAATATATTCCAATAGAAAACAATTATTTTAAATTGTAATAATATTCCACAAAACTTTTTTTTGTTTTTGTTTTTTAAATCAAATAAATGCCTTGATGAGCTTCTTTTACATTACAAAATCTCACAGATCCCAAAACAGCAGTGTGAACAGCAGTGTGTGTGTATATATATATATATATATATATATATATATATATATATACATATATATACATATATATACATATACATATATATATATACATATATATATATATATACATATATATATATATATATATACATATATATATATACATATATATATATATATATATATATATACATATATATATATATATATATACATATATATATATACATATATATACATATATATACATATATATACATATACATATATATACATATATACATATATACATATATACATATATATATATATACATATATATATATATACATATATATATATACATATATATATATATATATACATATATATATATATATATACATATATATATATATATATACATATATATATATATATATACATATATATATATATATATATACATATATATATATATACATATATATATATATATATATACATATATATATATATACATATATATATATATACATATACATATATATATACATATACATATACATATATATACATATACATATATATACATATACATATATATATATATACATATATATATATATACATATATATATATATATATATATATATATATATATATATATATTACTTATGTTTTGGTTTACCTGCTAAAGCTGCATATATAAGATATTATATTATAAAGCTATATATATATATGTATATATATATATATATATATATATATATATATATATATATATATATATATATATATATATATATATAGCTTAATAATATCTATAATATAATAAGTATATACATATACTTATTTTTTTATTATTATTTATGTTTTGGTTTACCTGCCAAAGCTCCTGACACGGTACCCTTGCCTTGGCAGTTCAACACTCGGACACTGTTTACACTGGCACCTCGAGCGACACCCGAGTCCCGTCCACTGACCACTCCTGCTATGTGTGTGCCGTGACTGTCACACTGACTAGCCTGAGGGCAGAAGACCGTAGGAAGTGATGCATGGACATATGCTTCTCATTAGCACTTACACGAAAAACTGCCCAGTTACCATAAAACATTTAATGACATTCTCCAACCTGTCTGTGAACTCTGACCCCATCCTCCTCTGGCACACTGTTGAAGTCCGTCACCATCACCCTGTCCTCAATCTCACGATGAGTCACCTGAACGCTTGTGTCTAAGAGATACACTCCCACCTTTGCGCCGTCATCTGCATACACACAAGCATGACGACTCAACAGATCAAGAACCATAAATGGCAAAATACTTGAAGAACAGGGAAGATTCAAGATTAAACATTTTATCGCCATAAAAAGCATTTGCACAGTGCAGAAAGCAAATCTTTCACTTCAGGATCTCAGAATATAATTTTAGAAGGTAGATTAAAGGGGTGGTTGAATATGATTTAACTTTTCTAACTTTAGTTAGTGTGTAATGTTGCTGTATGAGCATAAACAACATCTGCAAAGTTACAACACTCAATGTTCAAAGCAAAGGGAGATATTTGCTTTTAAAGAAATTGCTTTTTAAGGACTACAACAAACGGCTGGTAGGGACTACACGACATTCCTCCCGGGTTAGTGACATCACTAACCCTAAAATTTACATAAACCCCACCCCCTGAACGCTATTTATAGATTATCAAGACAGAATATGCTAATCAGTGACTAGAAAATAACTACACATAAGCTACATAAATTCACCAACTAACCATTCAGAAATGTTGTCTACATGTTGTCAGTTCACCTTGAGTCTCTCCATCTTTCTGACTTCGATTTGAACATAAAAGGCTAAAAGTTTTTAAAATTTCCAGTGCATGTTTGTGTGAGGTAAAAGCACAAGCTCTTGAAGCTCCGCCCCCTGTGCCAGGAGCAGCAGCTCATTTGCATTTAAAGGAACAGACACAAAACGGTGCGTTTTTGCTCACCCTCAAAAAGTGACAACTTTAACATGCTATATAAAAATATCTGTGGGGTATTTTGAGCTAAAACTTCACATACACACTCTGGGGACATCAGAGACTTATTTTACATCTTGTGAAAAGGGCATTTTACCACCCCTTTAAAGTGTTTTGGGAAAGAAAAGAGTGAGAGAAGAGACTTTAGCTCACTGAGTGGTGAGTATTTTCCAGGCTCATGTTTGTTTTGAAGGATGCGCTGCAGGTTCCATGGGATGCTCTGGGCAAAGATAGAGGAATCCTCTTCAATGTATTCCACATGGGGCAGCTTTACTGCCTGACAAAAAAAAAAAAAAAAAAGCGATGGAATGAAAAAGACAGACAATTCAAGTTTTTATTTTATAATCCAGTCAATAATGTTCAAACATTCTTAAATATAAAATATGTACTGAGATATGAAATACAAAACTGAGAGCATTATTGTGAAAGAGTGTCTGTAAATTACCATGTGAAGAACATCGCTGCTCATTTTCACCAAAAACCCATGGAAGGCTCCTGAATAAGTCTGCAGTATTTCGATCAGGTATCCGCGTTTCGCGGCTTTTGCGCGGAGCCTGCGCGTGGTGCGCTCCACCTGGTTCACGTGCGTTCCGTTCCGCATCACCACTATATACTGACCCGGCATGCGCCATGCATCCTGTGCGTAAAAAAGATTTTGATAACCTTCTCATTCCAAACGTTCCACACGTACTACAGTACATTTATTTTAGACGTTCTTGGCTTATAGCAAGGACAACTTGTGAGTGTTTCTACACAGCTAATAAAACAATGTGGGAAGTTTTTTGGCAGTTATATAAAAGGTAGAATGGGATGTTACTCGCTTCTGGGACCAGCTGAAAAGTATGTTTTCATTGTTGATAAATAAACGTAGGGCCTATATTTTTCTTTGATATATATCATCTCATCTTAGCACTTTCGATTAATGACTATATTATGTTTAATTTTGTCATTTTATCTGAATACCAACATTTGTGAGATTCAGGCAGTCAAAACAGTTTTTTTAATTGATCTAATTTTGTATCTGGAAAATAGTGATATATATGACATTGTATTATGTTGAATATCAAAGTTTTTGTGTCTACAGTTATAGTCAAAATGAACGAACTCCCATTGCAAATCAGGTGTATTGGCTAAATGTAGACTTTCAGTTGTTTGTAATGAACAAATCAAACAAAAGTAATTGAAATAGCTCAACACAACAAATGTTGCAAATGGTTTTCCCAAATCCAACTGAAAATGCAACTTTTAAAGACTTCTGCAGTCTAAAAATTATTCAACCCCCAGAATAAAATCCCTCGCAGCAGCACAAATATGCAAAACAGGTGTTGTCTCAAGCACACCTGATGCAACTAATCAAGGGCATCATTAGTTGCACCAGGTGTGTTTGAGCTAGAACACATGAAATATCTGAACTGGCTAGGTTTGTTGAGTGTCATGTTTGGCTGCATGTAAGGCCTCGTTTACACTGTCAGTGAAATGTGACCCAATTCCGATTTTTTGCTCATATGTGACACAGATCGGACATGTTAATGTTCTATGACAGGCCTCATTCATAAGTGGAAATAAATCTGATATGTGCCAATGCGACTGTCATGTAAACAGGCAGATCGGATTTTCTGAGGCATTAGGCAACGTCTCTGTGGTTTAATGTCGAGAGAAACCCAGACGCGCATCTGCAAAGGGACGGATGGCCCGACGAAACATTGTGTCATCGTAGGAGAGGAATGTGGACAAACGTTGACACAACATATCAAAGGTTGGCTTGCTCATCCTAAAATTTAGGACCCACTGCTCCTCGTTAAAGCCAATATTTAAATAGAATATGCTCCCGCCAGTCCTGAGATCTCTCTCGCACACAATAACTGAAGCATATATGCATGCTGCAATGATGGCACTTTTCGTCCTCCTCCACCTCAAAATCATGGTGATGTTTGCCGAACTTTGCATGTATCGCAGAGCTAGCATCAAGCATATTTCGCGTTCGTCCATCTGTGCAAGAGAATTTAACCCTTTAAGCATGCGCGATGTTTCAGATAGTATGGCAAGTGTAAACACATGAACCGGATATGGGTCACAGTTGAAAGAACGTGTAAACGGACGGTCAAAAAAATCGGATAAAGGTAACCAATCAGAATTGGGCATCAAGACCTGCAGTGTAAACGAGGCAAAAGAATGGTCCAAAAAGTTTAGAGAAGATATGATCGCCCTTCACAAACAAGGAACAGCATACAAAAAATAAATAAAAATAAATCAGTGTTATGCCTATATTCATACATCAGTTTGATGTCCAGTACTGGATATTTGGTCAAATAAAGTGTCCTACTTACACACATTAAATATTAACAAAACTATTGGGGCTAACAATGTGCCTCCTACTGTAGACTAAATATATATGTATAAATCTTGTTCATTAGTTTTACTTAGGAAATTAGTAATTTTAGATGCATTATTTATTTAGTAAGTTTTAATTGATACAATTAATAAAAAAAAATCTGCATCCTGTAGTAGACAGTAAAATCACTTAAAAAAAAAGTTTCCTTTATCAAAATAATTTATTTTACTTTCATAAAAAGAACCAAAACTGATTGGTTGTTTCAAAATAAATATAGTTTCTAGAGTTATATCAGGTAATAAGCACATACAGTGATTAGTTAATTTAGCCAGTACCTTAGTGCACCTGTAAAACTGGGCAGATGGCCTGCTCTCTGCTTCAGGCTGGGAGTCATCCTGCAGAATTAGAGACAGGATCATCTCTTCATCCTCAGTGTAGTCTTCATCACTCTTAACCATAGCCAGAAGACTCAGAAGAAAACTCAAACAGCACACAGTCACGACGCCTCTCATTCTTGGACACTTTTTGTGCTTTTAGGTCAAGAATATAAAATAAGTAGTTCAAGTGATGTTGCTCAAAATTCCCTTTTTTGGATTGGTGTTCCTCATATGGCAAGGCAGAAGTATGAAGCAGAGAGCTTTAGAGCTGAAGTGTATCCTCATATCATTTAACATGTCATTTGAATCTCTCTGACGGAGTGAACGCAGTGAGGTGGAGCGTTCTGACGTTTCTCTGTGCATATATCGAACGATGTGAGGTAATAAATACAGCAGATGAGGAGTCAGATTACAGTCCACCCACACACACATTATTACTATTCCTGCAAAACCTGTAAATGAAAGTGTCATTGAAGTGACTACAAACAGCCTAACAAATAAAGAGAAATGGCAATATTAACAATATTAATAAATGAATTGTAGTGAAATTGTATTTTTTATGTTTTGTTTGTTTTGTTTTTTAACTAGGCAAAAGGACGACACATGTCTAACCTGCGCACGTTCGTTAGAGTCAAAAAGTTGCACGTGTCGGATGTTGCTTCACATTAACCAAAGTGAAATATAGATTCACGTCGTCCTCTGTTGGCCAGATAGTGGTATTGTTGGAGGGCTAAAAGAGTCGTAATCAAATGAAACGTGCTAAACACAATACAATCCATATTGTCAAAGCAGGGTTGTTATTATTATTTTTTTATTATTATTTTTTTTTTTTACTCATATTGAGTGAGGGGAAAAAACTGTTTGTGAGAAAACAGAAGAAACCTGAGATGCACCTCACCTACCACTGACATGCTGATCCTAAATAGTAGCCTATGTGTTTTTTGTTTCTTAGTTTTGTTGCAGTAGCTAGGCCTACTCAAGATTATTATGAATGCCAGAAAAGTCATATGGGTAGCATGCATAATAGTCTAATTGCTTTTAACAGAGGCTGAACGCTTTGAGTCCCCCTGTAGTCAATAATTGTATCCCTTAAAACTCATCCTTGAGCACCAAAATGACATATTTAAACTATTTCCTTGAAAAAAAAAAAAAAAAAAAAAAAATCATGCCTTAAAATAACTTGAATGTAACTCTACACCCTTGCCTCATTTAGTGTACGCAGTTCTATACATATGCAAATTAGCCCCACCTCCACTCACTCGGCAACCCGGTATCACGCTAAAGCGTGTAATACACACGCTGGTCCACTACCGGATGCTTTGCCTCCTCTAGGCGTGAAAATGACACGCATAAATGAAGGTTGAGTACCAGAAGGGGGCGATCATTTCCTCAATGCCAACAACTCCCCACGGACCAAAGAGAGAACCGATATATTGCATTCTCCAAAATTCCCGCGTCGTTCAAGGTCGGTCAAAGCCACATTTTTTTATTATAGTTCTGTAATTTAAGAAATCCTAACGTTGCTGTAGCCTAACGTTATATTTGTGTGTGTGGACTGTGGACTGTGGAGCTTCTTAATCTATGGTGCTGTTAAGTTAACGTTACCGTGGTCAATAACGTTAATGGAAATTGATATTAATTGGCTAATTAATTAATCACAGTAAGCTGCAGTGACAGCATATATATATAATATATTATGTTATATTACGTTTATAAAAAGTTGTTATGGTCGATGGGAAGTATCCATTCTATCTATTCTATTTATCTATTCTAAATGATCACATAAAAAATGTCGATCCTAAGGTGTTTTTTTTTTTAAACAGTAATTTTATTTATTTAGCACGAATTTATTTTATTCAGAATTCGTATGCATTAAATTGATTAAACGTGACGGTAAAGGCTTTTACATTGTTACACAAATATTTCATGTAAATGCTGTCTTGATAATTATGATGCTGAAATTTCAGCTTTGATCACAGGAATAAATTACATTTTAACATATTCAAATGGAAAACATGGTATTACCATATGGTATATGGTATTAAGTAACTAATATGGTGTTAAGTAACTAAACATATGGTATTAGATATGGTATTACCTTGTTTACCATGTTTTAAATTGCAATACTATTTCACAATATTTGTTTTTACAAAGATTTACTGTATTTTTGATCAAATAAATTCAGCTTTGGTAAGCAGATTAGACTTCTTTCAACATTAAACATCTTACCGACGACCCCAAAACTTTTGAAAAGTAGCGCACATGTAACATTTACTATAATTATGCTAGTTTGTGCAATTACATTTATTTGGATTGATCATTAAAGTTCAAATGGATTGTGTTATGTTCTGTAATTGTTGTTAATAAATCTGTCAGAAGAAAATGTGCAAAAGTTTTACCTATTGGGGTACAACAGTGGCAGTCTTTAAACAAAATTAATAATGGTTTTACTACGGTAACCATACACACAACTAATTACAGGCGCATCGAGAGCACAAATCACAAATTATTTTAGAGGTCATGAAAATGTACTATTCATATTTAGCATATTAATGATGCATTCACCACCTCATATATCACGACACACTGCTTCTGTTCTGGAATGCAGTTTACATGTTGAATATGCATTGTGCAATAACAGAATCACAGTTATCTTCTTTATTTTGTTACAGTTCTGCATGTATAATATGACAAATCCAGGAAGCCTTGCTGCAAGAGAATTAACTATGTTTTTGTTTTCCTTTGTCCAACAGCTCCTGTTTTTACCCACCATCCTTCCCTGTTACCGCCACCTGTATCTGTTTATAAGAAAACCAACGGCTCTTTTAAGAGCCACTCCTATACTCTTCTTACTCTCTCTCTCACACACACACTCTCTATTTCTATTTCTCTCTCGCACACTCTCTATTTCTATTTCTCTCTCACACTCTATTTCTATTTCTCTCTCTCTCTCTCTCTCTCTCTCTCTCTCTCTCTCTCTCTCTCTCTCTCTCTCTCTCTCTCTCTCTCTCTCTCTCTCTCTCTCTCTCTCTCTCTCTCTCTCTCTCTCTCTCTCTCTCTCTCTCTCTCTCTCTCTCTCTCTCTCTCATATAGTATGATGGCTGCTCAGCAAGACAGAGGGAGAGCAGATGATGCTATTTTCATTGCAGACATGCTTCTTGCTCAAACCAAAGTGAGTTTTTTTTTTTTTTTTTTGAGACAGTGATCTTCCAGTATTGGTAATAATACTAAAGAGTGGGAATTAGAGTGCAAAATTTGAATGAACTGCTCAAGAGTTGGCTGTATTTCAGTGTTATACAATGCTCACTTTCTGTCATGCAAGGCAAAGGAAGCGAAGGGCAAAGCAACATCTGCTAAAGGCAGTCAATTTAATGTCCGATGGGTGGAGAGAGATGCTGAAGGACGTCCACTGCTAAAAAGAAGCAGAAGTGGAGAGACACGAAAACGTGCTTCAGCTAACAGGTAGTCCATGTCTTCCAGGATTATTTGTGATTACCCACCCAATCTTTCTTAACTAAGTATAACTGTGCCCATTGTATACAGAATTCAGCTTGCTATTTGTTAGGTAACATAAATATGGTTTTGTGTCACTTTTGAAACAGACCACCAAACTGTGCAGCTTCCAGTGCACAGCTTTTTCCTTTATTTTTTTTTTTCCATGGTAAAACTTGAAAGGATTTCTGTTTCCGGTTTTTAATAATTTTCCTTTGAATACTGTATGTTAAATTGTGCCATCAGAAACACAACATGGTGGTGGATGTGTTACTTATGTTATTGACTTCACTGTAATGCTAAGCAATTCAAAAGAAATTAATGGAAGTGGAAGTGAAGCAATCGGTGTCAGGTTCATGCTCCTAACAGTTCAAGATTATGTCCAGATAAAAAAAACAACTTTTAGAGATTAATGGAATTGTCAGACATGTCAATTAGCCTATTATAGCCGTAAGTCACTAATGAACACTGTAGAAGACATGAAAATTGTTATCTCGTTCCTTTCTATCTATCTTTTCAGTTGTTTCTGTTGTTGGCAGTGAGAGCACTACTCCTTTTGAGTCATCTGAGGAGGTTCCCACAGTTACCCAATCAAACTGCTCTCAACACTCATTTGGTAAGATGACACCTGACTTTACTGTAATTAAGCAAGTTAGCAATAAGTGTGAAAGGAATGATTATTTTCTTATTTCTGTCTTTAAGACAGTGAGATGCAGAAACTGCAGGACATTCTGACCTCAGCAGATGTTCAAGGCACCAGCAAGTATCCACTTTTATGTCCTCAAACACTCGTTTTTTGGAGTCGACAGCTTATGAAAACTTATTTCTGGGTTTCTTAGCTTGTTTGCTGTACACCTTGTCACATAGCAGCTTTTAGGCATTATTCTGTCTTTTGTTAGAAGCAAGAAATGACAAGGAGGCAGCCTCTCGCAATGCAAAGTCAATGGAGACCGTTGGACTGTTTTCCCCCCCGGTGGGCGTGGTCTTCAGATTATGACGCGTTGCGCTCTGTCTCTATGGTGAGTTGCCAGACCAAACATCTTGATGTAGGTCTGGCTTGCCAGGCTAATGAAATATATATTATTGTGTAACAATGTAAAAGCCTTTACCGTCACGTTTAATCAATTTAATGCATACTTTCTGAATAAAATAAATTCGTGCTAAATAAATAAAATTACTGGTTTAAAAAAAAACACCTTAGGATCGACATTTTTTATGTGATCCTTTAGAATAGATACAACATCAGTATCGATATTTCAGGATCGAAATCCGCGCCTATATCATCATCATCATCAACATCAACGAGCAGCGGGGTTTATCTAAAGTTACTTCCCATCGACCATAACAACTTTTTATAAACATAATATAACATAATATGCTGTCACTGCAGCTTTCTGTGATTAATTAATTAGCCAATTAACATCAATTTCCATTGTTATTGACCACGGTAACGTTAACAGCACCATAGATTAAAAAGCTCCACAGTCCAGTCCACACACACACACAAATATAACGTTAGGCTACAGCAACGTTAGGATTTCTTAAATTACAGAACTATAATAAAAAATGTGTCTTTGACCGACCTTGAACGACGCGGGAATTTTGGAGAATGCAATATATATCGGTTCTCTCTTTGGTCCGTGGGGAGTTGTTGGCATTGAGGAAATGATCGCCCCCTTCTGGTACTCAACCTTCATTCATGCGTGTCATTTTCACGCCTAGAGGAGGCAAAGCATCCGCTAGTGGACCAGCGTGTGTATTACACGCTTTAGCGTGATACCGGGCACTCGCACTTGTTGACGATCACACGTTGACCTGATTGATTACAAGGTAGTTGGTGACGTCAGAAACACCAGCGAAACACCAGCTTTGGTTCACTGCAGTTTTATGGAGAAATTACTCAGCAATGGTGTTCACTTATGAATTTACACATGGTTTGTCTTAAAGTATATTAAAAACACCACATAAACAAAAGCTTGATTGCATAGGCCTGGCTATTTTGGGGAAGCAAATTTCCACAGAAATGTAAACATTCCGCAACACATTCTACAAATATCCAGGTACAAATAAACTGAACAAATTTTTCAATAATGAGCTCAGTTTTATGAAACTTGTGCATTTGTCTTTCGGTCCTTAAAGCTTTGTCTAGTTCTTAAGGTTTCATTTCCGTGCTTTTAGATAGATGGTGAGAAATATTTAAATATTGAAAATATCGAAACGTTCTATTTGTTTACCTGGATATCTATCTAAATACACTGCAGGACTTTTACTGTGGCCAGTAACTTATGAAGCATAAAACTGAGCTGAATGGACAGGGAGGACAACAGGTTTTTATTTTATTTTTTTAGCACAAACAGAATGCCATAATTTCTGGAAATCCTCCCATAAATGACAGAAATAGGCATTATAAAGAACATACACCAACAAATAGGCCTACTAATTTATTTTAAGTAAATGACTGTTACGACATGGACAAATGTAGTACAACGCTTTATCCTAAAACATAGGCAATGACTACAAGGACAAATGTAGGTACAAGAACAAAGCAGTCGACTCCTTTTTGGCACAAATGGAACCTCATAAACGGAAAGTCCCCACCATAAAAAACAAACAGAAAAACAAACATGTGTGTTGCACATAGGCCTACTTTAAGGCCCAGATGATTCACATTTCAGTAGGCTACTACGTGTATTTGCTCAGCAATTATCCCTTTAATTTATCCCTAGAATTTTACTACAATACTACATTTAAATAATCTAAAATCACATATCAATCCAGATATGGTTATTTATCCTGCTGTCCCATGTCCCTGTAAAGGATCTCTTATAAAGGAGCACCACATTCCAGAATGCAGGAAGTTCCTCTTTCAGTTTCCTCTGGTCTTGGTGGCATGTCAAGGTCACAAGTATGCTATTTCATCACCTAATGTTTAAACTTTTTCCAGCCTTATTTCCTGAGAGTGAAACAATCCTATTATCATACGCTTGTGACAAAGTCACTGCCAGACCTTGTGACATTAACATGGCATACATTACACACTTAAAGGGGACCTATAATGCAAAATTCTCTTTTATATTGTTTTTGAACATATTTAGTTTCCGCAGTGTGTGTTCACAGCCACCTTATTTTGGTAAAAATCCATCCACTCTGTTTTATTTTTATTTTCTCCATAAATCTAAAACAGAGTCTCAAAAAAGAACAGTTGTTCTCCAATGTGATGTCACAATGTAACAAGCCCCGCCCACGACTGGTGACAGATTCTGCCCTATTAGCTTAGCTCCTCCCCTGAGTGAGCTGTCCACAGTCCGTCATGTTTATTTCTTCGCCAGAGACTTAACAGCAGCATTCAAGTAAGAAATGTATTCTTATTATAGCTACTAAAGTTATTCAATCAAGGGCAGTGAGTGATTTTCTGTTTTTCTTTTGTTTCCTATTACTACATTTCAGCAGTTCATTTGCATTTAAAGAAACATGCACAAAAACAAAAAATTTATGTATAACAAACGCAGTCATGGCGCAGCAAAAGTGAAATTGATGTGGAAAGCAGAGATGGAGGATCAGCTTGTTGATAATTCCAACAACAAAATCATTCCAAACACTATCATCGCATTTTTTTCCTGCATATCGTTCGGCATGCTTATTCTGAAGTCTCGCGAGATTTTGCGAGATTTCCTGTGTTCACAGTCGAGACTCTGGTTGAAAATCTGTTCGTGTGTTGTGTGCTGTCTTTGTCACATCATGGCACACCACACATTATAGGAGCAAAACGGTTAAATCTAGGATTTTTTGTCCTCATGTTTGTGGTCTATCACATTTTGAAAATCTTATAAGATGTAAAAAATCATTTGGTGTGTACCCAGCATTACACTCAAAAATGGGCATTTACAACATGGTATGATAAATGATCTGTGGGATATTTTGAGCTGAAACTTCACAGACACATTCTGGGGACACCTGAGCCTTATATTACATCTTGTAAAAAGGGGCATAATAGGTCCTCTTTAAACATTTTGATATACGTTATTTAGAATATTTTTTTAAAGTTGTCTGGCAAATATTTACAGTATGTCAGATGTAGATGATGATTTTGACATTAATCAAAATTTTGACATTAATCACTCTCCAGCTCAGATGTAAAGTAACATGAGTCTTCCATTTTCCCATAGTACATCTCTCGGTTGGGGTCTGTTCCTGTGGTTCTTCTGTCCGTCAATGGAGTGCTAGAACATGCCAGCACACTGGGAGAACTTCGACATGTGTGGAGGACGACGACACGCTCACTGTGTTTGTTCTCAGTGTGGAGTTTTGGATCTGCCGATATTTCTACTTTTTCATCATCACAGAAGCCAGCCAAGGGAGCTCTTATTGGTTTCTGTGGACTGTAACAGGAAAATACATGTTTTTGAGTTTTATGCAGTTTAAAGTTGTATATAGTTGGTGCTATTTAAAAAAAGTGTTACACATCAAAAAATAAATTGTATTTTTGACGTACACTCAAATGAGATGTTCTTCTATAAAAAAAAATAGGATAGCTACATGGTGCGGGTCACACCCTCAATGTATTTCGCCATGTTGAAATGTTACGTCATTCACAAGGGTTGAATGATTTGAAGGAGAAAAATCCTGTTTTGACGGACAGGTAAGGGAATTAATTATTGTGTAGACCGCTCTCTAAAACTTATATACGAGTAATTTACATAACTGACAAGCATGTTGAACCACATTGATGGCAGCACATGGTCTAAAACCATTGTGGTATAATTAGAGGCTTTTGAGTTGTAAAGTTGTACCCTTGTCTCTTTAAGATATTATGATCACAGAGCATAATTACATTCCCTGGAAGAGGTAAGATTGTCTAAGATTCAATTACCCAGCCGCTTAACCCAGTTACAGAGTGAGTGAATTTAGGCTAAATAAGTCTTGACGGGCCCTCAGAAAACACAAACACAGACTCTAGTGTGATGACAGAAAGAGAAGGAAGAGTTCATTGAGTTGACTGGATGAATGAGGGTTGTGGAGAGATAATTTACAATACAGTAACCTTTCGCTCTAAAGTCACCATGAAATCAAAATTGACATTTATTTATTTTATTTTTTACAGGATGTTGCAATGTTTAATATAAATGATTTATCCATGCACATCATTATTTAAAAAAAAATGCACATGTCCTCAATCTATAATCGAAAACATTAACCTCCCCTCTCCATCGAAACGATATTTTCAGAGGGTGGGACTAAATATATTCCACAAATGATATTCAGATTTGCATCCATTTAGACTTAGTTAACAATGCCCAGCTTCAAATGTTCCAGTCAATTCTTGAGGACAAAATCAAGTCCTTTCCTCATACCTTACGAGCTTTATAGAGGCATTATTGCCAATAAATATTTTGTCTTTTCTAGAAGATAAATTGACTAGAGAATCACAGAAAATAGACTTGTTTTCTTGAATTAAGTTTAAGATTCCCAATTAAAAATGCATACTTTAAAATACATAATTTGCCAGTGTAGTGAAACTTATTTTTTTTTTATTGTTATAATATACTAATTATAATCTAAGTATGTATAGAATCTTATTTCAAGATATATTCCCTGAAAAGTCTTAAAGGGATAGACACCCAACAATTAAAATTCCAAACCCATAAGACTTTCATTCATTTTTGAAACACAAATGAAGATATTATTGATGAAATCAGAGATTTCGGTCCCTCCATTGACAGCTGCACAACTACCACTTTGACGCTTCAGAAAGTTTATAAAGAGATCATAAAACTAATATGAATTGAGCGGTTTAGTTAATTTTTTTTAAGAGACACAATCGCTTTATATGATGAACAACAGATTCAATTAAGGTTTTTATTCACATATAAACATTGATCGTAACACGAGAATGAACCTCACTGGTTCTTGCGGAAGCTCAAACGTGCTGCGTAACGAGAGAATAAACCTCATTGGTTCTGGCTTAAACTATTTACAAACAAGACACGTACCAAATTGAAGACGAAAACTGAATCTAGGGAGACTATATACACAGACAAATGAGGAGACTGAGTGACAACAGCTGCACACAGTGAGTGATGATGTCTGTGATGAGGATGACAGGGAACAGGTGAAACCGATTAACAATGAAACACATAGT
This sequence comes from Scardinius erythrophthalmus, assembly GCF_964197995.2. Classification (NCBI taxonomy): domain Eukaryota; kingdom Metazoa; phylum Chordata; class Actinopteri; order Cypriniformes; family Leuciscidae; genus Scardinius; species Scardinius erythrophthalmus. Next base: position 31,229,523 of record NC_138231.1, read on the forward strand.
GTACAAACACAGAAGGCAAAACAAAGTCCAAGACAGGTGTAATGTGACAGACAGGAGGGTGAGTGATTAATGACAGAATTGAACTTTTTGGGTAAACCATCCCTTTAATATCCTATGCAATTTATCTAAAATATTTGTTTGTGTTGTCTGTAAAGAGATCTTACTCTAACCTTTTTTCATCAGAGCTTTCAGCACTCAAGTCCAGTTTTTCAGCCCCACAGAGCTCTTCCTTCTCTGCCAGTATAACAGTCACCTGTTGGACATCGGAAACACTCTAATGTAACGCACTCTGTCAAATTATATGCACATTATAATCAAAGTAAATGCTAAGAACATAAAATCCATATATTACCAAACATTGGGAACAGCCAACTTTCCTTACCCTGGGGTAACACTGACACACCGACCAGACCGTCCCCATGCCCACCATTATCACTCCCATAGCACAGAATGTGGCGAACACCTGTGGTTCCTCTACGGAAATCATGAACATACCCAATGCCACAAACGCCATCCCAAGAACAATAAGCCCATAGCGATATGGCTTGTTCTCTGCCATAGAAGAAGCGTAGAGTTCCAGCAGTGGCTAACTAAGTTAACAGAAGAAAGTACCGGTGAGAGTGTGGAGCTTTATGATTGTGTTCCCATAGAGGTGAAGGACAGACTGAGAGGACAGGAGTGACTGACGGGACGCAGGGCAAGTGGAGAACCAAGATACAGATCATTGAACCTGTAATGGGTCTTAGTCAGGTGACCTTCCCCCAGGTAAAGGTTGCATTGACATAAGCAATCTTACTACATTCCTTTCCAGAATATTAACGAAATATGGTAGAAGTCATATTAACGCTAGAAGATATAAGTACATACAAAAACATTTAGTTTGATAATATTATTGGTTACCAAATACAAATCAACAATAGAGTTTTTGTGTCATATGGTGTATTGGTATATATATATGCACATGTCATAGCCAGGAAATACACAAAGACAATTATATGTAACTGACAAAACATCACAGAAAATTTTAGACTTATGCAGCATTATGTGATAATAGTAATAATAAAACACACACAAAACAGATAATAGTTTCTGGTAGGCCTGTTAAAGTGACAGTGAATGTGACATTCAGGAAAGAGAGAGAGCACATTTCTTCAATCCTATACAACATAAAGTAAGCCCACCAAAAATAAGATTATATACATTGGGAAATTTCTAAAAACATGTTCTGGTCATTAAGAAAAATCAAGGCACAATTCAAAATTTGGTTCAGCTTATTGATAAAGAGGTACTCAACTTAGCATATTTTACAATCTAGACTGATTTTATATTTGGGGTCCCAAAGTCCTTAGTAATACACACCACCATTCAAAAGTTTGTGATGAGTAATTTTTTTTTTTTTAAGAAAGTAACTAATTTATTCAACAAGGGTGCATTAAACTGATCAAAATACTAAAGACATTAACATTTACTTTATTCATTAAATAATCGTGAAAAAAAAAATGTATCACGGTTTCCAGAATAATATTAAGTAGGTACTTTCATAGTGCGTTTTCAGCTGTTTTCAGCATTGATAATAATGATAAATGTTTCTTGAGCAGCAAATCAGCATATTAGAATGATTTCTGAAGGATCATGTGACACTGAATACTGGAGTAATGAAGCTGAAAATTCAGCTTTCCCATCACTGAAATAGGTTACATTTTAAAATATATTCAAGTAGAAAATGGTTATTTTAAAATAAATGCAGCATTGGTGAGCATTAAAAAACATTTAAAAATCGTACAAACCCAAAACTGGAATGGTAGTGTATGTGTAATATTAAATAATACAATTATTTTTAAATTGATCTCATATGTCCCCTTCAAATTATTTCAAGTTCATTCCCTTTAAGTTAACCCTATTCAAAAACCCATTAGAGACTGATATTATTGACAATCTTCTCCCTTTTTTACCATAAAGTAGGAATGAACATTTCATTACTTTGACTGATATTCTAGTAATACAGTTTCTGTTTTTGACCCCAGTAAAAACACAATGTAGAGAAATACAAAGTCAAATTAGAAAATCATCAACCTTCAATGGCAAGTAGTTAGTAGGAACTATTTAGTAGGTTAGTAAGTAGTAGTAATAACTTCTGTAATGGCCTCGAGGTCCCTCAGACCCCAAACTGAACATGAGAATGAAATAAACTTTATAACTTTTATACTGTGATTTACTGTCAGTTAATTTAAGTACATTTTCTATTTCTATCTTCCATTTTGGTATCCACATACATAGCTATGAAAAAGTAAAAGAAAAGAAAGAAATAATAGGGATGCACAAAATCTGAAGTCATTATTACCAGTTATCAGCCATAAAAAAGATTATCATCGGCCATTGTTACTGTAAGATAAGAAAGATTGTTTTCTCCCCGTTTTAAAAGCAGTGTTCCACTGTTTATGACATTTTGTGTCAGTGAGGACTTTGGTTTTAGGACTTTTGCCATATCAGTGCATCCCTCAGAAATAGGAAACTAGCATGTTCAGTCAAGCTACATGTAACAAATAGCAATAATATAAGTCCATAGCATTAGTACAAAATTGAGAAACTGAAGTGTCTTGTTACTCAAGGCACTTCATAATCAGAATAGATTAGAGATAGAAATAGAGCTGCACGATATATCTGTTATCTGTAGATATTACTTATGTTATCTTATTTATCAACCAATATTATGTATTCACTTGTGAACTTGTTTCCCTTTTCGATTTAGATTACTTTTGCTGTCTGCATCGAACAATATCTTAAAGCGATAGAGGTATAAAAAAATAACCCTTTAAGTGCATCATCTCTAGTCGAGTGCATGCAGAGCTGTGTCTTCATGCATAAAAAATAAGTAACATTACTTTTTGCCATTCAAATGAAAACGTATCCTTCTTCCATACTGCACTGTTTTGATGCCTTCATGCGGTTGTAGAGTTTAAAAGTATTTAGCTCTTAGTGAGGTTGTTTTTTTTTTTTTTTTTTCGGTTTTGATTTCTGTAGTTATAGTTGGTTCAAAGCTGTAGTGGTCTTCATAACAGTCTCATAGGATGGCGGCGGCTCCATTTGCCAGGGAGGGGGTGTTGCAGGTTGGATCTGTGGACTGGCGACTGAGGTGGGAGGCACTTGGACTGTAATGGACTGATCCTCTGCCGTAGCCCTCCGGATCCGATCCAGCCTCCTGGGGAAAGGGAAGAACAGAATACCTGTATCACATTATAGTTGGAGTATATAGCTTAATTAATATACTGCAAAGGCCCCGATGTACTCACAGCGAAGTTCTTTTTTATTCTTTGCTAAAAAAAGAAGGGGTTAAGTTTTAAATACCTTTGTAGTGGCGTTTAGATAAATATGTGCTAGACACTTTCCTCTCAATACCATAATAAACGCAACAAAAAATTACAGCGGTAAGAAAACTGTAGTTAAAAGTCCCCCGTAGTCAATAATTGTATCCCTTAAAAATCACCAAAATGACATATTTAAACGTTTTTTCCTTGAAAAAAATAAAAATCTTCATGCCTTAAAATAGCTTGAATGTAACTCTACACCCTTGCCTCATTTAGTATATGCGGTTCTTTTAATATTGAAATTAGTCCCGCCTCCACTCACTCACACCAGCTCAGAGATCCACTCGTTGACGATCACTCCTTGACCTGATTGGTTAAAAACAGGAAAAAGCAGCGATTTCAAACTGCGTTTTTGAGACCGTAAGTAGAAAATACTCAGCAGTGGTGTTGACTTGTGTATTTGTTCCTGGTTTATCTTAAAGCATATTTAAAAACACATATGTAGACATATAAACAACATTAAAAGCTTGATTTTAATCACAGGGGTGTAACGAATAGACTAAATCCAAAATGCTCTAGGCATCATAAAACCTGCCCCCTCACCCCTGTTGTTATCGGCCCTCAAACCAGTTCTCTTCAAAGGCTGTTATCACCTCTGTTCTCCTGAACGATCTCAGCAAGAGACTGTTTCTGCAATCCTCAAAAGATAGCACAGCAGACCAGACGACACTAGCCATTTGGTTAAAGACTATAGAGATAAACTTCCAATACACAAGGACACTTACTCCATTCTTACCCACAAACTTTCCCAAATGATTATAGTATTTCTCCTGTGTTTTATGCATGTCCCTATGTTTTATTATGATTCTTTAGTTATGTTAGAGTAACTTCAAATGTTGATATCCAAAGATGATGTATCACTGCTTTAATGTCTTCAAATCCCCTTTCTTGGTATCAAAAGAATCCTCTTTTGATTTTATAAGCAATGGTATACAACATGTTATGATAAATTACACAAAAGTATGGTAAAATTTCATAATGCAAAGACTGCACAAATTCTCCATGCCACCATGAACATGCAAATAAGGACTTTCTCCAGGTCATCTTAGATTGGTCACCTCAACAAATGGGTGTGAACTGAGAGGACCTTTAAGAGTATCTGATTAGTTCAGATCTTTGCTCTCTTTGAGACAACAACCTCCTGTCTTCTTCCGGCAACTTCATCTTCAAGTTAACTTCTTTGGATTCAACATGGGACCAAGTTAATTTCTTTGGATTCAACGTGGACCACCCCAAGAACCCAAACGAACGCTTCAGCGCACTCCTGGCGAAATCATCAAGAATCTCAAGAATCTCCTGCATCTGGACTTTTTCAGCAACCAAAGCCAATGCAAGTACCCGTTCGCAGCCTTTAGATGCGTTTCTAAGTTATTGTGCCCCTTCAAGGTGACCCTGATTCTCTGATGTTTCTCGTAGGTTGTGGTTAACTGATTGTAATCTTGCCATTCTCTTTTCTTCTGTCATTCTCTTTCTTCACTTTTCTTTACTGTCTTGATTCTGTATACAATCTTTGCTTAGTTTAGTTGTGTGTGTAGCCTACCCTAGTTTCATTTATTAAACCATTATATCGACGCTTTATTGTCTCTGTGTTTGCCACATATCGAAGTCACTTGAACATCTTGATCTAGCGATACCTATATTACCCTGCTAGTACTTTATTTACTTTAGCTGGAAAAGGTTATTCTTTCTTGGCCAGGAAGAAAATACATTTCCTAGAATTAATAATTGATTATGCTTTCTGTTCATTGGATGAACTGATTTAATTGTACTATTAATTCTGCTACAGTCAATTCTAAAAATAATTAAAATATTTATGATTAGGCCTATTTATAATCCGTTAAAATGAATTATAAATCTATATTTTGAGCTAATTTGGTACAGGGGGACTTTAAGAAAGCATCTGATACTTTATACAATTGATTGCTTTAAAGTAGGGCTGCATGATTAAAACGATTTGGCTTAGTGCGATTATGAAATCGCAAAGGCTGCGATTTATTTTTATATTTTTTATGCGCAGCTTGTCATTGATGTACGGCTCTGTAAACGCTGCTCCACCTGAAAGCATTGTGAGTTTGAGTCGCTTATAACGTGCATTTGAAAAAGCAAAGCTCAAACACCTTTCCAAACATGAGAAGCATTTATGAACCTCTTGTCCAACAAAACACAACATTTAATCAGAGGTGGAAAGAGTACTGAAAATTTGTACTCAAGTACAAGTACCGTTACATTGCTGAAATAATACTCAATTACAAGTAAAAGTACTGGTGTCAAAAAAATACTTAAGTAAAAGTACAAATTACTCTTCTCAAAAACTACTCGGAGTACTAGTTACTTTTTAGCTGGCGATAGTTAATGTAGGCCTATTACCAATAAATATTCAATCAAATCATAGATTTATGTAGAAAATAGCTACTTTTAACACGTTTTTATCTTGTTGTCGAAGGACATTAATTAGTGGTCACGATACTGGAATTTCTAACTTCAATATGACACCTTGAAATATGTCAGTATTCAGTAGGCCTAGCCTATAATTTTTAATACCATCGGGAAAACTACCACATAGGGGAGAGTGGGGTAAAATGAGCCAGTGGGTAAGTTGACCCACCCCCTGTTTCTAGGCAACTATGCACATTTGGTGTCATGGGACCATACATTTTGAAGGACTCCATCATTTATATATTGCTGTGAAGAGGAGAAGCACATGGGACAAGAGGAAAGTTGTCTTTTCCACAAAAACACCTTTTTTGCTTGTTAAAGTAAATTTTCTGCATTTCAGGTATATTAGCCATTGTGTCAAAGCAAATCAGATCTAGGTCTAAAGTTGTGCATGGTACATGTTGGTGATTTGTCAACATTTAAAACCATGTGAATCATTAAGCTAAAGGTTATCCTGAATTGCTAAGCTACGCCGTTTTTACCAAAATGGTGGCTATGGGGCAAAGTGAGCCAGATGATGTGGGGTAAATTGAACCAGTGATTCAACCTTTTTGAAATGGAGAAAATCGACTGAAATGTGTTTAAATAAAATGTCTTTTTATAAGCAACATATTAAACTGCAATTAACATTTATATGCCCTAATATTTCATAAAAACAATACAGTCGGCCGAAATATGAAAGACAATATTTTGTTGACTAGTTTTGGATAAATTATAAAGTCTTTTAAAATAGACTACTGCCACATCAAATATGCTTTTGTTTAGCAATTTCTGGTCATATATATATATATATCTATATATATATATATATATATATATATATATATATACGCACAGTATTTTTTATTTATTTTTTTGTCAAAAATAAAGTCATCAACTAAGATTACTTTTAAGGTTACTATAGTATTTGTTCCAATGTAGGCTATATTCAAATAAATGAATACATATAGTAAAATGTAGGCCTATAATTTATTTTTTACAAAGAAAGAGTACACTTGAAATATTGTTGAAATTGTAATTGTTGTTGTAATTGTAATCTTTTTAATAAAATAGCAAAACATATATTTACAAAGAAGATGTAAGCTAAATCTTAAAAGGTCAATATAAGCCTTCTTTTTAAATTATTTGTATTGTGCTTTATATTAGTAACACATTTGGGGAGAAGATTTTGTTGTTTTAATAACAACGCATAAACATTATTCTCTCAAAAATACAAACATGTACATACATGTTGCTCACATAATAAGATAGCCCTGTTTTGTGCTAAATAGTGCATTTACACCTTTGCCATTAATATGTGTATAAGCAACTGAAAAAAGCACAAATGTCAGGGCCCCAAAAACACCTCAGACCCCAGAGGGTTAACATTGTTTAGAAAGGTAAGTGTGTTATTAAATTTTTATTTTAAAGAGGCAAGTTTTTTTATTATTATGCTTGCATAAAAAGTGAAAGATAGGATGGTCAATTTACCCCCAGATGGCTCAATTTACCCACTGACTGGGATCAACTTACCCCTGACCTGGGGTAAGTTGAGCCGCATGAACACTTTTTTTTCTGAGGTCATATTTTCAAGGCTCTTTGTCATAGGTGCATTTTTTAATTTTCAGTTTATAGGCAACATCCCAAATTAACAGTGGATGTCTTCATTGTACCTCTGTCTCAATTTCCCTTGCCTTGAGATCCACATAAGTAAAAACTGGCTCATCTTACCCCACTCTCCCCTACTAAATATTTGAATATCTACATTTTTGTCCATCCATTTTGTCAAGGCAATCATTATTTTCAAGCATCGAAAAGCACAACACTCATTGTAACAGTAATCTATTTGAATTGAAAAATTTAATTCAAGTCTTCTGAAGAGACACGTCCACTTGGTGAGATTTTAATTTAGGCTTTTGTTTACATATTTAAACATTGATCAATAACCATTACAATAATCTAACTTGAATATTTACTCACTCAGTGTATTTGTCTTTACAATAGGGTAACGTTAACTGTTGCAATAGCTCACACACAGCACAAGGAAGCTTGAATTTAATTCTGAATTTAATTTTGAATTCAAGCTGAATTTAATTTGCAAAAAAGACTAGATTTTACATAACTTTTGACAACGTTTAATTCAAGAGCATGGAGAGATTGGAGCTGGACGTCATTTGAGTCTGCAGTGAGAACCACTTGGAGAGATTCGCGAATCGCGATTGCACATGATATGACACTAGAGCGCACACTCAATATCCGAGTCCAGTTCATTCGTATATTTGAGAGCTCGCGTCCAGTTTTCTGCGATTACATGAATGTGCCCTTGCGTTATAATATTGCACTCGTGACATTTGCCATTAAAATATGCCATAGAAACTTGCAGGTATAAATAAAATTATGCGTAATAGGCCTACCTGCAATCCCACGCTGAGAGGAGGCGGGAGAGTCAAACTCGCTGTCGTTGAGATGAGAGAATGAGAACGCGCTGCTGGTATCGTATCAGTGTATAGGCCAAAATGAGTATTGACAGATATTTCAGTATTCATATGTATCAAAATATAGATATTTTGACAATACTACTATGTAGATTGTTGTTTCTCCAAACTTTCAGTCCAGCCATTAATCACTCTGAGCTCCTCGCCTCCTTCACTATGATCAGCTCTTCAAAACCTGCTGCGACTGCGGCGGCTTTAATTCAGTCCAAATATCAGGGGTTTTATTGGTCCGTTTACGATCGAATATTTTTATTGGCCAATTCAAATTGTACTCAGTAACGAAATGTGATTTTACAAGTAGCGAAGTAGATTAGGGGAGAGTGGGGTGATTTGTGCCAGGGGGGGAAGTAGTTCTAGTTCCACCCTTGTTTCTGGAAAACCATAGAAGAAATTGGTCATGTGACCACATAATTTTGAAAAGCAATCACTTTTACTCGTCCTCCAAAGAAGAGAGACACATGGCATGAGAGTTAAGCATATTTTAGTGCAAAAAACTGTTTTTTCCCTTTCAAAGTAGAATTTCTATGATTAATTTTTTTTTATTGTAGTGTAAACAATTATAGACAAGTTTGAAAACATTTCACACGTTTTAGTGCTTTAGTAGGCTACACAATGAGTCTATACAGTTAGCATGATGTTAGCTCTTAACTGCTGGATCATGCCAGTTTTTCAAACTTGTGGGTCCGGGGTGATTTGTGCCAAAGGGCCTGGGTTAAGTTGTGCCAGATCCAGACCACCTAGACCTACATACTCACAGGGGATAATCTTGAGAAGTGAGGAGATGGGCATGCCTCATCATTGTTTTACTTGGGCCTGCCTGTTATTTGTTTAATTTAGCTAACACTAATTTCAGTTTTGAGTTTGCACTATGTTATTAAAGAGAAGTTTTATTCCGTTTTTAAGTGGCCTATGTCACAATAGGATGTTTAGAAATTAGCCTAGTCACTTTATTCTTATGTTACATAATTGACAGACAGCGCTATGTCAACAGGCATCTATTGTCAAAGCCTTTTTGCCTGAAATGATTCACAAATATAATATATTGTGTTGCTATGGTGCTCTAAATGGTTGCTAGGGCGTAGCATGATAGCTTCACAATGTTCCTGAGAGACTTATTGGTCGTCTGAGTAAAATGAGCCCGCCCCCTTGTCTCTATGACACTGTGATGCAGAGTTATGTTCAATACAAAATCCCTATGCAATTGACCATTGTAGGAAAAAAAAAAACGCATGCTATGGTATTCCAGGGTGACAATATCTAAATAAACCTTAAATTAGTAATTTTGTATTGAATTTATCTTGCTTTCATATAGCAGTATGGTTCATAACATTAAAATGTTGTTTTACTTCAGAAATCACTGGCACAATTTACCCCCAATGTATTCCCACAAAGGCACAACTTCCCCCGCACCAGGGGACCACTTTTTTTCCAAGAGCTATATTTCTGAAACAATTTATTTCAGATCCAAAGTTATTGTTCTCAGGGATGCACCACATCCTGAAATATATGGACATCCTTAAGTTGAAGGCATTACTGCCATGGCCTCACTTTAAAGTCACTGAGTAAAAACTGGCACAACTCACCCCACTCTCCCCTACTTGGTTTAATATGTACTTGAGTACAAGTAAAATTACAGATTTAAAAATATACTCAAAAAAGTACAAGTACCCAAAAAAACTACTTAATTACAGTAACGTGAGTAGTTGTAATTAGTTACTTCCACCTCTGCATTTAATAACATGTTTTTCACTACCAACTCAATTCATAACGACAGTTGAATATTTGACAACATCCTTCTGTGAGATGATGTGGCTTCTTACACAGAATAAGGCACACAACATATTTCATAGTATTTTATACAGTGATAAAGGCTAAGTCGATTAGCATTGAAGTGTAAATATACTTTATCATCATGAAAATACCCGAGGAGGCTTGAAGAACTCAGATATATTGTCACAGTCGTGTGTTTATTAGTCATGTCTAATCAATCAAAGCGTTTCAATCTTCTGTTTATTCAGCTACAGATAGTAAGAAGCCCATAGGGATTTCCTAGAATAATGTGCGTTATCTACTTCTGCGGGGCATATTTGGAGTTTCTGCATGAGAGCGCCCTCTGGCTTTCACTGACAAGCTTTGCATAAAATAATTGCCAAATCGCGTGCGGTTTAACTTCGATTAATCGTGCAGCCCTACTTTAAGGCAAGCAGCTTTACAGTATTAAGTTTGAAAAACAGTGTCATTGCACTTTTAATTAGAATTACAACTAAGTTCTACTATAAAGCACCTTTCCAGTGTGTTCATGTTTTTACTCGCGTCTGACCTTGAAGGACTGAACAGAAGAAATGACTCGGAGATGATTTCCACATCAAAGAAGGCGGAGCCTCGGAGCCACACCTTCTCTATGTAATCACCGCAGAAAATTCGCTTTGGCAAGTGGTTTCGAATTCCAAACGAAGTTCATTTTGACCTGATTTTTGTTTGTAATGACGTCACAACAGTTCGTTCTTCGATTTAACTTAAAGGGTTAGTTCACCCAAAAAGGAAAATTCTGTGAGTAATTACTCACCCTCATGTTGTTCCAACCCCGTAAGACTTTTGTTCATCTTTGGAACACAAATTAAGATATTTTTGATGAAATCTGAGAGCTGTCTGACTCCTTCACAGGCTACTAGGCAATTTCGGAAAAGTTAGTAAAAACATTGTTAAAATAGTCCAAGTGACTACAGTGGCTCAACTTTAAGTTTATCAAGCGACTAGAATACTTTTTGTGCGCAAAAATAACGACTTTATTCAACTATTCATTTTCTTCCATGTGGGCCTCTAACGTAAATTCACAAGCTCCATGACGCATGCGCGAGAACTGAGAAGATGACGCAGATGGGTCTTGATGAAGTGTTTAAAATGGTTCTAAAGTGTGCATTTCCTGGATGCCCGAATCGTGAGAAACCAACGAGAAAACGTAAATGTGCCTTACCAATGCCAAAAAAATGAATGGCTTACCTTTCACACTTTCCCATCAAATGATTGTGAGTGTCATCATCTCAGTTCTCACGCATGCGTCATGGTGCTCTCGTGAACTCACGTCAGAGGCCCACACAGAAGAAAATGAATGAATAAAGTTGTTATTTTTGTTTGTTTTTTTGCGCACAAAAAGTATTCTCGTTGCTTGATAAATTTAAGGTTGAGCCACTGTAGTCACTTGGACTATTTTAACAATGTTTTTATTAACTTTTCTGGACCGGCAGAATGAAACTGCCTAGCAGCCTATGAAGGAGTCAGACAGCGCTCAGATTTTATCAAAAATATCTTAATTTGTGTTCCGAAGATGAACAAAAGTCTTACAGGGTTGGAACAACATGAGGGTGAGTAATTACTTACAGAATTTTCTTTTTTGGGTGAACTAGCCTAACCCTTTAAAGGAGAACTCCGGTCAATTTTAACATTGAGCTCATTTTTTTATACATTGGAGTGCTGTCAATACAGAGAACAACGACAAAAATCGGTGTTGCCTACACCGAGTTATTCTATTTTTAAAATTTGCACCCTGTTGACTTCAATGGGGCAAGTACTAAACCTGCTTTTAGCCTCTTAACATCCTTGATGTGTCATTACAAGTGCACAGAAAATGTGAGTGATTCCAGAGTGAACACGAGTGAATCTGACTGCAGTAGACGTGAAAGATATGTATAAAAATTATGTTATTTAAGCCAGCGCAAATACCTGTGTTTACATCCTGTTTTCGGTTGAAGTCCAAAGTAGTCGATTGTCGAGTTCACGCGCGTGATCATAGGTAACTAAACCCATAGATATCACATAAAGGCTAGATGTCTCGTCCGCGCTGCTGGCCAATGGAGCTCGACATCCGCACACGGCGGCCATCTTACGACAGGGTGCTCGCTCACTCATAACATGGTGCATGTACTTTTAAATAACCATAACTTGCTCAATTTTCAACCGATTTTCAAACGGTTTGGTTTGTTATAAACGTCAGAGATGTAGCTATTATACTGCATACATATGAATAATTATGTTCAAAATGTTTAAGCATTCAGAATTATAGCCACGTTAATAACGTTTGTAAGAAACCAAACCGTTTGTAAATCCGTCCAGATTTCAGCGAGATAAGAGGATTTGTGTGCGTGCTGCTCACTCACCTTAATTCACAGAGCCCTGTCCTAAGATGGCCGCCGGTGATGCCGGAAGTGACTCCGCCTTAAGACATCTAGCCTTTATATGATATCTATGACTAAACCTATGCGCGTGAACTCGGCAATCGACTACTTTGGGCTTCAACCGAAAAACAGGATGTAAACAGGTATTTGCGCTGGCTTAAATAACATCATTTTTATACATATCTTTCACATCTACTGCAGTCAGATTCACTCGTGTTCACTCTGAAGGAATCACTCACATTTTCTGTGCACTTGTAATGACACATCAAGGATGTTAAGAGGCTAAAAGCAGGTTTAGTACTTGCCCCATTGAAGTCAACAGGGTGCAAATTTTAAAAATAGAATAACTCGGTGTAGGCAACACCGATTTTTGTCGTTGTTCTCTGTATTGACAGCACTCCAAATGTACAAAAAAATTAGCTCAATGTTAAAATTGACCGGAGTTCTCCTTTAAGTTACATCGGGGCTTTAATTAGCAAATAATCTGGACATTTATGTTAAAGCATTATGGAAAGAACATTCATTTCAGAAGGAAACCAAATAATCTGAAATCACCTAGTTTGTGCTTGCAATTCTTTTTTTTTCTTTTTTTTTTTTAAGTGAATCCAACTTTTAAGTTTAAACCAAAGACTGAGTGTTTACCATCATTATCTTAAAACTACTGTACTTCAGATGCCAAAAAGGGGGAGACCCCAAGGCACTTATTTGATGGCTTCAGCATGTTGCAAGAAACAAAAATCTCTTCCTCTCGAGCCCTCCCTCCTACTTGTTTCTGGGCTAGTGTACAATGTTGACTGCTTTCTGTTAACATCTGTAGTCCTGATCATGCGGTCAGAATGAACCGCTCTGCTCCCTTTGATTCTCCTATCTTCCACAGCATGATTCTCCAAACAAAAAAAAAACATAAATAGATTTAAATATAAACTGAGATCATAATTAAGTACCAGCAACTTACTAGTTTGTAAATGGCAATGGGTCCTTTCTTTCTCTTGTTCTCTCTCTCTCTTGTTCTCTCTCTCTCTCTTTCCCTCAGACATGGAACACTGAAAGAATTTGGCGGCTAGCAGCTGTTCAGTCTTCACTTGGTCTGTAAACATTACCTTGCCTTAACATTTTCTCTCAGTTTCTCCATTAATTACATTGTGATTGCATTTTGTTAAGCGTTGAAAAAGGTTTCTTGACAAAAGGGAGTCAGTTTAAACACTTAAACTAATTACTGTTATTCACAACGATATTACATAGAAAACACTGTTGTGCTAATGGGAACCACAGAATGACACCCAAAGAAATTTTAATTAAAGCTTAAGTATGCAATTTCTGCATTACTAGAGTCACCAAACAAATTGCATAAATGCTCAACAAACAATGAGGAATGTTTTTTTTTTTTTTTTTACAAGTATGATAAAGGCATGTTGGATATATGGTTCCTCGCTCTTGCTATAAGAGGAAAATGTAAACCTTGCCTACATCCTGCAATGAAAATAAATGTAAGACATGAGTTAGTTTATGGACAGGATGCAGACCCATCATTTCTACCATCTAACTGTGCCAGACTGTTTCACTGTTTTCACTGCTGACCTACTTCTATAATCAGAACATTTGTTACTTCTGCTTAACTTTGGCTTTCAAACTAAGAGTGGGCCGAGAAGAGACAGAGGACCGTCTTAGTTTGAATATTTTTTTATCAACTGAAAGCCAGAGAAATTCTGAGTGTATACAAAAACCCCAATCAGATTATTATTTTTCAGCATTCTTGTGTTTCACAACTTCCCAATATATGTTTTATGCCAAACGTCACATGACCAAACAGGAAAACATGTCTCAGTGCATCCGTTTGTTGGAGAAAGTGTTAACGGCAGTACGAACTGGCACGGATATCTATGGACCTTTCTAAGGTAATCAACTAACCTAGCTAGTTCTTTTTATTGTTGCCGTTTTATTCTATTTAAATATGTAAATGTTAGTGAGAAGACAAAAAAATAAAAAAGATTTTTTAGATATCAATCTGCATTTTCGATGGATCGGTTATGCTCATCTTTGCTCGCTCCTTTGAATGTATCTTGAGTAAAACGTCTCTATATTTAACAAAGAACATAAAAAAGACCTGAACCGGAAGCGATGCATCCTGTTTTACAGGATATGGAAGTTTGTTGCACATAACCCCTGTGATGGATTTTTAATGAATAATAGAGTCTTTTAAACTAACCATGATTCCAACAATAATAACACATAAACTTTACTTCCCCTTTTAAGGCTAACATCCTAACACTTTGAAACACGTTGTACTAAAACGTTCTGCTTTTTGTCTATTTGCGTAATGGCAAATTATCTAGTGCTGACCATAACAATATCAAAAATATACTGTCTCTCTTGTCTCATGACATATTGAGTAATCAACAGAACTCTTAACCCTTTACTTGTGTTTTGTTATGCTCTGAGATATTTTTACTTAGGCCACTAACAGAGAGGCTTGCTTCACCAATGGATATTAATAGAAGGTGACATGTTAAAGTCATGAGTTAGGCACGATGTACTATTTTATGTGGCTGAGATTCTCTGAGAATTGCTCGAGAACTGTGATTAAAGCATTTAAAGGACATTTGCTGAAGTTTGTCTGTCATTTATGCTGCGTGGCAAGTCAGTTAGAAGACCCAGATAAACTAAACGTTGTAGACGTTAGAGGACGTCGATTGTAGGCGAGACCCAGATAGACTAAACGTCGACTGAAGACGTTCGGGGACGTCGATTGTAGATGTTAGGTCAGGTGAGAAAATAGAGAAAAATCTACCACACCCCCATTATTGCAAAAAAACAAAATCTGAACACTTTAGCAAGCACTCTAATGATGTCATTTCCTGTTATGTTTTTTTTTTTTTTTTGCATGTTGCGAAAAATTTACTAAAAATTAATTAGCATATATATATAAGTCTTCATTATGACATAAGGACAGCTGTACCACCCTGACATTGTTGATTTTTTGCTTTCGAAAAATATCCAAATTTGAATTGTAATTCAGGTATTAAAAACATGCTCATCACAGCAGTCAAGTCATTGTACATATGCATTTTTTAATGTTTTTAATAAATTGAAAGATACAACAAAAAATGAGTGCTATGAAATTGATCCTTGTGGGTTCCAGAATCTCTCAAAACCTCTGATTATTTATGTTCTGATTTTGGTATTTTCCATTTATAAAACATAAGACTGGACTACACTTCAACATTTGCACATATTTTTGTGCCAATTTCCAGTCTGCACGAGGCAATGCTAGCTGTCAAAAGTCAGAGGTAGTAGGCAGACATTAAAATCTGTTCCGATTTTAAAGGTCATGTAGTGTATTCCAGCCTTGAGCCTCTCTGTTTATATTGTATCTATTCACAGAGCTCCGGAAACTTGATTTGACAATTACATACTCCATGACACTCATCTAGTTTGTATACATATGCCACAGCTTTGGCTAAACCCTTGTTTCTCTTTAATTTCACTCATCAATTAGCCTCATAACGATATCCTATTTGTGTGTGATATTGGTGTAAAATTTGCGTCTTACCTCTGCACCGCAATGGCTTGATGGTGGGTGTAACGGGTGCCCGTTCGCGGGTGTAGAAGGAAGTGACCTGCTACACCTGGCACAGCTACATCATGACTGGATTTGATAACCATGCAGAAGGCACGGATGAGGATCAAGAGGCCGAGACACACTATGGCCACGCCAATGAGAACACTGTAAAACTGCATGGTAATAAAGAGCACTATGCCTGTAATCACAACCAAGATCCCCAATGAAACTTGCCATCTGTGCTGGAAGGACATGCTGCTCCTTCTGGCTATGCCATCACTAGTACACTCATTGTCTTCTGCCCTTGTGACACAGTGCATGTGTGTATGAGAGTTTTAGTATTAGCTTCAAGTCGTGTTGCACAAAAAGTACAGCACAAAAGTCAGTCCAGCCCTGGTGTCAGTTCATATCCTTGAAAATCCAAGAAAGAGATTGCAGACCATCCTACACAGAGCAGAAAAAAAGAGTGAACATTACACTACATGCATCACAGATAGAAACTATGTAACCTACATTGAATTAATTGTATTTTTATAGACAGTACAATGTAAAAAAAAAAAAAAAATGTTTTCTGTTTCCTGTTTTTTTTTTTTTTCAGCTAACCAACAATGTGCTTCATGTGGTAACATCTGCTGTTCAGAAGTCAAAAATATATTTTCAAATGACAGAATAAAATTTACTTCATTAGTAAGACTACAAAAAAAATTCCCTGTAAGGGTTAAAGTAAAAAAAAAACGATCCTTTTTAGTTGCATTTTACAACTTCTATCAAATGAACACATGATCAACCATATCTTATCCAAACAAGAGGTAAATATAATTGAAATGTCATTACAATTATTAATATTGTGACTATTTTCTTTCTTTCTTTTTTTTCAGTCTAATGTGTAACAAAAAAATCAGAACTACTGAGTTTTTCCTGTTTTATCGTCGTCATTAAAATATACAGCCTACCTTGTCGTGTTGACGCAGTCCGGCGTGCGTTTGTTTTGACCGTGAAGTTGAAAATCAGTGGATGAGTGTAAGGTTTCTTCTAATGAACTGTCTTCAACATCTGTCTGCACGTCCTGAGTCTGACTCCTGAATAAGCGTCCAGCTCTGCTTGTCATTATACTCAACGAGGATAATCATTTCCACCGAGCTCTTCACTTTACCACGGAAATCGCGACTCAGCCAGTCATTTCCTTAAAGAATGCTTAATGGAAAATCTAATTCTTCCCACAGTCATCGCTGTCGGTAGATATGCCATCTGTTTGAGTCTCTGCGGTCATTTAAACGTGAAAAGGAAGTGGCAGAGTTTATGGGCGGAGGTTGATGCCACTAGGAGCGTTGTCCGATTCGTGAATCGTTCTTTTAATTTGAATCTTTTTAATGATTTGGGTGAGCCGGGTCAATAAACCGGTTCATGAACGGATAAGAGAGAGAGATCCGAAATCGCCCCCTTACTCAATCACGTTAGTCCACTAATAATGTTCACTTGAAGGAGTGAATGAAAACGGATGAGCGAATTTGGACAGCCGTTGAGCTAGACACTGTAGACACTCTGTAGCTCTAGACACTCGCAGTGCAACGTGGGATAGAATGAGTGAGTGCACTCAGTTACATCCACTGTTTCGGACACCACTGCAGATGTCTGTCCCTTCAATTAATGCCCTATTCGGGGGTATATGGGGGCGATTTTGGATTCAGCCAAGAACTCAAAGAAATCTGATTAGGTTTGTATTGGCAGAATTAGGCTATAAAATCGAATTATTTATGTTGTCTGAATTTTACTCACACAGTTTAAATGGGTATTTATACAGTATATGAAATAAGGTGTTCATTCGAAAAGGTTTTGTCAGGCAACACTCCACGCCATGACGTACAAGAATCGCTGAATCTATATAGAACCGTTTTTAAATGAACTGTTCGAAAGAACCGAGTCGCGGAGTGAGTCTGACTTCCCATCACTTGTCAATAAGGAAATTATCCAGTCCTGGCTGGGCGTGGAAGAGCCGGGTCTCTCGTGTGACTCACGTTCAGAGATTTCTCATACAGCTTTATTAAAAACACACACACACACACACACACACACACACACACACATACACACACACACAGGGGGAAAAAACCTCAATAAAACAGCTGAATTCCGTCATTACATGCTGATTTATAGTAACTTGCTATTAGATCATGTTTTTTTTTTTTTTTTTTTTTTTTTTTATATGTATCTGTTTGAGTGAAATTAACATTTTGCAGCATTCTCTTCATTTTTTCCAGCGCTGTTTAGAGAGGGACACACCTTTGGTCAGATCAGATAAAACTATATGACAAAGAACCGGCAACACCCCTCTCAAAAATAGCTTCAGCATAGACATATGTATAAAATGTAAAGCTTTAAAGTTTGGCATTGTCACATACACTCATTCTCAGTTTCATTATCATGGACTTTTAGTTTGTTTCCCTGCGTTTCCTGTTTCCTTTTGTTCTATTTTCCCGCCACTTGTTTGTCTCCTTGGTTACCGTCATTATGAGTTCTGTTTCAATTTTGGATGGAGGGACAGTTTTTATGTTTCAGAGTGGCAGAGACCTGGAGTGACATCTGCTATCTTGCCACCTGCTACAACGTCTGTCTATTGGAGGGATTTTGGTGTGGTCTGGACGAAGATCTCTGCTTCGTCATGCCCCGCGGCGATCTCTGCTGGACCCTAGAAGCTTAGATCAACTTCGCACTGTGGACGAATGGATCCGTGCTCACATTGGGCGAAGCGCAGGATAACAGCAGTCTCGTCCAGCCACACCTCACAGATGTCCTGCAGCCAGAGCCCAGCCCACCACCACCCTCAACCAAGGAGATTTCGTTTGAGGCCCCCGCAGATGGAGAGCTTCAGCCTGCCGCGATGTGTAAGCCAGACCCCTTTAAAGATAGGACAGCGCCGACCATTGCCCCGGAGCCGGAGCCCCAGAGTGAGACCAGGGGTGTGAGCCAGCAACATCTGTAGCAGAAGGAATTTTGGTGGAATTGGACACTGTGGATCGGCTGATAAACTGGGACACTGAGATACTGCCTCCCACCCTGAATCATTTGTCTGTTCTTCATCATCGTGATTTCAAGACCGCAATGAATGGACTGTGAAATATCTGTATGTTCGTCATCACTGTTTCATTTACCTTATTGATCCAATCCAGCTTCCCTCTTTCACCCTCACCTCAGAGCTCAGCCAGTCCTCCAGCTCCACCTCTGCTGGATGCCTGCCGCCCTTCGCCTTCCCCGGGAATGCCTCAGGTTGAGCAACCACCATTAGCGCCTGAGGCTCCGCCTCCGGCCTCTGATCCCTTCGCTCCACCTCGACCCGTTGGCTTCGCCTTGGCTCCTCCCACCCTCGGCTCCACCAGAGACCCTCGACCTTGCGGCCCCACCGGGTTCCCTCGTCAATACATCAATCCTTTTTCCAAAACGTGTTTGTCTTAGTGTTTATATATTTTTGATCTGTCAGGATGGTTTTTGTGGTAAATTACATGTACAATTGTGTACTTGCCCATGCATGTCTTGTCATATCTTTAAATAGAGAAAAGTTGATCCAGCTTCTTTGATGCATAGTTTTTGTATTGTATTGTATCAAGTATTGGCATGGATTACTTGTCACAACAAGTGAGAAAGGTTGACATGGAGAATGATAAATCTCAAACCTCTGGGGAATCACCCATTTAAAAAAAAACCAGGAGTGTCTGCTGGCAAAACAAGAACATGACAGAGCTCGTGATAAAAAAAGAATCAACAATGGCTTGCTTTTTCGGACATGGCAAGAACTGAGGGATTTGAAATGTTGTAAAAGCAACAGGGAGATGGTGTTTTTATAACTCAACAGGTGAGAAAGGTATTTTATTGAACAGATAAATTGTCATATGTATCTCTCTAACATAGTTCATTGTATAGCATTATCTATGTGAAGGGTCATTTTATTATGGCATTCTTCAGCTAGTCAGCTTGAGATCCTTTCCACACGTTTACACCTCTTGGCCTGGTAATAAATGATTTATGAGCAGAAGGATAACCATATTCATCTGCAGAGCCGAAGCGTATTGTATATTTATCCGTTTAAATTTTACACTGTACATACAAAGATGGTAAGATCAACAAGAACATTACCTGTTATGTAAAATAATCTGCACTGCATGACAATATGCAAAAGTTTGTAATCATATACTGTTTAATTTTCAATCATACCACATCTGAAAAAGAAACTGGGTCTAGTTTGTCCTTTAAAAAAAAAAAAAAGTACAGCATTTCTAAAAAAAAAGTCTTGCATGCACACAAAACTGATGTAAACAGCCTTCTGTAGATTTTTCATTGCAGTTCAAAGGAAACGCACAGTAAAAATGCATAAGGTAGAGAATACCCAGAAGTGCCTTTGTTAAAAGATGAAAATCATTATAATGGGTGAGTCAGAGGAAGTAGTGGCCGTGAATGTCATGTTTTATAGTGTTCCAAACAATATTAACAGAGCATTAGTTCATCATTAAACTCAGTAATGCTGTGTGGTTTTCTCGGCAGAGATCTGCTGCCATTATCAGGCACCACAATGTGTGCCTTATGCATAAACCATCACTCTGGCCAGATCTCTAAAGTGATCTGATCATCTGACCATGCGATTTTTGAGTCTGTGAAAATTGCGTGCTTATACAGGCTATACCATGAAAATATTCTATTGACTAAACACAATAATTTGCCTGGAGAGTCTAAAAAATGAATAAATATACAAACAAAACATTTTCTCTTTTCAAAAAAAATCATCCACATCACTGCCAGAAAGCAATTCGGATGCCAAGTGCACTGGCTAGTTAAAAGGAAGTACTCTATATACTTTTAAATTTTGAATATTTTGAATTGTGTATAAGTGTGATGTTTTGTGAATATTACTATTGAATGGATTTATGGCTATGAACTTGTTTTATTATTTATGTGAATGTGTGTGTGTATATATATATATATATATATATATATATATATATATATATATATATGTGTGTGTGTGTATATATATATATATATATCGTTTTTATGTTCAAATGTTTTTTATATAATTTTTTTCAAACAAAACGGAGTCTAGCTCGACCCTCCCTCCTCCTCATCCCGTCCCCTCCCCCTCCGTTCCGTGCTTCCTAAAACAGTCATGAACAAGTCGAAGGCTTCTCTGATGTAAATTCGTTCCTTCTCCTTTTCCCTATTCTTTGCTATTTGTTCATCGGAACGTCATCTCTTTGGTTGTGTGTCGGCCATATCAAAATTCAAGAGAATATAATTCTAACGTTAGTCGTTGTCGTTGTCTAGGACATCTCTCCTCTAGCTAACTTCCCTCTTCATGCCTCTCTCTCCTCCACTCTCCACAACCCCCTTCATGTGCATGCACACTAACCCCCCAACCCCCACTCCCAAATCATTCTTGTCGGTTATTGGCTGGAACACTGTTTGTTATGTTTCGTGGTCCAGGCTGGGCCAGTTTTTTGAGCCTGGGCTGTCTACAGAGACCATGTTTTTTTACAGTGTGTTCAGGGGAATGGCAGCTAGCGGATAGTGAGGAGATGTTTGCAAAAAAAAAATTCAGCCTAAAAAACATGTGACATCGCCTAGAGCACCTTTAACACAAACTATATATATATATATATATATATATATATATATATATATATATATATATATATATATATATATATATATATATATATATATATATATATTAGTGCTGTCAAATCGATTAATCGCATCTAACAAAAGTTTTTGTTTATATATGTGCGTATATATGATTATATTTATACATAAATTATATATATATATGTGTGTGTGTGTGTGTGTGTATATATATATATATATATATATACACACACACACAAGCACACTCACACACAGACACATATTCATATATAAAATACACATAGATGCGGTTAATCGCAATTAATCTATTTGACAGCACTAATACAGTATATATATATATATATATATATATATATATATGTATACACACGAATATGATGATATACTGTATAGCACTTTATGTTGCCATCTTGTGGTTCACAGACTGTGGCAGACTGAATAAGCATCCATATGTAGAAGCTATTTTTTTAAGTATAAGTTGTGCTTCAAACATTCAGGCATTAGGATATTTTCTAAAATGTGAGTGATCAGTTATTGAAAGAGTGGGAGACAGAAGGCCTACCTAAAATTAAAGCCACATCACTTGTAAAATGCATTACATTATGTTTAATGAGAGATAAACCACATATTTCCAATAGCTTACGTATAGATTTTATATTTATAATGCATTTAATTTGAGAAAAGGCTGTTAGGTTCAGATGAAAACCATCTCAAGAGGCCCAAAACACCCCCTCTGTGAGCTGTGGATTGTTAATGCCTGTTTCATAGCTTCATCAACACTTGTTTGTGAATATTTTAGGGTGGGTAATCAGCTCCTCAGTTGGGGTCTCAAGGGATGAACAGATGTCACACTTCGAAACTGATCTCCCGTGAGCGTCCAAACAGAGGTTCAGTGAGCAGCTGTGTGTCTGAGTAGCTGCGCCTCAGGTGTGTGGAGCTCCTAGTGGTCTTGATGGCCACCTCATAAGGCGGAGGAGGTTCCATGTCCCAGTGGGGAGGCCGACCTCGACTGGTAGGGCTGAAGCAGGCTGGCTCCATGGGGGGATAGTCCAAATCATCACCATATACACATCGCCTTTGCACAGTCCTTCAAAATACAATCGCACATTATTATTAATACGTTCATACTGCAATATATATATATATATATATATATATATATATATATATATATATATATATATATATATTACTCTGGACCTGGATAACTGGGACCTAAATGAAAGGTTTTATACAGTTTATCAACACTAGAGGGCCTTTCAGTATCAGATAACAGCGCAGAGGAGCAGCAGCATTCTAAGACTTCTCATCTAAGTGATTTTTAATGACATCTGAGGGTGGGGGAGAGGGGGGATAGAAAGAGATATGGCTCAAATCTGGATGGATAAGGGTTATGGGTGGAAAAGTAAAAGTATCTGCATGTTTTGTGTTAAAAGGTTTGTTAGAGGAAGTATGAGAGATTAGCTTTCTGGGTGTTGGAATAAGAACAATAATACAACACACACACACCCACAGCCTATAAGAATTAGGATATTATTCACGAAATGTGTAACAATGTAGTTTCTTTCAATTTGCAATTTTATACGAGTAACACTTTATTTTAAAGTGTCCTTGTTACAGAGGTTACATGTATTTACTAATAGCAATAACTATGAATAAGGCATAATTACATGCAACTAAACCAAACCCTAATCCTACCCTAACCCTACACTACATATAGTTAATTAATATTATTCAGTACTTAAATGTATAATTACACTGTAACAACAAGGGCACATTAAAAAAGTGTAACCTTTATAATTTACTTTGTAACACAAAAAAGCTGCATTAAAATGGACAAGAGTTTATGTGAGAGCACAATTACGGATACTTAATAATACAAAACGTTTTTTTTGTGTGTTTTTTTAGTGTTTTTTTTTTTTTTTTTTTACGAAGTGTTAGGCTACTGAGAAAATCTGTCTTCTTTTTTTTTTTGACTGAGAGTTTGGGGGTTCCTGAAACTGCAAAGGTTGATAATAAGTTAACGCACTTTTCGATGGAACCTTCTATATGAATCATAAATTGCTCAGACTGATTTTATCTTCTGCGTTGATTTCATTTTATCAAACATAAGTTTATGATCATTTATGATGCGTTTCTCCACACTTACCCGTGCAGAAAGACGGACTGGGATTCGGGGATGTGGTTTCCGGCCGGTGGGGTGAACATGACTTGACTGTAGTCGTGGCTGTACTCTTCATTATAAGGCACCGGGGTTCTCTTGCCGTTCATAGCCCAGAAAAGTCCTAAAATGAGCATCACCGCCCCGAGCACCACACAGCACATGCTGAACGCCTGCAGTCGACTTTGATTAGAAGTTAGAAAAGCGGTGGAGCCACCGGTGACTATTAAAAATACTCCAATAAAAATAGCGCCATGATGTAGTGAAGGCATAATGTAAGTTCATATCATTGATCTATCTGGAATGGTCCGCGCGCATCTTAAGCTTCAGGGTGATATCGAGACTCCAGGGTGAACCGTTCTGCATTGGTTCAATTCTAAAGGAAATAGTTTCATATTACCCGCTGTCTTGATTTAATCACTTGTAGCTAAACTAAAAAGGACATAAAATGCATTATAGAAATGTAACATCGCCTGCACTCGATGGAGTTGCCGTTCACGCGCATCAGGTTTAGTCCATGCTGTCAAATGAGCGCAGCTGCTTTGCTGTCAAACTCCTCTGTCATTATAAGAGCATCATTAGAGTTCATGCCCCACCCAAGAGCCGTCTGTAGGCCAGATGCTTATTGGCATGAATGTCAAATTATGATTCCCCAACAAGAAGTCATGTAGATCCGAGCTATTTGTTGTAGGCTACGTGGCGACCTTAAACATTTTTTGAAATAGATTTGTCTCGTATATAAACAGGTTTAAATGAAAATTCAGTTGATAAATAGGCTACATTCGTTGTAGTCTATATCAATGTGAATCGTTCGTTTGCCGGTTAACCCTTCATGAGATGCTCAATCATGACGTCAGTTTATAGGTCCACTAATTATTTAGAAATAAATTGCTCTGAAATATCATGAGCTTTTAGATTGTTCTTATAGGGTTTGTGTGTATATGTATACTAGGCTATATACAGTACTGTATACAGTACTATATGCAGTACTACATACAGTATACAGTATATGTGTGTGTGTGTGTGTGTGTGTGTGTGTGTGTGTGTGTGTGTGCTATATACAGTATACACACTGTATACTGTATATAGTACTATATACAGTATATACATATACATATATATAGGATACATACCCCCCCCCCACACACACACACACATATATATATATATATATATATATATATATATATATATATATATATATATATATATATATATATATATATATATATATATATATATATGATAATATATTGATATTGATAATAATCATAAATGTTTCTTGAGCATCAAATCATCCTATTAGAATGATTTCTGAAGGATCATGTGACACTGAAGACTGGAGTAATGATGCTGAAAACTCAGCTTTGATCACAGGAATAAATTACACTTTACTGTATATTCACATAGAAAACAGCTGTTTTAAATTGGAATAATATTTCACAATATTACTGTTTTTGTTTGTATTTTTAATCAAATAAATGCAGCCTTGGTGAGATACTTCTTTTAAAAACATTAAAAATCTTACTATATATATATATATATATATATATATATATATATATATATATATATATATATATATATATATATTATAAATGCTATAGGCTATACAGTATACACACACATAGCCTATATAGCCTACCTATGTAAACAGTAATATTGTGAAATATTATTAAAAATTAAAAATTATGGTTTTCTATTTTCATATACTTTCAAATATAATTAATTTCTGTGATGCAAAGCTGAATTTTCAGCATCATTACTCCAGTCTTCGGTGTCACACGATCAGAAATCATTCTAATATGATGATAATAATATTTCACAATATAACTTTTTTTTTTTTATCAAATAAATGCAGGCGTGATGAGCAGAAGAATCTTCTTTCAAACACATTAAAAGTAGGCTAATGTTTCCTGTATATTAGCTAGTGGTTCCTTTTTGTTTATATTTTGCGAAACATAAATGTTCTAGGAACGTGTCTTTTAGGTTTTATTTTTTTACAATAATTAAAAAAATGTTCTCAGAACGTTCAAGTAGCCTAATGTTAATGTTAACCATGGACCTTATTTTACTTATAAGTTAGAAATCGCTAAAAACCACCTTGCTGTGCTAAACCTGGAAAAGAATTCGATAATAGCACATTTGAACCACATTTAAAATGTTATCATTAAAAAATATCAGGAGATAAGCTCAGCATGTCAGACATGTGCCTGTAACTGTACTCTGGTCACCTCATTTCTCATTGCTGCATGATAATGAATGAACTCATCGCACCGAGTCAATGGTGTGACGGCGATTCTTTTTTGTGATTGGCTGAAGAGACGATACGAAACCACTGGCATCATCTGATTTGACGCTCTACTGACCAATCACCGCATGCTGGGGGCGGTGCTCAGACCACCTGGAAAATACATGCAAAATATAAAGACAAATCGTAAGCATGCAAGTAGTGAGAAAGGTCGCATAACGAATACAAGTCGAATGAAATGACAGTTTATTAGACCGCGTTAATGCATGTGTTTTTATGTTCGTCCGTTGTAAATACAAATAAAAACATTTACCAAAGGAAAGTCAAGATACAAGCTCCATGCTCTCTTAAACTCCTTTGAAATTAGGCGACTCGTGATTTAAAAAGCTGTCGGAATGGATCCGTTGTTATATTTGGGTGGGTTTGTTGTTTTGTTTTTATTATGGATTAAAGTAAAGGGCTTGGAGTACGTGATAATACACCAGAGATGGATCTTTGTTTGTCTCTTTCTCCTCCCCTTATCCGTCATCTTTGATGTGTACTATTACCTGCGCGCGTGGATCATCTTCAAGATGTGCTCAGCGCCCAAACAGCACGACCAGCGAGTCAGAGACATCCAGAGACAGGTAACGCCAAAACCTCAGCTTATTCATAGAGCCTGGGATTTTTATACTGTACTTTCATGTAGTATTTCATATATTATACTTCAATACTGCACTTAAGAAAATCAGGATCTGATTGCATTTTTCTGTTCAATATTTATTCAGTAGGCTAGCCTACATCAGTGAGATTGATCATGCATTCTGCATTAAAATTCGAAATTCATGTAAAGCCTAATACTAATGAATATGCATGAAAAACATGAAATGTGCCTTATCTATTAAGCGGGTGCCTCTTTAAGGAATTCTGATTAAAAAATAAAAATAAGTAATAATAAAAAGTAGCAAGGATCGTCCCCACATACAGGTCGCGGTTGTAATGGGGTGACACAGGGCGTGGCCAAAAGGTAGTGACACGCCCCCTACTATTCGACATAACAATAACAGCTTTGGTGCACCTGTCATGGCAACTAAAAAAACACTTTAAAATCGTTTCTGGTCATTGAAATAAAGCTAAAATAAAATATAAATATTATAAGAAAAATTTGAACGGAAATAAAGTACATACGTTTCTAAAACTGAAATAAAAATAAAAATAAATGAATGCTACATAGAAATATTAAACAACAAAAAAATAACTAGCACATACAATTACCAACACTGAAACTTAATAATAAAAAAAGTAAGCTAAATAGTAATAAAAACTATAATATTATATAAATAATACTAAAATAACACTGAGGTGCACAAATATGAATATGTCAAACTGATAAAAAATAGACTAATTACTCAGTAAATGACATTACTTTTGGTCACGACCGAATCAAATTGAACTTGAAATTACTTGAAACATAGTAGTATGTGAAATATATACAAGATAGTGTAGCTGTTTTTCTGTGGTTATTGCTGAATAAATGTAAAAAAAATAAATAATAATAATAAAAAAATGTATGAATTAAATATTAAGAATGCATAACCTTGATGAGACTTTGATGCAATTTGATTTTAATAAAATGTGATGATTTCAATGTTTCAGGTGCGGGAATGGAAAAAAGACGGGGGAAAGAAGAAATATATGTGCACAGGTCGTCCAGGATGGTTGACTGTGTCCCTCAGGGTGGGAAAATACAAGAAGACGCACAAGAACATCATGATTAACATGATGGACATCCTGGAGGTGGACACAAAACGGCAGGTAGCTGTTGCCAGACATGCTTTTTTTAAACAACAAAATTGTTTAGATATCTTCTCCTCATTAAAAGTTTGGAAAGAAAATGCTTTCAGTGGTCAGTAAAAATGTCTGTAGATAAGAATTTCAAAAATTATTTGCATCATACACTGTAAAAAGTGAACAGTTGGATCAACTTAAAAAAATTACTTCAATTGGTAACACCTAAAGAAATTAAGTTTTCTCAACTTAAATTCTCACGTTTTATCAACTTAATTTCACTAGGTCAATTATACAAGATTAAAATAGCTTTAGAGATATCTATTACCATTAATTCATTTATACGCTAACAGTGTTTTCCATATTACAAACTTTGAGAAATCATTACAAACTGTTCATATTTGTTGAGCCAATGAAACTTATTAAAGTTAATGTAAAGAGAGGTAATGTACCAAATCAAACAACAAATCAAGCGTTTACCAATTTTCCAGGTGGTGCGTGTTGAACCTTTAGCTAACATGGGTCAGGTGACCGCTCTGCTCAACGCTATTGGCTGGACACTGCCTGTGTTGCCGGAACTTGATGACCTCACAGTTGGTAGGTTATGAGAGAGAATCTATAATCAAACAAATGTTTAAAGTGCCCTTTTATCATGTTTTTTGGGGGATATTGTCTTTCATGTAGTGTGATATAGCTGTTTGTGAATATAAAAGGTCAGCAAAATTTAAAAGATCAAAGTGCATGATAGATTTCCCAAGAACCAATTTTATAACTGCCTGAAACGAGTCGTCAGCAATTCCAGCCTTACTTCCTGCACGAACCTACGTAGGTTTGCATAATTTGCATAATGTCAGTGTATGTTCTCCATTGGCTGCCTGCGAACAACGTCAACTTTGACCCTCAAACACCGTAGTTGTAGCTGAGTGTTGTCGACATGTCAAGAATACGCTTTTGTCAGCGTTATGAAAACAAATCCACTTTGCATGCACTTCAAAAGGAAAAGGACAGCATCGTTACTGTTCGTATCACGGTGTAAACAAGTGCCTCCGAAGCTGAAATTCAGCTAGTAAATTTGCAGGGAAAAGTATGTACCCTTGCACATGACTATCTGGATAAATTCAATAATACATGCACAAAAAGGGTTCACATACTTTTCCCAGCATCCGTGTGTTAAGCCTAGTTGTTTGTTACTAAGCCTCAGATTACAGCAAAGTCTTATTTATGTGGCGTCTAGATGCATTTGAGCATTTTCTATTCAGCACACAGTAACACTTCTCTCCATTTAGATGAAGATTGTAAATCATCTCTGACCTGAATAATCTCTCCCTCTCTTTCCGCATGCTCCGCAAGGGATTTGTTTAATGTCTCTGAGCACTTGCAGATATTCGCTTTCTTTAAATGGAGCATAACGTCCTCTCCTGATCAATATTATATGCCATGTATGGTGCATCAGAGGCTGCTCCTAATTAGGTTTCAATGAGGCAGATTAGATTCGGGGCGGATACGGGTCCTATTGCTGAAAGTGTTTATAGATCCCAGAAAGGAGCGCTCATTGGCGGAGAATTGTTTTATACTCTCTCTCCTTCAAATTCATTTGTAATTCTGTAGAGACACCGTGCTTAGTAATACTACATGGGAAAGGTGTGTTGTGTTTGTGAAGTGTTGGACGATAGGAGATATTTCTGGCCACATGTATTGATTCCTATATCTATTTTGAAACCATAAGCACCGTATCAAAGCAATAGTTTTATACAATACCATTTCTAAAAGCAGTTTAGAGCTGTGCATCTGCAATCAAAGGTCAGTTATTTGGACTTTTGATCATTTCTTTTTAGCTCCCAGTTGGCACTTTTCCAAATTTGAAATATATATATATATATATATATATATATATATATATATATATATATATATATATATATATATATATATATATATATATATATATATATATATATATATATATATATATATATATACACTGGAAATTTCCAAATATATTATCAGTGTATTTTTCAAGTATGTGAAAGTGACTCTCATGATTCAGGTGGGCTGGTAATGGGAACAGGCATTGAGTCTTCATCTCACATCTACGGCCTGTTCCAGCACATTTGTGTGGCCTTTGAGCTGGTGTTGGCTGATGGTAGTCTGGTCCGCTGCACTGAGGTGAGTCCATTGTTACAGAGTATATAAAATGCACACACATAGATAGGTTAAAAATCTTTATTAAAACAAAATTCTTGCTCACAGAAAGAAAACTCTGACCTGTTCTATGCCGTTCCTTGGTCCTGCGGGACTCTGGGGTTCCTGGTTGCGGCGGAGATCCGGATAATTCCAGCTCGAAAATGGGTGAAGCTTTGTTACGAACCTGTACGAGGCTTGGATGCTATTTGCAAGAAGTTTGCAGAGGAATCAGCCAATAAGGAGAACCAGTTTGTGGAGGGACTGCAGTACTCTCGGGACGAGGCCGTGATAATGACGGGCACCATGACAGATTATGCAGAGCCTGACAAGGTGATAATGAAAATTCTGTAATCTGATTGTTTTTTCTTAGACTTTTTTTATGGCCCACTTATTGAAGCTTGTTTCTGCCATGGATAAAAAAAATAAGGTAATTGAGACTGTTTATCTTTTTTTTCTTGCAATTACAAGTTTATATTTCACAATTCTGAGAAAAAAAAAAAAAAAGTCAGAATTGCTTGTTAAACACAATTGTGAGGGAAAAGTCAGAATTACATGTTAAACTCACAATTGTGATAAAAAGTCTGAATTCTGTTAAACTCGAAATATTGAAAAAAAGTCAGAATAACAAAAAGTCAAAATTGCGTAAAACTTGCAATTGTGATAAAAAAAAGTCTGAATTCTTTGTAAAACTTGCAATTGTGAGGAACAAAATCTAAATTGCATGTTAAACTCGCAATATTGAGAAGGTCTGAATTCTGTGTCAAAGTCAAAATTCTGAGAAAATAAGTCAGAATTGAGTTTTTAACTCGCAATATTGAAAAGAAAAGTCAGAAATGTGTGTTAAATTTGCAATTGTGAGGAAAAAAAGTCAGAATTGAGTGTTAAACTCCAAAGTCCATGTTAAATTTGAAATTTTTGATATTCTGAGAAAAAAAATCTGAATTCTGTTGAACTTGCAGTTGAAAAGCAAGTTAGATTTGAGTTTTAAACTCGCAATTCTGAGAAAAAAGGCAGAATTGAGTGTTAAACTCGCAATTTTGAGAAAAAAAGTCAGATTTGAGTTTTAAACTCGCAATTCTGAGAAAAAAGGCAGAATTGAGTTTTAAACAAAATTCTGAGAAAAAAGGTCAGAATTGAGTGTTAAACCCACAATTCTGAGAAAAAAAAGGGAGAATTGAGTGTTGAACTCACAATTCTGAGAAAAAAAATCTGAATTGTGTGATAAAAATTTGCAATTACTTTTTCAATTTTTTTTTTATTCCGTGGTGGAAACAAGCATCCATACCCACTCGCCTGTTCACATATTGGCAACGGCCCACTTTCTCAATGACACTCGTGTGATTATTATGAAAACATTTCAAATTAAACCCCATTGCATTATCATTCAGATTCTTTTTCTCTCTGTCTTTCCCTTTGTCTGTTAGACAAACTGTATAGGTTACTATTTCAAGCCGTGGTTCTTTCGGCATGTGGAGGGTTTCCTCAAGCAGAACCGTGTAGCAGTGGAGTACATTCCTCTCCGGCACTACTACCACAGACACACCCGCAGCATTTTCTGGGAACTACAAGTAAATTACTCAACAAAATCACCCAATAGAGACAGAGCGCAACGCGTCATAATCTGAAGGCCACGCCCACCGGGGGGGGAAAACAGTCCAACGGTCTCCATTGACTTTGCATTGTGAGAGGCTGCCTCCTTGTCATTTCTTGCTTCTAACAAAAGACAGAATAATGCCTAAAAGCTGCCATGTGACAAGGTGTACAGCAAACAAGCTAAGAAACCCAGAAATAAGTTTTCATAAGCTGTCGACCCCAAAAAATGAGTGTTTGAGGACATAAAAGTGGATACAGGCTGGAACGAATGGGTAAATTGTGGGATCCTGACACTCAATATGCACTAAAAATACACCACGTGTGCAGTAAGTTAAACATTTGGTCACTGATGACTCAAATATCCAAATGTCAGTTTTATATATTATATTTCTGTAAGATAAACTATCCTGTGTTGCCGATTACGGTCTCCTCCAGCGGGCGTACGTTAGTTCTCAGAGTAATGAGACACGTGACGCTCTGTCTCAACTGTCTGTATCCACTTTTATGTCCTAAACACTCGTTTTTTGGGGTCGAGAGCTAATAAAAACGTATTTCTGGGTTTTTTAGCTTGTTTGCTGTACACCTTGTCACACATCAGCTTTTAGGCATTTTTCTGTCTTTTGTTAGAAGCAAGAAATGACAAGGAGGCAGCCTCTCGCAATGCAAAGTCAATGGAGACGTTTTGATTGTTTTCCCCCCGGGTGTGGGCGTGGTCTCTATTATATGCCTTTTTTCATATTTGTTTTTCAAGAAATAATAACAATAACTGTCATCATCTTGCTTTGCATGTGGGATATGATTAATATCAGACTCTCATTGAGACAGTCATAGTTTTAACTTTCAATTCGGCTTTTGGTTTGTGGTGTACTGTACACTTCAAATGCATCAAGAGTTTGAAACACTTGCTTCCTCCTCTATGGGTTGCATTAGCGTGAGCATTTTTCATTTGTCCCATAATGCATAGTTAAAGAGACAACTGTTATTCTTCTCTTCCATCTTAATAAAGCGACGTCTCTCGCTCTCTCTCTCTCTTAACCCTTCTGTCTCACTCTCAAACATTCTCACACACAGTTTTGATGCATTACTGTATATCCACTGAAGCCTTCCATTAGCTACAGGAAGCATGCATTGTCTGTTGATTGGCAGCACTAGTCTAACATTACTCAATAAATTATGCAGCAAAAGCTCAGGTCAGGAGTGTGCTTTGACTTTCAAACATGAATTTTGTGATCATAAAGAATGCTGTAATACATGTACACATATTCTTGCATTTGCTAACAGCACGTCCTGTAATATTCCTGTTAACACTCATCGGTCAGCCCATTTCTTATATGTCTTATTCTATATCTTGTTCCCCTTTACTTTTTCATCTATCAACCATGTAAACTTTGGTTTGCTTTTCCATCACATTTCCTTCCACCATTTCCTTGTTGTCTGTTTTTCAGGACATCATTCCGTTTGGGAATAACCCTTTGTTCAGGTATGTGTTCGGCTGGATGGTTCCTCCTAAGATCTCTCTGCTGAAGCTCACGCAGGGAGAGACCATCCGCAAACTGTACGAGCAGCACCATGTGGTGCAGGACATGCTGGTCCCCATGAAACACATCAAGACCTCCATCCTACGCTTCCACAAGGACATACACGTGAGACACACAAACATGTGGTGACAAATTGTTGGCTAGTATTAATTCTGTACTTTTTTGTCTGTTATTTTTCATGTTAAACATGCTAAAGTTTTAAAACAGAATTCTTAATTTATTGAAAAAGCAGGCATCAAAGTATATTTGTTTATATGAAAGTCTGTTCCGGTAATGCTCACCACAGACTTTATTTTGCTCAAAAATCGAAAGCTGCTATTCTGAAAACACATTAGAAATTCTCACGGGAACCCATGACTCAAAAAGCTAATTCTCTTCCAGACTACAAACTGAACAGCTGTAAAGCAGCCAAATCAGAACAATGTAAAAAGGGCCAATACACTCACACACATACTGTATATATTACATTTTAACATTTCTGTTTTCCATTTTAAAAGTGTAATTTATGCATGATAAATTGAATGTTCAGCATCATTACTCCAGTGTCACATAATACTTGTATTAATGTTGAAAGCAGTTTTTGCTGCTTATTTATGTGAAAACTTATTTCGGGATGAATAGAAAGTTTACAGCATTTATTTAAAATATAAATCTTTGTAACATTATCAATGAAATTGAAAACCTTAAAACTCACCTTTGATCACCAAAATTACATATTTAAAAGTTTTTTTTTTTTTCATATTTAAAATTCTTCATGCCTTAAAATAGCTTGAATGTAACTCTAAACCCTTGCCTCATGTAGTATATGCAGTTCTATGAATATGCAAATTAGCCCCGCCTCCACTCACTCACACCAGCTCGTTGGCGATCACACGTTGACCTGATTGGTACGCGATTTCAAACCACGTTTTTGAGACTTTGGTTTTGGTTTGGAAATGACAAGGAGGTCTTTGGTTCACTGCAGTTTTAAGGAGAAAATAATCATACTATTTGTATGCAAATTTTTGGATATCACATAAAGAGACTGGATGGAAATGCCAAGATGCGCATAAATTCAAAAATGTGCATAAAAAAAGTATGCGCTCACTTGAGGCGGATATTTTTTATTTTTTATCCAGTAAGAAAACGTGCATAAAGTATGATGGAATCACATTTACCAAATAAATTCCTCGATGCGCATCAAAATTGTGACTTTGCACAATGTGACGGCATAACTGGACCAACCAGCAGACAGATCTAGTTGCATAGCATCTGAAATGTTGTTTTAGTCATTCTCTGAAATGGCTTAGGCAATTATTCCAAATAACTTTGACAACAGACTCAACGCTACGCGATATTCCAATCCTGCGCATAAGTTAAATTCACAACTTTGGATGGAAACACTGCTAATGAAAACCGGAGTAATGATTCTGAAAAATTCAGCTTTGATCACAAGAAAACATTACATTTTAAAATATATTCAAAAAGAAAAGTTAATTTAAATCCCATTAATATTTCACAGTATCACTGTTTTGATGAATTTTTGTTCAAATACGGTAAATGCAGCCTTGGTGAGCATAAGAGACTTCTTTCAAAAACATAATAAAAAAACTTGACTGATTCCACGTTTCGAATGATAGTGTATATGCAATGTACTACATTTAGTGCATTTTCTCATGGTGATGTGTGTTGTAGGTGTATCCTCTGTGGCTGTGTCCCTTCATGCTGCCCAATCAGCCGGGAATGGTGCATCCTAAAGGAAATGAAGATGAACTGTATGTTGATATCGGAGCGTATGGGGAGCCCCAAGTCAAACACTTTGAAGCCAAATCATCCACGCGCCAGCTGGAGAAGTTTGTTAGAGAGGTTCATGGGTCAGTTATCACTTTTCACCTTTCCATTAGTTGGCAAAGACTGGCCTAAATTTCAATAACCATGTTTTGAAATTCTGTAAAATTGTAAGTGATAAAAGTCTTTAAAACATTATTGTCACAGAAATACCCGGGTATTTTATAACACAGCACTTCCATATCTAGATTCCAGATGCTGTATGCTGATGTATACATGGAACGACAGGAATTCTGGGAGATGTTCGATGGAACACTGTATCATAAACTCAGAGAGCAGCTCAACTGTAAAGATGCATTTCCTGAAGTATTTGACAAAATCTGCAAGTCTGCAAGACACTGAATCAAAGCAAACCTGAAAGGTGTGACCAGCAAAACAGCCAAATAAACTGTACAACGCTTTTGCTGAAGAACATGAGCACATTGGGGCAGATACACTTAAAGGGCAAATACTCTTATTTCTTGAAGGAACACCAGCTAAGTTTCAAATTTCAACTCCTATGTCTGTATTTGAGACAAAAAATAAAGGCCCTTATTATTATTATTTTTTTTAAAGTTTAACATGATAAGATTCACTTAAACAATATATGGTGCTTAACAGATCAGTAATTTATGTACATTCAAATGTCAATAAATATAAATTATAAATGAAACTATTTTAGAAAACGTTGACTAATGATCTGTTAAGCATCATTTCACAAACATTTATTATAAGAGCTACTATTGAAGCTATATAGGACTAGAATATATATATATATATATGTATATATATATATATATATATAACGTTTTCTAAAATAGTTTCATTTATATGTATATATCATTTTTTTATTTATAGACAAGCTCGAAATTGCTACTAGAAAATTTTTCAGAATTGTGAGTGAAAAAAATTCCGCAATAACATTTTTTTATTTCATGCTGGAAATGAGCTTCCATAATTACCAATGATTATTAAAACAAATGAAATTTAAGAACAAATTCTTTATTTTCCTACATTGTTAATGTTTCCTACCTCACACTAGATGTCTTAACAATATCTAACATACTGATTTATTTTAGAGGTGTGTTGAAAAGGATATTTTATATACTAAAAACATTAAAGCACTTAATATACGCCTGGCACCGTTTGTGAATGTGTTTAGCATTTGTTTTCGACCCATAATGTACCACTTTTTAATATGAAAAATATATGTGTGCGTATGAAATTTAGTCAGTTATTCAGTTACATAGGTTAGTATTTTGTCTAAAAACATAAGCCATTTTTTTTTATCTAAATATCATATGTGTGGCCTTCTGAATTTGTTTTTGCCCTTTTATACTGTTCACACAGTATATATTCTGTATTTGTATTTTCAGTGTGCTGGATGTCACATACTTAGCAGTCTTAAAATATCCATTAAAATGAATAATTTAAACCATACAGACTGTCCTGCTGTTGATGTCATTGAATTTTGCTTTGATCAATATAAATGTTCAGTATCTAATAATGGAGCTTCCGCAGAGTTTTTTTCTGGTGCTGATGGCAGTGGTTAATGTGTATGGGCTGGGTTGAAGTGGATTTATGCCTGAGGAATATATATATCATATAAAAACTATCATCCATCTGGCCCAAATGAACATTAACTGCTCCCAGTCTCTCCCTGTAACATGATGCTGGAACTTTATGATAATACCTTGTTGAGCAGTCACCTCCATATCATATTAATTAAATATCTTTGCTTCAAAAGAACATTTTTCTTTTTTTGGCAACATTATAATATCCCTCAAAAACTAAACCATCTTACAAATCTTCACTAATATCTATAATCAGTCATTAAAATGCACATAAATGATGGAAAACGCATAAGGAAACACTTCTCCCATGTCTCCCTCTAGTGACTGAATTATACCTTCAAGTCTTTTCTTTAATGGTCCCACATGCCTATAAAACTGCCAGGTGAAATGTTGCCAGATTAGGGTAAGAGAAAAGGTTCAGTCACAACATTGACAATCCATCCATCCATCTATTTCTCTATTAATTTCTCTCTCTCTCTCTCTTAATCTGACCACAAATGTTTGAATATTGTTTTCACAAAAAAAGTTAAGCAGCAAAAACAATTGTTTTCAACATTGATAATAAGAATAGTAAATGTTTCAAAGAATCAAAGAATGATTTCTGAAGGATCATGTGACACTGACGACTGGAGTAATGATGCTGAAAATTCAGCTTTGCATCACAAGAATAAATTACATTTTAAAATATATTCAAATAGAAAACAATTCTTTTAAACTGTAATAATATGTCACAATATTAGTTTTTACTGTATAAATAAATGCAGCCTTGGTGATAAGATACTTTTTCCAAAAACATAAAAAATATATATGTTTCCAAACTTTTATGCGCTAAGCTTGTTGGAATTCAGTTAAGATACACTCACCTAAAGGATTATTAGGAACACCTACTAATACTGTGTTTGACCCCCTTTCGCCTTCAGAACTGCCTTAATTCTATGTGGCATTGATTCAACAAGGTGCTGAAAGGATTCTTTAGAAATGTTGGCCCATATTGATAGGATAGCATCTTGCAGTTTATAGAGATTTGTGGGATGCACATCCAGGGCACGAAGCTCCCGTTCCACCACATCCCAAAGATGCTCTATTGGGTTGAGATCTGGTGACTGTGGGGGCCATTTTAGTACAGTGAACTCATTGTCATGTTCAAGAAACCAATTTGAAATGATTCGAGCTTTGTGACATGGTGCATTATCCTGCTGAAAGTAGCCATCAAGAGGATGGGTACATGGTGGTCATAAAGGGATGGACATGGTCAGAAACAATGCTCAGGTAGGCCGTGGCATTTAAACGACGCCCAATTGGCACTAAGGGGCCTAAAGTGTGCCAAGAAAACATCCCCCACACCATTACACCACCACCACCAGCCTGCACAGTGGTAACAAGGCATGATGGATCCATGTTCTCATTCTGTTTACGCCAAATTCTGACTCTACCATCTGAATGTCTCAACAGAAATCCAGACTCATCAGACCAGGCAACATTTTTCCAGTCTTCAACTGTACAATTTTGGTGATCTCGTGCAAATTGTAGCCTCTTTTTCCTATTTGTAGTGGAGATGAGTGGTACCCGGTGGGGTCTTCTGCTGTTGTAGCCCATCCACCTCAAGGTTGTGCGTGTTGTGGCTTCACAAATGCTTTGCTGCATACATCGGTTGTAACGAGTGGTTATTTCAGTCAAAGTTGCTCTTTTATCAGCTTGAATCAGTCGGCCCATTCTCCTCTGACCTCTAGCATCAACAAGGTATTTTCGCCCAGAGGACTGCCGCATACTGGATGTTTTTCCCTTTTCACACCATTCTTTGTAAACCCTAGAAATGGTTGTGCGTGAAAATCCCAGTAACTGAGCAGATTGTGAAATACTCAGACCGGCCCGTCTGGCACCAACAACCATGCCACGCTCAAAATAGCTTAAATCACCTTTCATTCCCATTCTGACATTCAGTTTGGAGTTCAGGAGATTGTCTTGACCAGGACCACACCCCTAAATGCATTGAAGCAACTGCCATGTGATTGGTTGATTAGATAATTGCATTAATGAGAAATTGAACAGGTGTTCCTAATAATCCTTTAGGTGAGTGTATGTACATTTTTCAAGTCTGGCCCAAGGTTTCTTTTATACATTCACAAATCCACTCACAAATGTTCATGAAGTCCCTGGTGTTTCTGGTTTTGTTCTCCTTTAGTTGCACATGGTAATTGCTCTGAACAATTGTTAATCAAAGCAGTGGGACAAACAGTAAAGAAAGCGCCCAAGAGAGTTACCCTGCCCTTTGCTCATTCACACTCATTAAATACACACCAATGACATGTTGAGCACTAATGAATCCACCAGTTTGAACATGCCCTGTGAAGAGAAGTGAGTGGGAGTGGAGTGAATCCTCTGATTTTTAGCTATAATTAAAGTCTTTATCAGTCATCTGGTCCTTTGTTGAGGTGAATAGACCCAAAATTCTCAACTGCTGACATATCAAACATGTTGTCCAAATATTTTTCAAAAAGTAATTTGTTTTACTTATTTAAATAACAATAAGAATTTTAAACGTAGGCTACATTTATAGCCAAATGTTTGTGTGTGCTTAACCATTTTTTCAGAACAAATACCCAGAAGTGAGCTAAATATGACTAAACATACATATATATTTTCTATATATCCCATATAGACAGCAAAATGTGTGTATGTACATGTGCAAAACACCTTTTCCTTAATCAAGAATTACCGTAATCAAAAAGCATCCACATAAAGCACGCCCACCAGTATACAAACCACGCCCAACAATAACAAAAACCACGCCCAACCGCATACGCAACACGCATAAACCCCGCCCACTGGTCTGACTGCCACAGAGTTACTACAGCTGCAGACCGGTTCCTCCTTCACCGTACATTTATGGTGCTCTACCAACCGGCCAACGACGATTTACATAGTGACTGGTGATCGTCCGGTAAGTAGATCGACATCATGGTGAAAGCATGTAGCTGTAATGATATCCAGCCTGGCATAACCCTACAGGTGTAGCTTTCACATGACGCAACAAAAAGTACGTGCTGCGAGAGCTTTTCTGTCTTGTGCTGTACGTCAGTGCCAGTGTAAAATATCAATGGATTTGATCTGTTGGAAATAGTCGCGGTGCTTAATCGGAAGCTTTGGAAGTTGTTTGACACCGTGGCTGTGTCTCAACAGCTTAGTGAGTCGCCTACATAGACAGCACTTTCGGGGCATTGATTATAGACGCGTGCAGATGTCTATGCGAGCAGTCTCGGAACCAACCGACAATGCAGTCTAGGTAGGCAGTTTAGCAGCTTTTGAGACACAGCCTACATTCTGGACATGGCGTTTGTGAATCGGCCTTTGCACAATAAAAGAGCACAAGTAGTGCAGTGCAGTCACGCAGACGATTCTTAAAGGGACAGTCCACCCAAAAATTAACATTTGTCAATTATTTGCCCTCATGTCCTACTTTGTATGACTGTTGTGGAACACAAAACATGTTCGGCAGATTCAGTCACCCTTCACTTTCTTGGCATATTTTTCCATTCAATAGAAGTGAATGATTACTGGGGTTGTCATTCTGGGTTAGGAGAAACAACATGGTGTGGGTGACAAAGTTTTCATTTTAGGGGTGAACAATCCCTTTAATTTGTTTGTCAGTACCTGGTATGATTCATATTAGATGGCAGATCTTATTTTAAGAAGGTTTGTTCCATTATGTTATGCCTTGTTACTCATGTGGGTGAAAGGTGAGTGCCTCCACCTCTTTTGTTTATAACGCAGTATGTGTTTTAAAGTGTGCATCACATTAAGTACATGACTTAAGACTTGTACAAGACATTAACTC
The DNA here is from genome assembly GCF_964197995.2 of Scardinius erythrophthalmus. Taxonomy (NCBI): domain Eukaryota; kingdom Metazoa; phylum Chordata; class Actinopteri; order Cypriniformes; family Leuciscidae; genus Scardinius; species Scardinius erythrophthalmus. Next base: position 31,269,869 of record NC_138231.1, read on the forward strand.
TTACATAAACTTGATGTATGAATGATTTTTCCGTCACAGTGACAGTGAGTGAGGGAGGTGAAAGACGATAGTTTGCCCGTGACAATGACTACAGACAGAGAGCCTCCTGTCACTGCTAAACTCCTTCACCTTGTGTTTCTCTCCACCTTCTGGGGAATGCAGATATGGGTCACCTTCATATCAGGTAGGTGTGGTCACTGCCCCCCCCCCCCAATTTATTAATGAAATAAAAGGCCACTTAGGTATAGTTGAAGAGAGTACCCTTTTATTGCATTTAAGTGCATTTAAACATTTTTATTTAATTGTAAATAACATGCAGTCAAGTGTCTGAAAAAAATTACATTCAGTTCACACTTAAGTATATTCTTTTAATGTGTAATAAGTACTCCTTTTTAAAAAAAAGTATGCTAAATGTACTTCCTTTTTCACAAGGGTAGTTTTATACATTTATTCAAATGTATTCAAATCTAAACAAGGCTTACAATATGCACAGTCCTTAAGGTTGTCTTTGTTTTGCTCAGGCTTTGTGATGGACAACCATCTAAACCGACACACGTTTGGCTTCATCCAGAGCAGGCTCTTCCCGTTTTACCTGCATATCGGCTCTGCCTGCGCTTTCTTCAACCTCACCATCTTCGCCATGTACCATCCCAGCAACATGTTGGATGACAAAGAGGCCTTCCAGGTACTGTATTCACAACAAAATGTTCCCAGATATGTGAAAAGATGTTCCTGAAATAGTTCATCCAAAAATGACGAATGGCCCTTAAATCTGTACGACTTCCTTTCCTCTTTGGAACATAAAAAGAAGATATTTAATGGCGACTGCAGCGGTCAAGCCAAAAGGACACAAGATCACCATAAAAGACTTGAGCATGATGTCTTCTGAAGTCATGTTAAAATTCTGAGTTGGAGACACAGCACATTATTCGTTGATAATCTTAATGAGCTGAGAACCGCTGTAATTGAATCCTTGAGTCAGTGAATTGAACTGAATCAGTCAGATTCATTAACACATCATTGGTTTTATGAACTGACCGCTGATTTATCGACTAAAATCAGAGTCCAAAGAATTAATTGAATCGAGCATCTCATGAATTCGCGAATGTTAAGATTTAAATTGTGACGGAGCCATAAAAGTCGACTCTCATTCAGTACTTTTATGATGCTTTTGCTTCCTTTTTGAATCTCCGGTTGCATGAAAAAGAGCGGCCAGCACATTCTTCAAAATATGTTCCTTTTTGTTAAATGGAAAATAGGAAGTCATACATGTTTGGATTGACATGAGGATGAATAAAAATGTATTTTAAGGTGAACTAACCTTTGTGTAAGATGACAGACTCTCTCTTGATTCTACTAGCTTTCTGGTTTCTCCCCAGATCTTCATTTATTTTGTGTGTGTGACTGTGGCGGCAGTGAACGCCCAGTGGTTTGGTCAGATGACCTCGGAAATCATGGCGGACATGCACCTGATTGAGCAGGCCTGTGGATTGGGTCAGGACATCGGACTCTCGTCCAATCGGGAAGCCTACGCCAAGCTCTGCGAGACGGACCCCAAGTATAAAAAGCTGAGCGGTCGGCTGTGGCTGTACCACCTGCTGTCCTCTCTTTGTAACCTCTGCTGTATCGTGTGTAACGGATACAGCCTATATTACCTGGCAGAAAACCTCACCACCCTCTGATGACCTTCCTGCCTTATAGTGGAGTTATACTCCCACAGTGCAATGCAAAACCTTCGGTTAGTGTCTGTGTGACTCCTGCTGCTCTCAGGTACTGGATTACTTCCTGACAAATCTGCTCATTCTTGTGATGGATTGTCTTTTTTTAATCTTTGTTGTGCTAGTTTTAGCATTGAATATTTGTTGTAAATGTTAAAAGTAATGGCTGTGGATATTTCAATTAAAAAAATGTTACACTGCACGCTTGAGGAATGAGGGAAAAGAAAACGACACACTAAGCTTAAATGAACAAAAATGGGAAGTGGAAATATGTTTTCTAAACGGTTTCCTTTTTTTATATTCTAGAAGTTGTTATGGTTTTCTGAGCAACCTCAATCTATCACAAAAAATATATATTTTATCAAATTATTTGGTTTCTCTGTTTCAACAGCCAGCCTCACCCTTTTCTCCTGGACTAGGTGTGAATGTATCAACATGTTTGCGCACAATCTTTCAGTGCACTTCTACATTTTAACAAGGATGAATATGCTAATTATGCTCTCATCTTAATGTTGAATTAGAGCTTAAATAAAATGCACCCAGCACCAGTTGTACCACAGTATATAAAATATGCACTACTTGTTAAACGTTTGGGGTCAGTAAGTTTAAGTTTATTTAAAAAAAAAATTATAATAATAATTCAGCAAGGAGGCACTTGATCAAAAGTTACAGCAAAGACATAAAAATGCTACAAATGATTTCTATTTAAGAAAAAAATGCTGTTCTTTTGAATTTTTCACTCATTAAAGAATCCTGAAAAAATGTATCACAGTTCCCACAAAAATATTAAGCAGCACAACTGTTTTCAACATCACTAATAATAATAAATGTTTCTTGAGTAGCAAATTAGAAGCATATTAGAATATTTTTGAAGGATCATGTGACACTGAAGACTGGAGTAATGATGCTGAAAGTTCAGTTTTGTCATCACAGGAATAAATTACATTTTAATATGTATTAAAAGCTATTTTAATACTATTTCGCAATATTACTGTTTTTCTGTATTTTTGATCAAAGTAATGCAGTCTTGGTGAGCAAAAGAGACTTCATTTATATGCATTCAAAATATTACTGCCCCCAAACTTTTTCCAGACTATGTCAGTTTGGTTCATGAAGTATGTTCAACATTGTGGCATTGTTTAATTTATATTTGCTGTTAAGAGACATTTAAAGATGTAGATGCTCTCTATGTGAAACCATCAAATTGACCTTTGTCATGACAGGTTTAACAGAAACCAGTTTATCTCCTGTTTGACTGCTTTTGCACTCAGTGCCTTTTGCGGGTGTTAAGCAACAGCAAACCGGACTACCTGGGTGTATCTTCTTGACAGTGTTCTTAAGAGGCATTTTTTTGTGAAACACGTGACGTGACTCACTAATGTGTTAGTCAAAATTGTGTGTATTCAGATAATAAGCAGCACCATTATTATAATGGCTACACCTTGCTATGGAATGTAGATTCTGCGTTCAGTCGCTTTACACCTCTGCTGTCTGTCCACCATATTCGTATCAGTTACTGTACAGTGCCTTGCATAGTCATACTATAGCGATATCTTCCATTTTCAATACTGTAGGCTATGGCAGTTCCCAGTAAGATGCTGGTGAGGCTTTGAGTTTGTCCCTGTAATTAGGGATTGACTATATTTTATCAATGCAAATGAACCGGCAGCTATAACAGTGAACCTGTTAATGATTATATTTAGTGTGTTTAAATTTTAAGAAGGCTTAAAATATCATCTAGTATATCATGGTCAATGGAATCAAATACAGAATAACTTTGTGCTTATATTGTGTCATTGAAGTTCCATGGATTTTTAGCTGAAGTTTCGTTATTGTCTGGCTATGTAGATGAAGTAGTAGATTAAGAATATTGTTGCATACCCGCCAACTAAAAGGTAACATTCTCAGAATTTTAAGGTTCTCTCAAAGTTAGGAACAAATATTCTTAAGGGCTCCTTCACAGAACGCGTTTTTAGCTTTGGAAAAGTAGTAGAATGGACCCGGGGGAAAAACGCATATTCTCGGGAAGCGTTTTTTTTTTTTAAGTTGAACTGATTTTAACTTGAGCGCCGCGTTTTTGTTACGCCGTGTGCGTGACCTTCAGTCTAGCGCGCGTTTACATAGAAAAACAATGGAAAAGTAGCGCATTTGAATGGAAAAACGCGTTGTGTGTGAACGGCCCCTTACACTAACATTAATAACATTCTTTCAAAGTGTCTTGACTTTAATAATGTTCCCAAAACGTTAGAACAAAAACATTATTTATAGAACATTTTTATCTGTTTAGTTGGACTTTGTTTGTTAGGCTACTACTCGTTTTAGTTTTGTTTGCAAAATGAACAAATGGAATGTACCCTTAATGTTCACATAACCGAGAAAAAAGCATTTTTACAAAACTGGACAATTTGAACGTTCAGAGAACATTCAGAAATAACGTTTTTATAGCTTAATGGGAATGTTAGCATGTTAGCAAAACATTCTTAGAACATATTTTTGGGTCTGTCTGAATAAAAGGTAATTTCATTTTATATTGCATCCCTTTATGTAAAGCTGAAGTGTGTCTTTTTGGCGTCAAACTGCAAAGTTAAAATGTCAAAACATACTGTTTGTTTCATTTGTAATTTGTGCAGAAATCACGTCACCTAATGAAGATGAATGTCTGAATCTGTGATGAATGTAAAGCTGTTGCGGTTACATTGTGTACTGTATGGAAATGGGGTGAATGTTTTTTTTTTTTTTTTTTTTTTCAAATAAATTAATACAATTGTGTTTAGATTCTTATGCTTTTTGTTCTCAATCTCAACAGGCCAAAACTGTAGTCTAAATGTAAAATGTCAAGGAGAGCCTGTAGGCTACTTGGAGTTAAATATTTTACTGAACATTTTGTAAATATAGGTTCAGATGCTGATTGGTTTCATGTGACTGAAATATTTATGACCATAAGCAGGGCAGTAATGCAGATGAATACAAAAACACATTAACAGATTAATCAAAAACATAGGCCTAGATGTTGGATTTGATATATCAGGGGCCTATACCATGAAGCTGGTTTAAGTGGCTAACCAGGTATGTTTCAGTTTAGTTTGCACCAGCCCTGGGTTTTAGGCACCATGAAAGTGGTTTGGCTTTTAGCAGTGTTCACTTGCGCTCCCTGGTTAACCTGGTCAGGGGTGGGTTATGTTCCAGTTCCAGTTCTGAACTTGGACCAATCAGCTGTGAGCAAAGTGACACATGTCTGATGCGATAAAGTCACTCCACCTGTTTTTACTCCAAATTAAAGGTACTTACATAGCAACAAAAAAAAATAAAGACAAAACTGTCTGGTTTTTAGTAGCTCAATGCTTAGATGAATCACATGTCACAAGTTATTATTTGTAGCTCAAGGCTATTTATTACATTATGACATCATTCACAATCACACACCCCTGCACATCATCATTACTCTCATCACTGCCACTATATAAGAACTCACCTCACCCCAGCTCTTTGTCCGACCTCGTTTGTTGTATGTGGAGTTGATCTCCCCCTTTGGACTCCTCTACATGCTCCTCATCCCTGCAACTTTGTTGTTTAATAAAATCACTATTCACCATCCATCTCCCTCTCCTGTGTCTGCTTAACCATAACACTTCTGAGCTGGTGTCAGGTTATATGGGAATGTGCTATCTGTATGATTACTTATGTTTGCAGCTTAACACACAACACATTTCTTTATTATTCACACCACAACAGTAAATAAGTGTTTAACTGTCACCCCCCTTTTTGAGAATAGACATGAAAATGCACTATCCAAACTTAAATGATTGTAATTCAAGAATGCTTTGGAATATAGACCTATGTTTGGTCTTGCCTTAAAGAAGACACTTAGCAGATTGCTGAAGTGAACTATGAAAAAGTATGAAAAAACTAAAACTTATCTAAGTTTAAATTGACTGTAATTCAAATGTACTGTACTTAATTTCTTATTTTATATAAAATATATAATTTACTAAATATTTTTCACTCTAAAATTATTATAAAATCAAAGACATATATCTAATCATAAAGTTGAAGCTCCAATGAAAATTTGTTTAGGGACTGAAACAAAAACAGCCACAGTTTTCTTGATGCATTCTCCTGTAACAAATGGACTATACTTCCACAATACTTCTGCATTCTATATTACATCTCGGGAGTTTCCGGTTCAGCATTTAACTCACGTACATACATGAGAACGTAGATTATCACTATGTTTGAAACAATTAATCATGTTTTCTGCGTTAACATGAATTATATTGAACCTGCTGAAATGCTCCTATAAGTATATTTTCTTTCCAACTGTGCATTCTGAATAATAAATAGGCTAAATATAAACCAACTAACCTGCAGCAGTCCACTGCACTGATTAACAGTGTGTTTTTCTTTTACTGATCATATTTCATACCTGTTGAGTTTACATTTTTAAATGAATTTGACTAATAAAAAGGATTACTTGTGTGCGCTGATGCTTTTATTCCATTTTTATTCCAGTTTTATTCCATGCTTTTAAAATAGTTGAATGAATGAATGAATGAATGAATGCGCGGTACATGCCTATAACGATTTTAAATAGGCTAGGCTATTTAATTCATTTTAAACAGTAACGCACACAGCATAGAGGAGAATGACAGTCAACTACTTTGAATACTAAGCAAGCATTTTGGGCATAAACATGTACAGTAAAAAGATTGACAATGAAAAATAACACAATATAAATTAATATAGGCTATTTAATTAAAATGAATAAATGTTCGTACTGATGTTATTCATCAGGTCTCACACACTTCACACCTGTGGTGAAATAGCTTATCTTTAACAGCATTGTTTAAAAATGAATGTCGAAAATTCTCTATTAAATTTTGTAAAGATCTTTCAAAATTAAAGGGATTACAATATGAATCTTTATTAAAAGAAATGACCTGTATTAATTGTCTCTCCAAATGATACAGAGAAAGAAAGTCTATACTTGTTAAGAGAACAACTAATTTCATATGGAAAAGGCTAAAGGGCATATGTTAGGTCTAGGGCCAAATGCCGGGGGAGAAAAAAAACTGCATACTTTTTCAATTTGGAAAAAAACTTTTTCTGTTTATTTGTAGTCACAAGACATGTTTACATCACATTTAGAAAGAATGATCATTTCTACAAATATGTTACCAAAAATACGACCTGATGAGCTAGCACTCTCTCCCAATAGGCTACAGTTATATTTTCAGTCAGAGAAACAGAGGAAGCTCTCGAAAAAACGGAGCTGCTTTATTTCATGACATATGTGGAGCTAAATATGGATATCAAACAGTCCGGTATAAAGAGACGTTAGAGATGGGTGGTATGAAGTGAACAAAAATCCATATCACGGTATTTTTCAAAATTATACCGGTTTCACGGTAGCCTATATGACGGTATTTTATTTTTTCAAGCATGGGTGTTACCCACTGATCTATATAATGACATTCTATATAGATCAGTGGTGTTACCATATTTTCTGCTGATTGAGAGAGGAAATACTGCAGTATGACTTAGAATGCCCTATTTTTCTGTCATGAGTGAATATTGTAGAAAATTCCTCACTAGTGTAAATACAGGTTTGCACAAAATTATGCTATTTACAAAGAGGTGCCAGCAGGAGGCGCTGTAGGAGAACATAAACAGTGGTTTCCCCGAGCGGTAACGCTGTACCATAGACTGTAAAAAAATAGGGCTGTACACAAAGCAGCGCGTTGCTTATAAACGCTGCTTTTTCAGGAAAGATAAAGAAAGATTAAATTTAAAGAACATCGAAAAATTGTCTAAAGACAGTCAGATAGAATTAGTATGATATGATTAATTTAAAGTCGGCATGAAACGGAAGTTGCCATCGTCTTTGTACTTTTCAACAAGCGGGAAGGAAGTCGACCGGAAGTTGAAGCCGGCCGCGTGCCATCTTGTAGCAGAACTTCACCTGCTGTTAGAATCCCATTGACTCCCATTCATTTTGGCATCACTTTGACGGGGAATAACTTTACATCTGAGCGTTTGAAGACTCCATTTGTCCATTTTTTATTTCTAAAGAAACACGACAATGTATAAAATGCTCCATTACCTTGTAGCTTATGTTATGGCCCCGTAGAAGCAGTTTTTGTAAAAGTAGGCTAACGATTGCGTTTTTAGGAAGTCCTAAAAATTCGCTAAAAATGGGCTTCACTTGTCTCAATTGAGTTCCAATGAGATGGCTCTGTCCACTTCTTGTCTATGCTTTTCAAACAAGAAAAAAAAGTATGGTGGGACCATAGACTGTAAAAAATAGGGTGGGACTTGATTTTGTCCATGGGGAATTGATTGGATGGTTGTGGTTTGCTATTGGTCAGTCTCATGTGAATGACAGGTTGTCCCACCCTCAAGCCAGTAAACACATCATCAGAGAATGTTGCTCCAAGCGGGAGGGGAAGTCATTTTGATTAAGGATTATGAGGGCACATAAAAAAATAAAATAAAATAATAATATATATATATATATATATATATATATATATATATATATATATATATATATATTATGATGCGCACAGAAAAATTATTTATAATAAATCTGCAATATTCCATAAGAATTAAAAATGGCTAACTTCGATTTCATGGTGACTTTAACAAAAATAAAAACATAATGATGAAGGTCCACCCCTAACCCTAACTGTGTAGTGTACAAAATTGTACGAATTAGCCACAAATTAGCCAAAATGTCAAATAGTTATGAAATGCCAGTCATTTATATTAGATTCTCGATCCATCCCTGTATATAGCACTGGTAGGCTATATGGAGATGGATATCACAATACAAGCAAACTTAAGTTAATAATAACTGCTCGGGCACTAAATTAATTCATTTTCTGCCATTAAAGTGGATAGCAAAGTCTCACACTGGACCCAGTGTTAATTCTGAAGCCAGGATAGAGGGGTTGAGCAAATGCAGTCCGAATTTTGTGGATGAGATTCATTGAGTCTGTGATGCTGTAAAATGCCAAAATCCCTGCCGAGAAATCGACATAAACGCCAACCCTGTGAGCCCACTGCATTTTGGGAACCTTAGTTTCCTTTCCACAGTGCCAGAATGTGTTGTTATCCTCAGAGCACACCAGACTCCACGACTGGGCGTTGTATCCAAATGCACACTGGGTACTCTTTCCTTTCCTGCTAATATCCTCATAGGACACTGCGATGTGCACAGGACCCTTCCCGCTCCACTCGGCCTCGAAGTAACAACGGCCGGTCACGCTCTCTCTGCACAGAACCTGGCTATAGTTATCAAACCTCTCTGGGTGGTCAGGAACGGACAGAGATGTTTTGATGAACGTCACCTCTCCACTCTCTGAGCAAACGCTGAGGTTTCTGTGAGCGGTGTTCAGGTCTAGAGTCAGGGGACCCGAATCTGAAATCCAGAGACGCAAGATATGAATTAACTTGACAGTTTCTCTGTCGTCGATTGTACTGATTTCTTGTTGCATGTGTGTGTGGGTGTGACTGTGTTACTTACATTCCAAGAACTCCTCCCTGACTTTGGGTTCAGGGGTAGGAATAAATTTCAGGTTTGACACTAATAAGGCAAAATATAATCAGTGCAAGCATTTTTAACATTCACACTTATTATACTTCAACTAATTTCAGTTTCTTTTATTATTTATAGTATATGGAATACTTGCATGTATTTACTGAATCCGGTATGAACTAGATACTCGCAATTATTCTATAGTAAATAGTATGTGAAACATACTTTATAAACATTTCAAACAATACAGTATTGTCGTCAACCTTGTCAACTATTGTCAACCTCTTCAATGACAATCACATGACAATCTCATTTAGGATTCAGCTTTCAACTCACTTGTTCTTTTTCATTTTAAATCAATAATTTTTCCATTTAATTTGTAATAAAAAAAACACATTATTATTTCATGTTAATTGTTTTAAACAATAGTATGCAACATTGTGCCTGTTGTGTTAAAGGTGCAGTAAGCAATTTCTGAGAAGCACTGTTGATATTTGAAATCAACCCAAACAAACACACTCACTTTATTGCTCCGCCCCTAAAATGCACAAACACGTAATGCAAGAGTGGATGTCTCTTTATCATAGCTAAAATGAGCAAAATAATGCTTTGCCAAAAATAAACCGAAAATGATGAACAAATGACAAGGAAGAACAAAAAATTAACACAGTACACAAAAGTATATACAAGCAAGAGTTGGTTGTTGGTCTCCATCAGCAGCAGCAGCTGCAGACAAGCAATGACCCTCAAAACTATCCTGTTAGCTAACATTACAACAACAGCATATCTTGGCTCAGTGAAACTGCAAAACCAATGTTATTCATGTATGAACCAGAAACAACATAACCTCTGCATTCTGTTTTCAGGCCTTACCGCATAGGTCTCCAGCGCTGGAAAACTTTTCTTATATTAAAGGGATAGTTCACCCAAAAATGAAAATTAGCCCATGATTTACTCACCCTGAGGCCAGGACTATATGACATTCTTCTATCAGACGAATACAATCAGAGTTATATTAAAAAATGTCCTGGCTCTTCCAAGCTTTATAATGAGAGTGAATGGGTATATTTTTTTGGGAGTCCATCAAAACACATCCATCCATGATAAAAGTGCTCTACGCGTCTCTGGGAGGGGGTTAATAAAGACCTTCTGAAGTGAAACGATACGTTCATGTAACTTTATCGACTAAAATAACTAGCTTCCGGCAGACGGCCGTATGCATCGATTTACGGCAAAATACTAAACCATGAACTTGATACACAACGTAATGACGAACGCGGCTGCCCAGCCCTGTTTGTTTTAACCGTAATAGGCATCAAAGCTTACACTACTCTTTTTTTTTTTGTATAGCGCTTTTCACAATACAGATTGTATCAAAGCAGCTTCACAGTATTAAATCAAAATAACACAACAAGGTTTGTTTCTAGTGGAAAAAACGTCCACGTTTGGTAAGGCTGATCAATAGTATTATTGATTGATTAAATTAAATTATATATCCCCAACTGAGCAAGCCAAAGGCAACAGTGGCAAGGAACCGAAAAACTCCATCAAGTGACCTAATGGAGAAAAAAAAAAAAAACCTTGGGAGAACCCAGGCTCAGTCGGGGGCCAGTTCTCTGGCGTTTATGAACTAGAGGCCGGATTTAACTGTAAGATTAAAAATATTATATGAATGCCTGGCTGAAGAGACACGTCTTTAATCTAGTTTTAAACTGGGAGAGCGAGTCTGAGCAACGAACAGTATCAGGAAGGCTATTCCAGAGTTTTGGAGCTAAATGTGAAAATGCTCTCCCTCCTTTGGTGGATCTGGATATCCTAGGTATGACCAAAAGCCTTGAATTTAGTGATCTTAAAGAGCGCAATGGATTATAGGGCGATAGAAGGTCTGTTAAATAGACTGGAGCTAAGCCGTTTAGGGCTTTATAAGTCAGTAGCAATACCTTGTAATTAATACGGAACTTTATAGGTAACCAATGTAGTGATAATTATATCGAAACGAAACTTATCAATTCACAAAATTAACGGAATGCATAGCGGATATAAAAAATTGGATGACTTGTAATTTCCTACTTCTAAATTCTGAAAAAACAGAGTTTCTAATTATTGGACAAAAAACTTCCTCACGTAATAATCTAGAATACTGTCTAACACTCGATGGCTGCTCTGTTAAGTCTTCGTTGTCGGTTAGGAACCTGGGTGTGCTCTTTGATACCAATCTTTCATTTGAAAGTCACGTGTCTAGTATCTGTAAAACTGCATTTTTCCATCTTAAAAATATATCTAAATAACGTCATATGCTCTCATTGACAAATGCGGAACAATTGGTTCATGCGTTCATGACCTCAAGGCTAGATTATTGTAATGCTCTGCTGGGTGGTTGCCCTGCACGCTTAATAAACAAACTACAGCTGGTTCAAAACGCAGCAGCTCGAGTTCTTACCAGAACCAGGAAGTATGACCATATTAGCCCAGTTCTGTCAAAACTGCATTGGCTCCCTATTAAAAATTGCATCAATTTTAAAATATTGCTGATTACTTACAAAGCACTGAATGGTTTAGCTCCACAGTACTTGAGCGAGCTCTTAACGCATTATAGTCCTTCACGTCTATTACGATCTCAAAATTCCGGCCAGTTGATAATACCTAGAATATCAAAATCGACTGCTGGCGGTAGATCCTTTTCCTTTTTAGCACCAAAACTCTGGAACAGTCTTCCTACCATTGTCCGGGAAGCAGACACACTCTGTCAGTTTAAAGCCAGATTAAAGACACATCTCTTTGACCTAGCATTCACATAATACATTATAGACTTCTATAATTTAATGTTAGGCTTCATATAGTAGGTCAGCCGGAACCGGGAACACTTCCCAAAAATCCTGATGTACTCGTTACATCATGAGAAGAATGGCATCTACGCTAATTTCAGTGTCTGTGTTTATCCCGAGGTTTTCCTGCAGCCTGCCGGATCCAGGCCGTATCCAGATCTGACGAAGGACCTTCGCCTGGACCGATGACAACGCAGTGCTGAAGTGCCAACTAGTCTCTCCCTATGGAGGATCCCTCTACCACTATACAGATAAGGCGTTGTCGGGAAAATTCGTCTCGCGGTCCTACCCCAAAGCAACAAATAAAATATAATTCCTTATCAAAATTTATAAGGAAAGACAAGTATTTTGTTTAGGCTTGGCTTGTAGGGAATTCCAAACCTGCGTATATTCAAATGCACATAACTATAGAACCCATTCTAAATGCGCATGTGAACGCCATCAGCGTTTCTCACAGGTTCGCGTTTAAAGTCTGTGTAGAGAGAATGGTGTCGTCTTAACGGCCCCTAATTTAATAACAAATGATCATTGCGACAGAAGCAAATCAATTAAAACTAACTTTAGATGGAAATAACTTAACTCTGCTATAAAGCCAAAACAATCTCTGTTACCTTAAATTATACACTTGTCTCTGTAAAGCTGCTTTGAAACAATCTACATTGTTAAAAGCGCTATATAAATGAAGATGACTTGACTTGACTTGACTTGACTTGATAATAAAATCGGTGTTATATGATCATATTTTCTTGATCTAGTAAGAACTCTAGCGGCTGCATTTTAGACTAACTGTCGCTTGTTTATTGAGGATACAGGACAACCAGCTAATAAAGCATTACAGTAATCTAGTCTCGAGGTCATGAACGCATTAACTAACTTTTCTGCATCAGAAACTGATAGCATATTATGTAGCTTAGCAATGTTTCTAAGGTGGAAAAAGGCTGTTTTTGTAACATATGAAATATGATTTTCAAAAGACAGGTTGCAGTCTAGTATAACACCCAGGTCTTTTACTGTAGAGGATAAAGTAACAGGACATCCTACCATGTTAAAGTTGTATTGTGAGAGATTTTGTGGGCGTTTTTATGAACCGATAAGTAGTACCTCTGTCTTGTCTGGATTTAATAAAAGAAAATTACGCTCATCCAATCTTTTATATCTTTAACACACTCATCAGCATAAGAATGGAAACTAATTCCATGTTTCCTTATAATATTTCCAAGTGGCATCATATATATTGAGAATAATAGAGGGCCCAACACAGATCCCTGCGGCACTCCATAGTTTACTGAAGTTCTGATCGATTTTTCTCCATTTAAATAGACAAAATGGTAGCGGTCAGATAGGTATGATTTGAACCAGCTTAATGCTTGTCCTTGAACACCAGCATAATTCTGTAGTCGATCTAAGAGTATTGTGTGATCTATAGTATCGAACGCAACACTAAGAACAAGTAAAACTAGTATTGAGATACAGCCTTGGTTAGAAGCTAAAAGTAAATCATTTGTGATTTTAACGAGCGCAGTTTCAGTGCTATGGTGCGGCCTGAATCCAGACTGAAACTTTTCATAGATGTCATTTTCTTGCAAGAAAGAGCCCAGTTGAGCGGACACCACTTTTTCTAATATTTTAGACATAAATGGAAGATTTGAAATGGGTCTATAATTTGCTAGATTATGTGGGTCAAATTGTGGTTTCTTAATGAGTGGTTTTATAACTGCCAGTTTAAATGTTCTTGGAACATAACCTAAAGATAAAGATGAGTTAATAATATTGAGGAGAGGCTCTTCCACTATAGGTAACACTTGTTTCAGTAGTTTAGTTGGTATAGGATCTAATAAACATGTTGTTGTTTTAGATGAAGTGATAAGTTTATTTAACTCTTTTTGTTCTATAGTTGTAAAGCACTGTAATTGTTCTTGCGGCTGAATTATAAGGTGCGATTGAAGATTGAACGTTTACAATTGTGGTTCTGATGCTTTCTATTTTCTCAGTGAAGAAGTTCATGAAATCATTACTACTAAACTGTAAGGGGATATTTTGTTCAGGTGACGTCTGTTTATTTGTTAGTCTAGCCACGGTGTTAAATAAAAACCTTGGATTGTTTTGGTTGTTTTCTATTAGTTTGCGGAGGTGCTGAGCCATGGCCGCTTTTAGGGCCTTTTTATAACGTGACATACTGTCTTTCCACGCGATTCTAAAGACCTCTAAATTAGTTTCCATTTACGCTCTGAATTACGGGTTTCTCTCTTTAGAACATGCGTAGTATTGTTGTAGTATTGTTGTACCATGGTGCTTTACTTTTCTCTCTGACCTTTTTTAATCTAATGGGTGCAACAATATCCAATGTTCTAGAGAGAATGGTGCTCATAGTGCTAGTTAGTTCCTCTAGTTCATCTGTTTGTTTGGGTTCAGGCAGCAGCTGAGACAGATCAGATAAGCAATTTGAGAAATTATCTATGGTGGATGGAAGGATTGTTCTGCCTGGACGATAACGTGGCGGTGCATGACATATTACAGCAGTACGTAATATGCAAGTTACCATGTAATGGTCAGTGACATCATCACTTTGTGGAATGATATCTATATCGGCTGGATCGGTTCCATATGATATAATTAAATCGAGTGAATGATTAAGACGATGAGTTGGTCCAGTGACGATTTGCTTGACCCCAAAGGAGTTTAATAAATCTGTAAACGCAGCCCCTAACACATCATTTGAATTATCTACGTGTATGTTAAAATCTCCAACAATTAATGCTTTATCGACGTTGACCAATAGATCTGAGAGAAAATCTGCAAACTCTTTTAGGAAATCAGTGTAAGGCCCTGGCGGTCTATATACGGTAGCCAAGGCCAGAGATAATAAGGATTTTTTTCTTACATCTGAGAGCGTAACATTTAGTACAAGTACTTCAAACGAATTAAACTTGTCACCTGTTTTCTGAGTAACATTAAGAATATCTCTGTAGATTGTTGCAACACCGCTGCCACGACCAATCAGACGGGGCTCATGCTTATAACAGTATCCTGGTGGAGTAGACTCATTTAGACGGAAATAATCATTTGGTTTAAGCCAGGTTTCAGTAAGGCAAAGTACATCGATGCTATTATCTGTGACTATTTCATTTACAATAACTGCCTTAGGTGTGAGTGATCTAATGTTTAGAAGACCTAGCTTTAGAAATTGTTTTTGTTCACTAATAGCGAGATTTTCTGTTTTAATAACAATTAGATTTTTCTAGATCCTGCAGTAGATTTATTATTTGATCTCACTAAACGAGGAA
Source organism: Scardinius erythrophthalmus (assembly GCF_964197995.2). Lineage (NCBI taxonomy): Eukaryota > Metazoa > Chordata > Actinopteri > Cypriniformes > Leuciscidae > Scardinius > Scardinius erythrophthalmus. Next base: position 31,285,233 of record NC_138231.1, read on the forward strand.
TAGACACAGTTTCTATGCAATGTTCTACACTAGTATTTATATCAATTAAATTGGTGCAGCAGTGACTGTGATTTGGACTTTTGGTTACTAGTCAAACGGTGTTTAACATCTTGGAGATGTTATCCGACAGAAGATCCACTCCGATTCTACTTGGGTGTAAGCCATCAGCGCGGAAGCGCCTAGGTCGCTCCCAAAACAGATTCCAATTATTTACAAAGAGCAGTTTCTGCTCATTGCACCATGACATTAACCATTCATTTAGCGCGAATAATCTACTAAACTTTTCATGCCCTTGTCGGTCCGTTGGAAGCGGTCCAGACACAATGATCGTTGTTTCAGGCGATGTGCTGCGTACCATCTCGATCAGGCTCCTGAAGTCTTTCTTCAGAACCTCCGTCTGCCGCAGCCTGATATCGTTCACTCCCGCGTGCAGCACGACAGCTCCGACGCGCTCGTCACCGTTCAAGATCTCGGGTACCTGCGCAGCGATATCGAAAACACGAGCACCAGGAAAGCAGTGACTGTGCACCTTACTTTTAGCGTGGACGTGCCGGACGATGGAATCGCCGATGATCACAGCATCGCGTTTCGTTTCGTGAAGAGGGGAGAAGCGGTTCTGGGTGGAGATCTCGAAAACCGGGAGGGGCGGAGAGATTCTTGCTCTGGTCCTGGCTCGCGTCTTCCGCTGTGGAACCACCCAGGCTTTGTGGTGGTGTGTCGGAGCCGGAGTGAACGAAACCATGGCTGATCATGACCTGGGCGCTCGGGACCAATGCTGAGAAACGCAGGGAGTAGACGAGGTCGGGGTCAGCGGGTTACTAACGTTAATCACTGATTTGTGTGCATCAGCGCGTGATGTTTCAAGAGCTAAACGCCGGTCTATCAGCTCGGCTTGTCTCTCTAAAAGGTCACGGATCTGCTTCTCTACAGCTTCCAGCTCAGACTGCACCGCGTACAGCTCGAATGTGTCCTCACCTGCACCAAAAGGTAGACAACATACATCTGATATATTCGCCATTTTAACAGATGGACAGTAAGTTAGCAACGACGCTACCAGTGATGCTATCAATATTAATACTAATTTATGACTGAAGTCTTGGATATAATCTGTCTTTTTAGTGGTACGGGTGTAATGTAGATGCACGATAGGCGAGAAAATGTTCGTTTGTAAGTGAGTGTAAAGAAGACGCGCTCAGCCGTGACCCACAGGTGAAAACCGGTGTTGGGTCACAACATACTCCTACATCCTACGTCATACACTTACATTGTGAAGTGTTACTCTTCTGCCGTACTTGCGTAGGCCGTCTGCCGGAAGCTAGTTATTTTCATCTGATCATAACCCTTCTTTTTCCAGTGATATTCCTCTGACATTTTCTCTTTTGTAATGTCTCTCAGCCATCTCTTTTTCTACAGTCTTTCTTCAAAACTCCCTCTTTCTCACTCTCTCTCTCTCTCTCTCTCCTCCCCCGTCATGAGTGGACACGCCCCCTACTGCTGATTGGCTATTGTGTTGTACTGCTCAGTTTGATCCACTTTCAACAGCGTTTCTCAGAAATTGCTTACTGCACCATCCAAGTATTCTATGCAGATATACTGCAGGAACAGTAAGAATAGTATAGTTAGCATGCTATTCCAAACATAATCATTTGACGACTCACCTTTTTTTGATAATTTCTCCAATTTTTTCTGGCATAGATCTTTAATGTCCTCACTCAGAACTGTGAGTTTTCTTGACACCATATCGAAACAGAAGTCTGGATTGGTTAGAACTGCAGGAGAGGTCATCAACTCTGGCAGACTACACAATGTTTCATAGCTCTAAGGAATAGATTTAAATAAACTCTAAGATCGAAATCACAGATGACAAGTACCCAAGTGATACCCAAAAGCACTGATGTTACCTTGAGGAACTGAGTTTTATCATCAAGGTGTGCAATCGTGTCGTATTCAGCATCTCTCCTCTTGAACTCTGAGATCTCCTGCTCTAGTTTCTCCATAAATCCATGTGCCTCGTCTAATTCCGTCTGCTCCTTCGCTTTGATCATCTCCGTCGTCTCAAAACACAGAGCTTCAATGGACTGAATCAGCTCGGTGAAGATCTTCTCCGTATCCTCCACCGCTGCCTGGGCAGAGCTCTTTTTGACAACATACAGAACCAGAGAAGTGATGAGTCCAAGAGTGCAAAACCTTTCTGCCCATAATGGGTCTCTTACTTATAAGTTGATTACCCACACCATCCCGCTTCTCCATCAGGACTTTCCACGTCCTCCTGGCAGGAATGAACTCACCCTGAGGGACAGTACGGCCTGACTCAGATCCTGCAGCTCTGTCTCACGCTCCTTTATGACCTGCTGGAATCTCCTCTGTGACTGCTTAAGCTCTTGCTGCAGACCAGAGATGATACACATTACACACATAAAGAAACATTCATATAGCCTGGAAATCCAGACCTAAATCTGAAAGATGAATGGTCCGGCATCGACTAATGAAACGCATTTGAAAATCTCACTGCATGCAACTGGATAACACTACGACCAATCACAACAAGCCCCATACGCTTAGCTACCAGCGGACCTAACTTAACCGGTAGATTAGACTCTTGCCGTATACGGTCGGCAAAACAGCAAAAACGGCCTTCTTGCAAAGGAAAGATTCAAGCGCCGTCTTCAAACAACTGGTGTTAATCCATAGCCATCTTGCAATGTTTACTAATGACTTTGACGTCACAGCGCTGTCGTCATCTGTTTAACTCGCCTCTGGCCCGCCTATACCAGATAACCCGATGTGATTGGTGCAGCTCGGATACAAGGGCATCGACACCAGAATAACTCGCTGAGCAAATTCAACTTGTGCTCTCGCGAGAACTCTGGATTTCCAGGGTAACATTCATACACTCTTAGATAAAAAAAGTTCAGTGGGGTTCTATTTTAAATTTTAAAATGACTTAATTTTAATTAAACATTTATTCCACAAAGTTTATTAAGAGGTTATTTTTTTTTTCATAGTGATAAAGTATGTTTTAAATAAATTAAAATAAAATTAATCAATTAAATAGAATAAATCCATAAAATTATGTTATGATTGGATCCCCTAAAAGGGTATATATATATAAAGCAACTGACAGAACCCTTTAGGTTTATATATAGAACCTTTTCTTAAGAGTCTACAATAACTTATTTTTGGAACACACCTCTTCTGTGATGAACATGTTTTTAATTTCTGATTAAAATTAATGTTGATATATATTGAGGCATAATATCACAAATCAAAAGATGTCCTTTTATTATATGGAAAAAGCCTAAATATAAGGATGGAACTCTTGCATTTTTTTATTATTATTTATTAGGGTGGAAAAAGCAGTGAAGCAGTTTTGTCATATATATATATAAATGAATAATTAATCATATTCATAAAAATATATATATATATGTGTGTGTGTGTGTGTGTGTGTGTGTGTGTGTGTGTGTGTGTGTGTGTGTGTGTGTGTGTGTGTGTGTGTGTGTGTGTGTGTGTGTGTGTGTGTGTGTGTGTGTGTGTGTGTGATTTCTGAAGGATTATGTGGCACTGACGACTGGAGTAATGGCTGCTGAAAATTCAGATTTGCCATCACCAGAAAAAGATACAATTTACAATATATTTATTTGAATCATTTTCAACTTATTTTTCAAAAAATGTTTTACTAAGTATACTTGAGTTATCCTTCTTTAAGCTAAATACTTGGTTTTATTTTATGTTATCAAACACAATTATATTAATGCATTTGAGGATTAGAGTTGAAATATTGTTGAGGGTCAATGTACTGTATATTCACTGATCTTGATCAGCTTACTACTGACTTATTCATGAACATAAATAGAAAAGTTGATCCTCTTATGATAAGTTATTACACAGTATTAGCATCACATTTAAAGTCAGATGAGAAGTCAGACACACCTCACAGAACATGACGAGGTCCTGCTTTTCTTTTGCAATTTCTTCATCATTCTGAACTCCAGGTATAGTGTTGGAACGGATTCCAGTATGTCTCAGTCTCTCAACAACTTCAGCAAACAGAGTGTTTTTGTTGAGTGCGGGTCTCGGGGAGAAAGTTTGCCTGCACTGTGGACAGCTGCACAACTTCCTCTGGTTCTTCTGCTCCCAGAAGATCTTAATGCACTCCATGCAGTAGTTGTGTCCACAAGGAATGGTTACGGGGTCTCGCAGGAGTTCCATACAGATGGGACAGCTGAACTGCTCCTGGTTGACAAAAATACCAGCCTCTTCTTCTGCCATAGTTAAAGTAAAAGACACAGACTGTCCACAGCAGCTTTGTGTGTGGAGACAGTATGGCGTTTGCTTCAAGTGCCTCCCACTAGTAGTGACTGTATGGGGTTGTAATGGGAGGAGTTCATTGTGTAATGTGTGTCACTGTGTGGTCATGTTTCAGAGGAGTCACAGGCTTTATTAAGTCACTATTAGATCATTGTTGTTGTTGTTGTTTTGAAAAGAATATTTCCATCTTTACTTCAAAAAGCACTGATACACAGCTTTAAGCACACAAGCAAAGCTTCTGGAAAGATGATCCAGGGATCATGGTGGTTCCAATGCATGTCTGTTCATGTCCACTGATGAATGAGTGCACAGTGACTATGTCTCACAAGATGTTTTCTGGTTTATGTTTGCACTATTTAAAGGAAAAAATAAGGGTGTGGATATATGATAAGTATGCACAGGGTGTGTCTGTCTATCTATCTATCTATCTATCTATCTATCTATCTATCTATCTATCTATCTATCTATCTATCTATCTATCTATCTATCTATCTATCTATCTATCTATCTATCTATCTATCTATCTATCTATCTATCTATCTATCTATCTATCTATCTATCTATCTATCTATCTATCTATCTATCTATCTATCTATCTATCTATCTATCTATCTATCTATCTGTCAAAAGGCATTCCTTTTTTAATCAGCTTTAAGGGGTTGGAAAAAATGTTCAAACCATTTTGAATGCCGAGAAAACTAGCAATTTGGGAATTATAAGGAATAAATAATATATATGGATAACAGATTGGCACTGTGGGCAACTGGGCATTAAACACATCTTTTAAATTCACTTTAACACACCGGGCTATCGATTACAGTTTTTCTCAGTCGTTTTGGTGCATTTCTCATAACACTATTTACATTTGCACAACAGTTAATGCAGTTCTCAAAACAATTAGTACAAACTGCAAAACCTAGTTGATAACCTGCAAAAGCGTGTCACTTGCTCAAAATGGATAGCCCATTCCTCAAAAGCAAGTATTTATGTCAATGAATGTGTCAGTGTCATCAAAATGAAAAGTCCTGACACCATCGTTTATGAACAAGATAGTCAAATGGCTTAGTCATGTTTTCATTATGACAGTTTACTCTATAAATGTTTTCCAATGATGAAAGTCAGATCTTGGTGACACTACCTGAAAATGCTCAATACAGCACTAAATACTATTTGCACAGCCATTTGAAAAAATTACAGTAAAGTTACACATTACTGTATTTATGAGGTAACTGAGTACAAGACACTGAATATATGTACGTTTCACATTTTTACTGCATATGCTCTTTGCAATTCTAATTTTTTCACAGCATTGTGCAAAAGAAAAAATACACCATTATTTACAACAAACATAAACTCCCTTTGGGTAGAGCTGTGCACAACTGTACACAATATTGCAGTAGGCCTATATACTGTATTGGAACTGAACATACAACATACATAGGACTGTAATCATTCATGCACATCCAGACGTTCCTCTCTGTCTGGTCACATAATTTCATCTACATCCCAGCGAATATCATCTCTTGCTCAATTGCAAATTGTTCAATTTAGGAGACTTTTTCAGGATTTTTTTTTTTTTATGACAGATTTTGACAACTAGTTCAACATTTTTGTATGTAATGACTCAAGCAATGAAATGAGGACTATTAGTTTTATATGGAATGACTATTCAGCATTCACAAGTATAGTTAATTTTGACTGACATGACTTGAGCAAATGATAATGTTATCAAAGAGCAGAGATTTGTATGAAAGCAACTGATGCATGTCCAAAAGCCTTTGCAATTTGTTAGAAGGAATGAGAAACTGCTACTATGATGTGCACAAATGACTAAATGTTGTGGAGGTTGAACAAACTGTTGTGCAAATGTAAATAGTGATGTGAGAAATGCACCAAAGCGACTGAGAAAAACTGTAATTCAAGCTTCTTTGTGACTGACAGTAATATTACTCCACACTAGAGGCCGCTCTCGTCGTCACAACAACCCATCGTCGTCACTACCGGTGAGTTCTTCTCAAATAAATTAGATTAAAATGGGCGGGGTGTAGCGGCCCAGACGTTTTCTATTATTGGTCAAGTACAGTGTGTATAAATAATCATTTTCATATTTTAAATCACCACTTTGTAATATCAATATATTGGCTATTAGTTTCTCAGTGTGATTATTCAGGTGCAAATTATTGTCCAAACCGATGCTGAAGCAGCGCATAGACGCGTGGTAACAGTTACTTTTCTCCGCGTTGGCACGATCGGACCAATAACAGTCGAATGTGATTACTGTGGTAAGGAATTTCTAAAATAATTTTATAGAAATAACTGTTTCGTATTTTTCTGTTTGTTTGTCAGGTAAAAATCATTGAAATTATCTCGTTTCAATTTTTATATTTCATAGTGTACATGTATCGTTAATAACCAAATAAATGTTCACGGAATTGAATGTGACTCAATGGGCGACTGAGCTTTCTGAGCCACCAAACACCCCTTGGTGGTGATATGATGTGAAAGCTAATAATAATATTTGCCGTCGCGTGGTTCATGTTGTGCGTACAGTTCTGTCTAAGCCGATGGCAGCGCACCGACTCCTTTGGCTCATTACAGAAACTGAGTGGATGTAACAAATACAAATTTTATATTCTGCTGAACTCTGTGTGACAGAAGGCAGCGCTACATACGCAGGTAAGCCTTTCCCTTCACTCTGTTAGACGAGAGCTGTGTGTTTATGTGGCAAAGCATCAGCATTTATTGCACAGTACTGCTGCTTTGTTGATGTTTGACCCATCAAGTGTTTGTCAAGCTACAAATGAGTTAAACCGTCTTATACTTGAACTATTTTGCACTTAAACTTGCAAAAGCACCTCTGCAGAGCTGTGGTCACTTTTATAAGGTCCTTCAAGGTCCACATATGTTTATTAAAGTTTGACCTATTGCACCACCAGAGTTCTGTTCTCTTTTCATATTTCTGTCATCCTGCAATAACTGAAAAAAAAGGCTTTGGTCAATTTTAATTGACACAAAAAGTGATAATTTTGGCAATTTATGTAGTTTATTAGATAAATGGAAATTATGGCATACTCATAATTATGACATACTAGGCTAAGTCATAATTATGAGATTAAAAAGTCAAAATTGTTTTCTGTCACTTATGACTCAGCATGTCATAATTTAGACTGTCATAATCTTTTAATTAGTATGTCATAATTATGACTTAGAATGTCATAATTTCGACTTTTTAGTGCTGTCAAATCGATTAATATATATACATATATATATATACACACACACACACACATTATTTATTTACAAACTTTTATGTTAGATGTGATTAATCGATTTGACAGCACTACATTTTTATTCTCATAATTATGATATATATATATATATATTTTTTTTTATGTGGCAAAAATGGGCTTTTATAGCCATGCATCTCGTGCACGAGGTGATAACTGTAACTTCTTAAAAAATGAATAAGCTTGTGTTGTGTTATTAAGGAAGTCTGCATGTTAAAGCAGTATCATACCGGATATTCAAAAATATTCTCAGGTACTTTATTATTGATTATAACTTATAGATTATAGAACTTATACATTATTTTTATTAACTATAATTGATTATTTACACATTGTCAAGAACATTAACAGGATGCCTAACAGGATGAACCTTAACATTTTGTATATAAAGAATTTCATTCAGACTTGAAATTTAAGCTTGCATTGATTTGGGTGTCAATTTTTGAAGTCATCAAAATTTTAAAAGTTCTTTTTTAAAATTTTAAGTTTGGGTGTAATTAAAAATCAAATGCTTACAGTTGTTTGATGTTGTTTCACATCAATAATACTTCACCTAAAAAGGATGATGTCATAACAAAAATAAAGTGATAGAAAGTTAAATTCACTATAAAAGAAAACAAACTAAAATGATTTCTATTGTTTTCTTTATTATTGTTTTCAATATGAGTTTTCCATTTTTATCCAATAGAAATCATTTTATGCTCAGTTGTTTTATTTATGGTCTTTTAATGTAATTAATTGAATTCATAAAACTTAAACTTTTTAATCAAACTTTTAGAATGTAAACAAATGAAAATTTAACAAGAGGATATTGCATATTCATGGTTGCTGCACAACGGAGGGTTTTTAATATACATGCATACATACACACACATGTGTGTATTTCGGTCATAATTTCTTTTAACCAAACCTTTTATTTTGGGTCGTACAGAGAGGCCTTAATAAAAATAAAAAAATCACTTTGTGAGAATATGAATGGAAGAAGGATATAAATCCAGAATTCCCCAACCTGTAAAACTAGTTTTAGGACATGCCCTCCTTTTCTAGTAAGCGAACAGCTACTTACAGAAAGAGGAAGTGCAATCTCATTCTCTTGTTTTGTGTCTACTGGTGAGTACATTGCATTTTGGGTTATTTTATAGGTATACTTTTTGATTTTCTAGCTGTGCAGCGTGACATTTAACCCTCAATGATTGTGCGGCAGTTGGCCTGTAGGGGTTTGACCTCTCACCTGTGTGCGGCAGTCAGACTGAACTGGAGATCTCCAAAGATGTCCAGACCAAGCTCAAGTAGGACTCTAGCACTTTGAGGAGATTGCTGAAAAGATTTTGTTTGGGGATGTTGTGTTAATGGCTGTGAACTAAATGATTTGCAATTTGTATTTATTTGCAGATTTAGCTAAATTTCGTAAGGAGTTTAATAAAGCAAAGCACATTGCTATCATTACGGGGGCTGGAGTGAGTGCAGAGAGTGGCGTACCAACCTTTAGAGGACAGGGGGGCTACTGGAGGAAATGGCAGGCACAGGTAACACACACACACACACACACACACACACACACACACACACACACACACACACACACACACACACACACACACACACACACACACACACACACACACACACACACACACACATTGGGTACCCATGTTTTATGGGGACTCTCCATAGACATAATGATTTTATACTGTAAAAAACTGTACATTCTATCGCCCTACACTAACCCTACCCCTAAACCTACCTGTCACTGAAAATGTTCTGCAAAAAATCCCTTAGTATATTTTATAAGCTGTTTTCCTCATGGGGATCCTTGAGGACAAAGATTTTGGATATATGCAATGAGTATCTGTAGACAATATAGAAAAAAAGAAGGTTAAAATAGTTCCTCTATTAGCAAGCTGTTTTAGCAGATATTAACAAAATATGACTTATACCAAGTTTTGTTTTTTTTTTTTTTTTTTTTTGCTGAGGGACACTGTTGATATTATAAAGGCAGCTATATATATATATATATATATATATATAATGTATATATATATATATATACAGTGCTATGCATAAGTGAATACACCCATGCTAAAGTTGACTAAAAAGAGGAATAAAAAATCATATTTTGGAAATTGAACTTAATGCCTTAAAGGGGTCATATAATGCCATTTTTGTACAATCTAATATGATTCTTTAGGGTCTAAATTAAAAGTTTGTAATATACTTTAATTAAAAATTCTCATTAGTATTGTAAGAAAACACTCGTTTTACCTGGTCAAAAACAGCTCTGTTTTCAGCACGCCGTTTCAGTGCATGTGTCTTTAAATGATAATGAGCTTTGCTCACCCCGCCCCTCTGTTCTGTGCGTACACCGTTTCTAACACAATAACCACGCGTTGTTCATTATAAACGTGGGATTATAAATTATATTGAGAACGTCGTACATAGAAAACATGCCGTAATGGACCCTGAGTGTAAACCTTAGATGCATTCATCGTGAAGCCTGCAGCAAGGTTTGCAAATTTCGCAAAGATTAATATAAATACTAATATAAAGGTTAATAAAACATTACACTCACATCTTCTGGAGGTTCAGCAGTAACACGTTGGTACCGATCCGTTTTTTCTCGTTTGTAAAGCTGTCTGGTGTGAAATGATTCGCGCAAACATGAAAGCATGGACGATCGTGGGGAATCCCCGTGAGGGAATCCCCGCGTCAATCCTTTGGGCATATCGCTTTAAAAACAAAACTCAGCCACTGCATCTTCAACGGCTTGGATTTAGGAACATCCAAATGACTGCTGTGTTCCTTATTACATCTAAGAACTGAACACCACAATCGCGTAGACGCCATTCTGCTCCAGCATTTCAACAATGGCGGACTACTATGACGACAGCTGTCACAGCTTGCTCAGGGCGGGTCTTGTGTTGAAACACGGCTGTCAATCACAATAGCGGGAGGGGCGTACGATCTTATGACGTCACAATATCGAACGGCTTGATTTCAGAGAGGGTCAAACATATAAGGAGATTAAAACAAAACCACTGGATGGATTTTTATCATGATATGATGGTTGTGTACAGGCACTGCCAACAGACATTTCAGTACAATCAACTTGTAAAAGTGCATGTACCATTATATGACCCCTTTAATTAAAAAAATTAGGAAAAATCCAACCTTTAAGGACACCAATTTTCTTTGTGAATGAATAATGTATCGTAAATAAATAAATGTTCTTCCTTAAAATACATGGTGCATAAGTGAGTACACCCCTATGTTAAATTCCCATAGAGGCAGGCAGATTTTTATTTTTAAGTATTTAAAAAAAAAATTTTTAGGATACTATGCATCCTGATAAAGTTCCCTTGGCCTTTGGAATTAAAATAGCCCCACATCATCACATAGCCTTCACCATACCTAGAGATTGGCATGGTTTTATTTCAGTTAGCCTAATAGCTAGTTTGATTTGCATTGAGAGATGATCTTATGGAAAGTACCCCATGCCAATCTCTAGGTATGGTGAAGGCTATGTGATGATGTGGGGCTATTTTAATTCCAAAGGCCAAGGGAACTTTATCAGGATGCATAGTATCCTAATTTTTTTTTTTTTTTAAATAATTAAAAATAAAAATCTGCCTGCCTCTATGGGAATTTAACATAGGGGTGTACTCACTTATGCACCATGTATTTTAAGGAAGAACATTTATTTATTTACGACACATTATTCATTCACAAAGAAAATTGGTGTCCTTAAAGGTTGGATTTTTCCTAATTTTTTAAATTAAGGCATTACGTTCAATTTCCAAAAGATGATTTTTTATTCCTCTTTTTAGTCAACTTTAGCATGGGTGTCTAAACTTATGCATTGCACTGTATATATATATATATTTTTTTTAATGTAAAAATTCCATTTATACTGTGAGAGTGATATATTAAATGTAATAATATTTAAATGTAATAACTAAATAAAAAAAAGTTTCCATAATTAAATAATAATCATTAAATAAAAATCATTATACTAAAACAAATTATTAAAATATCATCTGCAAAATATATTTTTTAAATATTTAAAAAGATTTAGAAAAAAGTTATTACATTTAGTAAATGTAAAAAATATTTTTATGTATAATTGTATACATATTTCATAAACATAAGAGCACACTAACTTTGAAGGTCCTAAAAAGACATTTTCCAATAAATATTATTAATAATAATCTGTATATGTGCCTGAGGCTTGAGTAACAGTGTGAGTACAAGGAGTAACCAAGCTCTGTTTCACAACTTAAATAAGCCTAAATGCACTTCTCAATGAAGGGATTGGTTGAATCTCACAGAATCTGTGTGAGACTTTAAAAAGCAGTGGAAAAGTTGCAGTAGTATGGTACCCGTGTATATTCAACTGCATGTCTTTTCTTCAATTTATGTTTCAGTATTATATACAAATGGGCCTGTAAAAGATAGTTTACATGTTGCATTGTAAATAATGACTGTAAACTTTGAACGTCTATTTGACAGATCTAACCAAATTTGTCAGGCTTCCTATAACAGAGCACAAAAACAGTAACCTACTGTAGTCACAACACATGTACGCAAGTAAACATTAATAATAATAAATAAAAAAAAATTGTGGAGATGGAATGTGTAAATGTACATTTTTTTTTTTTTTGGTTTTCCTTTAAAAGGACCATCTCTTGGTCTTTCACCTCTCGTTGTCTTTCAGGACTTGGCAACCCCTGGAGCTTTCTCTCGAGATCCTTCTTTAGTGTGGGAATTTTACCATTACAGGCGTGAGGTGGGTCACACATTACTGACTAAATGGCTACCAATATCATAATGGCATTTTTTTCCTTTCAGTGACCAATTCACTTTAGTAATTATACATTTGATAATGTGGTCAAATAGAAATACTTGGATTACGTTAATTATTAAATTAGACTTGCTGATATATGCAGGTGATGCGCAGTAAGATGCCGAACCCAGCACACCTGGCTATAGCGGAGTGTGAGTCCCGTCTCAGCCAGCAGGGGCGCTCTGTTGTGATCATCACTCAGAACATCGATGAACTGCACCATCGCGCTGGTTCCAAACACGTCTATGAGATCCACGGTGAGACGGCGGCTACTCAAACCAGGCCTGGATCATGTCACCATTATAGTACATTTATTTTTGGCTAAAATCTGATTAACAGAACTGAAAATGATTGGTCATCCATTTGGAGGGTGTCCCATCTTTCTTTCCATACAATCAATCCTTCTAATTTTGGTTCTTCTCTTCAACTGATATCTCTCTCTTTTGTCTGTGTCTCTCTAGGTAGTCTATTTAAAACTCGCTGCATGAGCTGTGGAGAAGTCAAAGCCAACCGCAAGAGTCCAATCTGCCCTGCTCTGGAGGGGAAAGGGTAGAGCTCACGCAAACACATCACCATTATTTTATCAAATATTTAAACCACAAGAGACTGCACTCTCCTTATATGCCCCTTATTGTCTTTCTTTTCCAATCCTCAGAGAGCCTGACCCCAAGGCCAAGGATGCCAGAATACCAGTTGAGGACCTGCCCAGGTTTGTGAGCGTGTTTGTTGTTAAAGATAGGATTGGCAATTTCAGAGAGGCTAGCTTTAAAAGCATAAGATCCCACCCTCCCTTCAGAGCATCTCCAAAGCCACGCCTCCTTCAAAACACATAAACGCGTTCAGCGGAGTCTGCAAAGCTTCACGAGATGAGAGACGGCGTGAAACTACCTCATGTCTCAAAGCACATAACATTACAATAATAATGAACATAAACAACTTACAGAGCTTTGACTTGTACCACCTGACTGCTGCAGATTCATTTTTGGCGTTGATAGTGTTGACATAGAAACGCATAAATCTCCAAAAAAAACAGCTCCAATAGAACGTCACGGGTTGCAATTTTGTAATTACGGTTATGACATGACGTGCCGTGAACGTAGCATAAGATTGTTGTTTTGGTTCAAGAGGAACTGTAAATAGTGGTGCTGATTGTTTTTCGGCGCCCGGTGACTGTGCTTCTAAAACTCTGCATAGCCTCACGAAACGGGATGATAACGAGTGATGCTTGCGCGAGCAGGTGCGCAGAGGTATGGAAATACATATGTTGACAAGCAGGTAGGACATCGTATGTTTGGACAGACATATTTGGTCCTAAAACTTTCACAGAAGATATGTACATTAATGAAGATATGTTTTAATATTTAGACCACTTCTATTATTGATTGCTATCAGGATGTGAAGAGTTTCAAACAGTATAATTAAAACAAATTGCCTAATCTACTTTTAAACGCAGATCAGTAACGTGATGATAGGTCAGAAATTGCGGCACCTTGTAAAATGCAGCTCTTTTGGGTAAATATTTAATAAACACAGTTGTCTGAAAAAAAAAAAACCCAGCCGTAATTGTTGTTATATTATTTCATAAATACAACTCTTAGACTGCTTCCACTAAAAACTCTTCAGAGTTTCATTGCCCACTCCTGCCTACAAATCAGGAATTATGTCTTGTGCCGCAATAAATCTAATCAGATACTGGTGGAATGCAAACCTCTGGTTTGCTTTACTGTAAACATATTGTAAGGTTGTTTAATGTAGAGAAGGAGGGATGGAGGCTATTCATGTAATACGAAATTAGGACTGTTTTGATCCAAGAAACCTCAAAAACATTATAGACTTCAGGGGTAAATTATGTAATGCACACACACACACACACACACACACACACACACACACACACACACACACACACACACACACACACACACACACACACACACACATATGCATAATAATGTAATCAAGCTTTTGAGACTAGTAACACCTTTTTTCCAACAGTGGGCAGCAGATATCCATGTGTCTATTAATGCTTCAAAGATGTTAGTTTTGCACTTTGTGTTTGTAGGTGTGAAAAGAGGGGCTGTAATGGCTTACTGAGGCCTCATGTGGTTTGGTTCGGAGAGAATTTAGATTCAGATATTCTCACCGCTGTGGAGGAGGAGCTGGAAAAGTGTGATCTCTGCTTAGTGGTGAGTGACCACACATGAATGCATAAAACTGCAGATATTACTTAGTGAGCTGCATACCCAGAAAGCATTTTTGGGCATCAAAACTGTGACAGAAGCTACGCTGCAACATTAGTCTGCCTTCTATAATACCTTATTTCAAAGAAATCCAAAATTAGCATCACATTACCTGCATTTTTAGCTGACTGAAGTATCAAATTGTTAGCTTAGCAACAGGCTAGCATCAGACTCCACTGGAATCAATTAGTGGAGATCAGTTATAGTCAGAAATAAGTTAATTTAAGTTTCATGAACTTCCAGTGAGTCATATGTTGATTCAGTTAACTTAATTCAGTGAAGGATTCATCAGACTGATTCAAATGAGTCATTTGTCCGTGAATCGGACTTTGCTGAGTTTGTTTTGTGTGCAGTCTTTTTATTTCCTCACATTCAATTCTGCAAGTTTTGCAAATCAAGACTGAAAAAATACATTCACAAATTGGGTACATTTTGATTTTGGGTGAATTGTGTTTTGTTTTTTTTGCTTGCAGGAAACACTGGCATAACCTCAATAGAAATCATACTCATAAATTGATTACTGGTTAACTTATTAGTTTATTGTTTTAACCAGTATATGGCCCACTTCTATTTGTTAGGTGCTGTGATAGTTAAAAGAAGAAGAAGAAGTGTTGTTTATATAGCGCCTTTCCGTAGCTCATGGTCACTTTACATTGTACAATACATTTACAAACCTACACACACATTGCAAACACAAAAGGACACATATAGCCACATTATCCAAAATGCATGTTAAATAGATATGTTTTTAGTCTTGATGGTTGCCACAGATGAGGTATTACGAAGTGTAGGGGGTTAAGTTGGAATGCCGCCTAAGAAGGTAGCTGCCTATTTAGGCTCTAAGAGAGCTCACTAGGTTTTAGAACAGAGCATAAGTGTCTGCCTAAAACATTTACTACACAATCTCATCAGTTCCAAACACAGATGTGTGTTTTTTGACAGCTTTACGTAAAGAATTTGTCATCTCCAACTGTATTCTGTGTGCGTCACATTGTTTTCCTGTCTCCAGGTGGGCACCTCCTCCATAGTTTACCCAGCGGCCATGTTCGCTCCTAAGGTGGCGGGTAGAGGAGTGCCTGTAGCTGAATTCAACATGGAGTGCACACCTGCTACTAAGGGCTTTAAGTAAGACACACTATTACACAAACTATCTCTTTACATGAGTCATAGAGATGCCTCTCAGTCAGCCCATTTAAGAGGAAAACGCATAGATACTCTAGCGCACACAAGCTTTCACATGCGCATGGACTCTAAGTGACACATTTGAGCAAACAATGAACCATTGAAATTGAGTGTGGTTTATTTGAGATGTTTCTCACCAACAGATATCACTTTGAGGGTCCTTGTGGCACCACACTGCCTCCCGCCCTGGAACGGCACGAGAGCGAGGCCATTTAAGGAGAAAGAAGGCATGACCCATCCGTTCATGCCCACTACGTTTAGCACTTTAACTGAGAGCACATGAACAGGGACTGGTTCATGCCTTCATTTGATTGGTTTTCCTATGGCTTGTTTGTATGGCTATGAAGATTTACAGCTAAATTTGGCCTAAATAATGTCTTTACTTGGCCTATTTGGCAGCATTTTGTGAAAGTTGTGTTATTGGCCGAGGTTCTTCTTAGTAGATTTGTTCCAGTTGAGAAACTTCTGGGTAGATCATTTACAGTGTTCCCACAGTCATGGAAAACCTGGAAAAAACAGATGATTTTATAATTGTAATTTCCAGTCAAGGAAAAGACAAGGAAATTGAAAGTCTTGAAAACTTATGGAAAGTTCTGTCATGAGTGATTTTTTGACATGATTCGCTGTAAAATATTGAATCATCTAGAAATAACTGGTTGGAAAAATTATGGAAATTCATTGGTCAAATGTTTTGAGAACCCTGAACAAAGGACTAGAGGCCAGTGAAATGCATTTATTTTAAATTAAATGACCATAAAATAAAGTGTTCAATGGCACATGAGCCTGATGATTGATTATCCTTTAAATTCTTTGGTTTGAGTTAGTTTTTCCAGATAAAAATTATGATTGAGATTTAAAGGTGCATTAAGCAACTTTTCATGTTAAAAATACCCGTTTTTCTAACCCATACATGCTTAAACAATTGCCTGATGGGCTGAATGAGCCCTTCTATGATCTCTGCGATTGCCTCTATAATCCTGTACAGTAAAATAAATAAGAGGGATTCGGGACGGAATCGACTGGGTGTGACGTCATGCGCGTTCACGCTCACCTGGCTATGCCTGGCTATGTCATCAGCGAAGACAACTCAAGCGACTTTGGCAAAAGTAGAAGATGGATTCAAAGAGACCGGCTTCTAGTTCATCCCAAACCCCAACGCAAACTCCACGTAACCGCGTGCACAACTCTGGTTGCAGTTTCGCGTGTCGCCAGAAGGGGGGCATAGTTCTGCAAAAACTCAGAGACTTGCACCTTTAAAATATGATTTAAAAAAAAGCTCTAGGTTTGCTGTATTTGTTTGTAGACTTGCACAGTTTGTACAATTAAATGTATGATAATATGTCTAAAATAATATAAATATTTTTATTATGGTTATAATAAAATAAATTACAATATTTTAATTATGATTATTATTATTAGTAGTAGTAGTAGTATTGCTAAATAAAACCAAATAAAGTAATATTACTATTGTAATATTTCAGTGTAAAAAATATTAATAATAATAAAAAAATAATATTTTAATAATTTTATTTTAGAGTACAGATATATTTATGTATATATATATATATAAAGGTGGAATAGCCAGTACCATAAATAGCCAAGTTATTTGGGTGGAAAACTGTAGGAATTGCAGCACAAATATTGAATTAAATCTGAGCCTTTAAGCTCTAAGCTATCATTTTGTTTAATCGTGCAGCTGTAGTTTTTGATTTTTATATGAAAGTATGAAATTTTAAATAGAGCTTTTTTTCCGCCGTTGGTTGGCTTACAGTATGTTGCAGAAGGAGGAATTTTGCTTTTTTTTTGTCAATAGGCGAGTTTGAGTGAGTGTGTGTTTGTTTGTGTGTCTGTTTTAGCACACGCACCCTGTGGCATTGGGTCACCTTGATTCTGTCTAGTCCAATGCCAGATTCCATGATATCCAGCAGGAAATCTCTCTCTCACGCTCTCTCTTTCCCTCTCTTTTTCATTGTCATTACTTGTACAACCAAGCAGCAGAAAAGATACATTTTATTTTACACCTCTTGGTCCAACTAGGGTGTTCTGCTTACCTGTGTATACAAATTCACGCTTGCATGTTAACACAGGACTGTGGAATAATGCTGAGTGAGTCGTTTGACTTATTTGATTTACAAATGTGCAACAGAATGCATGTTTGTGTATAAGAAATTGAATGTGTCTTCAGCTACACTGTTTAAAATGCTTTTTTTTGTTGGTATTTATATGTGTGAGATTGGTGGGGAGTGGGGGGTACGTCTGTGTTTGTAAATGATAAATGAGTGTGTAGTTTTGAGGTGTGTAACCGATAGTGTGTGTGCATTTGGTCTCCTGGAGAGAGAGGCTCATTAGTTTCTGAGGCGATGAGAGAGGTCTGCTCCAAAAATAACACGCACCATTTCCTGTCCATTAAACCACAATTTCACACCAATCTGAGCTTAACGACGTACGCGCGCACGCATGCACAATAAATATCTCCCCCGACATACGCTTAGCCTCTAAAATCCTCTGAGACCCAAAACATCAATCCTACACACACATACACGCACGGTCCCATTACATATCGATTTCACACCAATCTGAGCGTCTCTCCAGTCTGGGCTTGTTGGAGGACAGGGATAGGGCGATGCAGGAGGATAAGGATGGACTAATGGATAGAAGGACGATGCAAGTGGGAGAGATGTATGGTGTGATATGGCTCTTGTTATTTTTCTGCATAATTGAACTTTTTCATATTTTGCCTTTTTTTTTTTATTAATTCCTGGATGATCTAGACAGTTCGCACATCACTGAAAACTGGAAATAACAGGACATTTTAAAATGATAATTTCTAGGCCTAGAAAATCATTAAGTCATTCATATTAATAAATCCTTGGAAAGACAATTGAAATCTCTATTGTGAATATTAATTTTATTATTATTATCTACTCCACACCATTTAATCAGCTAGAAATTATGAGTGGACTAGTAGAATTGTGTGTGTGAGAGAGAAGTCTCTGTAACATGCTTTTAAAGTTGTCAAGTTGTCAAGAAATTTTCTTAATACGTATTAATTATCTGGTTGTGATTGTTCCATCAATGCATTTTTTTTTTAAATGACCACATAATCTTAATAAAAATAACATTACTTACTGTAATATGACAGACTTCTCTGTCGAGGTCGCACTGTAGCCAGTTGCATTCAGATCTGTCTCCATTCTGATATGAAATGCTCACAATCCAATCAATTACCAATAATCAATCTATGAAATCAAGTCCCACCCTACATGTTTTTTCTGGTTTGATAATCCGTTTCACTCGGACATATGTATTGGAAGTTAAGTTGGCCGCAATTTCCATTAGATGCCAACTTTAAAAATCCCTGCCAGGTCATCATTAGAGGCGGAAAAAAAATCATGGAAATTCCCTGATAAATTAGTGTGGGAACTCTGAATCTAGGTCTGAAGAGCTGTGAAGTTGAACTGAGGAAAAAAAGCAGATGCACTATCAGGCCTCAGAAAGACGTTTTCTTTCAAATAAGATAACCATAAAATATTCAAATAAAGTGTCTGTGGGTTTCAATATATGTGATTAAAAGTTGATGAGTGCAGAGAAGGGTGTAGTCCAGGTTAGGACAAGGTCCGGCAGTCAAATGTGCTCCCCTCATGGTCTGGCGACTTCTTGATCTCAACTTCCCTTTGACAGGTCCTAGAAGGGAATGTTAGGGGATTCTTACTGCACACTTTATTTTCCCATTTTTAATGTTATTGTCCTTTTATTTAAATTAAATGGCTCTCTGAGCCACAAGGGCATCATTAAGGAAGAATTAATCAAATTGAATCTTTATTTATTACTGAACAACAAGGAGCAGTAGGATTTATTTCCATTACTGTCACGTTCTGTGGCCATAACAGTGCAACTTATTACAGGGACTGTCCCCCTGGAGCAACTTGGGGTTAAGTGTCTTGTTCAAGGGTGCAATTGTGAAGAGTCATGGGTCTCTTCTAATGGGAATCAAACCAAAAACCTTCCAGGTTATGGCTTGAGCCTTATCCTCTTCTCCAAACCCTTGGTTATTGTAAATCTCACAATAACGCTTCACCAGGCTTTTGGCTAATTGCAGAGATGCCTACTCAGTAGAGGTTTGGCTAAAGGAAATAGAGACCCAAATGACCTCATGAGTATCCTTAACATCTGTCTTGGACTATTGTCCCCTCAGGCTTCAGTGCTGTCAACATCATCCCTGTGCCTTTGCAGTTACCCATAACTAAGAGCGATCCATTAGTATTCATCTCAGTTCTAAAAACTATTTCTTTAGCCAATCATGTTATTAGTCACCAGGCATTTATAGATCAAGACGGGTGGTAGGTTAAAAAAAATGGTCGAACTGAGTATCTGTGAGCAAAGTTGGAGGTTTGCTCACAGATACACACCTCCCTGTGCGCCGCAAATGGCAAAACCAAAGTAAACCAGCCAAATACTGACCCCTTATATTACCTACCACCAAATTATTTTTTGTGGTTCCCACAAATTTAGATGGGTTGTTCTTTTAGTCGTTAGTGCCCTTGGTGTTAGGTCCGGGGTTTTCAAAGTGGGGGCCGCCATGGGACGCCAGCAGCGTGAGCAGCAATGAAGCGGGGGTTTCGGTGGCGGGTTTATTTTTGCTGCGCTGCTGCGATCACGCTCAATTAAAGTGACAATGGACAAAATAAATATGATTTCACACAAAAAGTGCCTAAAATGCACATAATTTGCATGTCTAATGTGTTTGAACAAGAACTGGAGTAGGCTATGTCAGGAAAGAAAATGAAGACTCTGAAGAAAATTTACCCACTTAAACTTGTTTTTATTATTCAGTTTGGGTAAAAGTATATGGTGTTTTATAAAAATTTTTTTTATAGAAAATAAATATTTGCGTGTGCTGTAAAGTGGTTAGAAATAATGAAATCGGATTCGGCTGAAATCTGTATCGGCAGGTCAAACTCAATGAAAAATCGGAATCGGCCTAGAAATTTGTAATCGGTGCATCTCTATAATCTTTCTGATTGGCTGCTATCAAACACGATCACATAATCTGATGTTCACCTAGATTTATCACCTATTTATTTATTTCTACCTTTGCCGTAGTATTGTTGATGGGTTCAATAACACATACTGCAAAAGGGGGGCCTTGGCCAGAACCTTTTGGTATTTGGGGGGCCTTGTCATGGAAAAGTTTGGGAACCCCTGGCCTAGGTCACTGGCAACCAAACGTTGCCCTTCAAATCTATATGGGGAGGCTGCAGACCTGGAGCCGGTAGATATACGCCCCAGGCAGTTTTACGCCCCTGCTGTTCCTGATGCGTCCAGTAGGGGGATATACTTTGAAATAACACCATTAAATCGACGCTCAAAACTTACACATTAATAACCGTCCCGTTCATAGACTTTGCCCAATTTTGTGTTTTTTGTTAATTTAAATATAAACTTGACAGTGCAGATCTGCACTATGGATTAAAATATCTGTAGTTATTCAGTTGGGCTTCACTCAGCCTACAGAAGACTATTTGTTTTTGTGAATTAAAAAATGAATAATACACATTGGATCAGATGACAAGTAATGATACAGTATATGACCTACTGTAGAGTTCATTGAATATAGAATATTCACTGTATGTTTTTATATACAGGAGACAATATGTTGTTGTGAATTTATATAAAGTTACATTTAGATATTAACCATATTTAGCCCATTAGACATACAGCACCGTGTAATCATATGGATCCTCGATTAAATATCTGCTGTACTATTCACTATTGGTCATCATACAGCTACAAAACAGTGTCCTACATAGCATTTTATGGAGACAAACACAATTTATCCCTTTTCTAAAATTCCAAGGGCCATTTAGAAGAAAGAGACAATATTGTTGTTCACAAAAACATTATTTATCAATACCATGAATTATGATGACTCCTGTAGATGACTCCCCTATGGCTTGCCACTCTTCTTTAACTGTTTTTCTATCCTCCTGTCAAAGTGCTTCAGCTCACTGATAAAAATAAATAAAATAAAAATAAAACTTAGACATTAAAAAAATGTAAAAAGGACATCCATGGTGAATTTGATCTTGTCAAATTCACAAGCAGCAGGACTCACTGTTGAATTTTGTATAAAATTCCTAAATCCTTAATTTTTTATCACAGTTGCTTTGGTACATTTCTCAGATCACTACTGAAATTCTCATAACTACTTTTGAACAAATTGCCAATGCTTTGGTAAACTCATGCAATTGATTATGAATTGCCTTGCTGCTTCCTAATTTATCAATTCATTATTTCCTTCATTAGTGAAATTCTAAATACACCTCCGCAATTCATCAATTCAGGACACATTTACAAAATAAAGTCTAATAGAAATGTATTGAAAACATGCTTGACCGTTTCTGACAACTAGTCAACCATTTTGCATTTAATGACTTATGCAAGGAACTAATGCCTAGATGTTTTGAGGAGTATGACAATTCAACAGAGAAATAGTATAATAGGCCTATATTTTGATCAACATGACATAAAGAGTTGATAATGTTGGAAACAGCAGACAGTTGTACATTATCAATTGCATGAATGTACCGAAGCATTTGCAATTTGTATAAAAGAATGAGAAATTGCTTTTATGATGTGCACAAGTGACAAGATGATGTGATTTCAGTTGTGATCTGAGAAATGCACTAAAGCAACTGAGAAAAACTATTGGAGACCCTGCAGAATCACCGTAGACCCCCTAAGAGTCACAGACCACATAAAAGAAAGTGTTACAAGAACACAAACTGCCTTTTTAATTTGAGTTTCATATCTGTGGGTATTTCATAAAAAAAAAAAAAAAAATGAAACATTAAAAAAATGTAAAAAGGACAACCATGGTGAATTTGATCTTTTCACAGTGTGTGTGGGTGTGCTGCCCAGAATTTATGTCAGGTGTGGATTGCAGCAATTTGCTCCTGATCTTCAAAGTACAACGGCACAGGCACTTGTTGGTGGAGCACTTTTGGAAAAAGTGTCAAGACATTTTGATTTCTTTTGGCCAATGACATTAAAAACATGTCCATGTATGTCTCTGTAAGTCATTTATTTACTAGAGAAGCTATTGGGTTGGAATGCACTTAAAAAAGAGATGGGTGTTATAGTTTATACAAGTTTAGAGAGAGAGAGAGATTTTCTAAAGCAAACACACCTTTATGGGATGCAAGTTAAAGGAGAACTCCGGTCAATTTTAACATTGAGCTCATTTTTTTGTAAATTTGGAGTGCTGCCAATACAGAGAACAACGACAAAAATCGGTGTTGCCTACACCGTGTTATCCTCTTTTTGAAATTTGCACCCTGTTGACTTCAATGGGGCAAGTTTTAAACCTGCTTTTAGCCTCTTAACATCCTTGATGTGTCATTACAAGTGCACAGCTAATGTGAGTGATTCCTTCGGAGTGAACGTGGGTCAATCTGACTGCAGTAGATGTGAAAGATATGAATAAAAATAATGTTATTTCAGCCAGCGCACATACCTGTATTTTCTTCCTGTTTTCGGTCGAAGCCCATAGTAATCGATTGTCGAGTTCACGCGCGTGATCATAGGTAACTGAACCTATGCGTGTGAACTCGACAATCGATTACTATGGGCTTCGACCGAAAACAGGAAGAAAATACAGGTATGTGCGCTGGCTGAAATAACATCATTTTTATTAATATCTTTCACATCTACTGCAGTCAGATTCACTCGTGTTCACTCTGAAGGAATCACTCACATTAGCTGTGCACTTGTAATGACACATCAAGGATATTAAGAGGCTAAAAGCAGGTTTAAAACTTGCCCCATTGAAGTCAACAGGGTGCAAATTTTAAAAAGAGGATAACATGGTGTAGGCAACACTGATTTTTGTCATTGTTCTCTGTATTGACAGCACTCTAAAATTATAAAAAAAATGAGCTCAATGTTAAAATTGACCAGAGTTCTCCTTTAAAGAGAACTTGGTAAAGACAGAGTATGATAAATCCCAAATTAAGTGCACACAGCCTACATTTTAGTCCTGATCAGTAAGCTATTTTAAGAAAAATGTATATTTAGATAAAAATTAGATAGTTAGATCATCTCATTTATAAGAAACAACTCAAACCATAAAGGAGTAAACAGAGTCTTAGCAGAAGAGGCCATCTCACGCAACATAAAGACAGGCAACAAAAGAAAATTAATTTTGAAAGTAAGTAGAGAAGACTAGGGGCAGCTAAACTTACACGTGATTAGCTAAATTTAAGCCAGACAGAACTTCAACCTGACCGTCCAGAACTTTTTTTCTCTCGAAATAAATTATAGACCCATCCATTGATATATAGAAATGAATTGATATCTACCTAGCTCTATCAAGCTAATCGTATATAAATAATAAATGTTGCATCATTGCTAAACAACAATAACTTTAGCAGATTATTTAATATACCTCAATTCGTGTAGCTGTACAGCCTCCCCCTACTGGACGCATCAGGAACAGCAGGGGCGTAAAACTGCCTGGGGCGTATATCTACCAGCTCCAGGTCTGCAGCCTCCCCCTACTCCTTCATAATGTTGGCAGTGAAGTGTGTACCCTGATCTAAATGAATGTGATAGGGGTTCCTCAATGGTAAATGAGCAAGAACAGTTTCCACACATCCAGAAAACTGTGGTGTCCGCTTGTTCTTTTTAATGCTAAGTAGGACATACAGGATCATGAGGTCCCAATTATGACTGCCAAGGCTCTGGTCCTTTACAATATTTTTAGAAGTTGCTTTGTGGGGAAGAATTAGTTCTGGATTGAGAGTGGCATAATCAAGGAGAGCTTTGGTATATTCATGACTCTGGGTATACTTTAATTGCAGACCATCTCAGTACACTGGAAGGGCACATTAATGAAGAGTAGTACAAACAATGGTCAAGAAATTGTCTAACTGAAGCTTCTAGTCCTCTCCATTGAAATCAGTCCTTGCAGTCTACAGCGTTGTAAGCATTAAGTTGTCCTGTGAGGGGGTGGGAGTGTGTCAACTTCATCAATCTTCTTGGGATGAACCACCTACTGTTCTCACCATGCCTGAACACAGCTAAATATAAAATACCATTTTTAGTTTAAAGTATAAATTCCTGCCCTCATTTCAGCTTGACAGAATGCAATGTTGTTCAAGGCAGGATACAAATTATCAATATTTTCTCAGATTTCAAAGTAAGGATGTGAAAACTGCTATCAGTTGGCTAATGTGTGGATAAAATCAAGTCTTCAGTCAATTAAAGTCTTTAAATATGTTAAAGGCCCACTGAAGTGCCTTAAAACACACATCATTATTCAATGTGTTGACATTATTCAAACAGGCATGGTGGGACATATCGAATCCCATGTTTTAAAATAGGCAATAGCGTTTTGTTTATATCAAAGCTCGGCAAAGCCGCAGAGTTTCCTCCTAATCTTTAACCATTTCTATTCCTCCATATTGGATATCTCCTCCATATTGCTTTAAAATATAGAATTCTGTGCAGAATTCAAATACGTTCGATGAGTTTTCTGGTTTGCGCCAACTAGCACATAAGATCCTGCTCTGTGCTATCGTGTCTCTGGACCGGAAAAGACAGTTCATGTGACACTAACATAAAACCAGACTTAATTCGCTCCAATGGAAAGTATATTTACACTGTCTGAATCATTCCCTATCCCCTATATAGTGGGCACTATGTGCCATTCACCATGTAGAAAATAGTAAATGTGTGAACAAATGACTGATTTTAGCCACAGCATCAGCGTCTATTTATTAGGGGGCGGGACATTTCAGATTCTTATGGAAGCTTGTTTCCGCCAAAAAAAAAAAAAAAAAGATAATTGCGACTTTTTATCTCACAATTGCGAGTTTACATCTCGCAATCCTGACTTGAAGACTCCAGAATTGCGAGATATAAAGTCAGAATTGCATGAAATAAAGTTGCAATTGCGTGTTATAAAGTCAGAATTGCAAGATATAAAGTCGCAATTGCGTGTTATAAAGTCAGAATTGCGAGATATAAAGTCGCAATTTCGTGTTATTAAGTCAGAATTCTGACTTTTTTCTCGCAATTGTGAGTTTATATCTCGCAATTCTGACATATTTTCTCAGAATTGTGAGATATAAACTCACAATTGTGAGATATAAAGTCCAAATCTAAGGGGAAAAAAAGACGAACTTTTTTTTTTACCTCGGAATAGTTTATCTCACAATTCTGACATTATAACACGCAATTGCGACTTTATATCATGCAATTCTGACTTTATATCTCCCAATTGCATATTATAAAGTCAGAATTGCTTGATATAAAGTCGCAATTGCGAGAAAAAAAGTCAGAATTCTGACTTTATAAGACGCAATTTGAGACTTTATTTCACGCAATTCTGACTTTATATCTCGCAATTCTGACTTTATTTCACGCAATTCTGACTTTATATCTCGAAATTCTGAGAAATATAGTCAGAATTGCGAGATGTAAATTCGCAATTGTGAGATAAAAAGTCGCAATTATCTCTTAAAATGTTTTATTCTGTGGCGGAAACAAGCTTCCATAGATTCTAGAGAGCATTTGATTGGACAGAAAATCTGATGAGAAGCTGAAGTGCAGGGTGATGTAATCAAAATCATTGATCCATATTGGCGGAAGGTTTGAATGCTTATATTTTCTAAATGCACATTTTGGAGCACACTAGTTTATATATAACCTTAAGGCTAACATATACATACCAAAAGCCAAAAAACATCAATTTCATGGGGACTTTAAATCTATAAATGTACTTTTAAGAAAGACAACCCATGCTTCAAGAAAATTCACTGTTTAGGGAGTAACAGAATGGGCATAAATGGAACTGATTTGGAATAGCTGGAATTCTAAGCACTGACTGTTGTACTATGGAGACTTTCTTTTTTTGAGTTTGGCTTTCACCAAGGGCAGGCTGGTGCATGTGGCTTCTGTGTAAGGAGGGAGTCTCAACACTTTACTGTGGCTCTCAGCTAGAGGTTGGTGAAACATGCAGTTTTTTGTCAGCCTGGAAATCGAACACATTTCTCACTTACCCTTTTAGTGATGCCATTCTGATGGATTGTAAGGTTCTTTTTTTTAAACGTCAAAAATAAGAACAATAAATGTATTTAGGAGTGGTGGTATAGTACAAATAATAATAGTTAATACAAACTAAAATATATAGAATACTGAGAAAATATAGACTATAGAATATAGAAATTTTATATTTAAGGGTAGTACCAAAGAGAGTTGGAGGAAGAGACCAAACATTGAGGAATATAAATGGGAGAAATCTTAACACCATGTCCTCACCAGTCGCAACACAAGCAATTCACAAAACACAGCCAATCAGAATATTTCTCTCTGCTTGCACACACTCGCTGTCACAGAAGAGTGTAAAGCTACAACCCATTCTCATTACCAAGCCGTCAAAACCTGAAGCATGGGCAAGTGCCTTTAGCAAGACGCTAAATGTACCCATGAGTCACTGTATCAACGAACATGGAACTCATTTTCTTTCAATGAGAAACATTTGGCGTTGATACACAGACACAGGGCATGGAATTTTAGCATCATGAAATTATATATTGAGGTATCATTTTGTCATTATGACATATGTTGGGGTATAGAGCTGGTAAGTCCCGCCCATCTGTAAAACCCCAAGTGGACCTCTAGGTTGAAAAATCGTCAATGCAAGTGAATGTGAGAAAATAATTATTTTCTGGTCCCGTTTGAATTGTGCCATGAATGTGAACATATGTTGTCTGTGAATTTTTTATATAATTTTTCATGTTACGAGTTTGACAGTATATTGTATGATTCTTTGGCTAGCAGTTGTGGAAAATACATAACGAGAAAGACTACAAGTCGCCTATGTGACGTCACCCCATAACACGTTTTCCCTCCACTTGTCAAATCACAGTGCTAATGCTGCGATAATCTATGGAGACAGATCGAGATGCCTGTGTGTTTTGTACCCAAATGTCACCATTCAAACCAAATGGGCTGTTCTTTCTTCAGATTCCCGTCTGAAAGCAGCGAAGAGTTGTAGTCCACAAAGTGCTCTCACACAAAGTCTAACCGTATCAAACTTCTAACCGCTAAATTGTAGCATTCTTCACATGAAAAATTATATTAAAAATTCACAGACAACATATGTTCACATTCATGGCAAAATTCAAACGGGACCAGAAAATAATTATTTTCTCCCATTCACTTGCATTGACGATTTTTCAACCTAGAGGTCCAGTGGGGTTAGCGGAAGGGTTAAACTTCCATAATAAGTTTATAAGTTAAACAGCCATAATAATTGTATTTATATTTCACTATTTAGATGTTTTTGACCACCTAACCTGACCCCTACCCCTAAACCTAACTGTTTGTCAATATAAAACAACATAAATAAAACACATTTTGGGCACACCTTAACTAAGCAGATACAACTGCGGTCACAATTTATTAAAAAATTACAAATATTCCAAGTCTTCGGACACTAAACGATTGCTTTGTGTTTGGAACAGACCCAAAAGTGATCACTGTCTCTGCCCGATTCTGCCGTAACGCTCAAATCACAAACACATTAAAAAATTGCTTTACAGTGGTCACTTGTGAAATGCCATTGGCTCTCATGTGTCTTATGACTGATTGTAATGTAATATATTATGGAAATGTAATAAGTTGTGGCTGTTGTAGTAATGACCGCACAAAGATGAATAGGAATATCCACAAGAAACATGCAGGAGAATCACAAGGAGTAAAGATACACAACCACATAAACATCAACAAGACTGAACAAAGAACCTTGAACGAAGGCTATATATACACAGGGCAAACAAATCAGTAACTATAGAAACAAAGTGGCACACACCAGGAAACTAGGTCAAATTAATGTGACAGGGAACAGAAGAGAACCAAACCAAACCACAATGAAACTAAGGGCCGTTTACACGACAGCTTTTTATGTGTTTTTTTTTTTTTTTTACTTTTGAAAGCCGGATTCTAAAAAAAACCCCATACAGTTATCATCTCTGTGTAAACAACAAAGATGCGAATTGTGAAAACGGTGACGTCATGCGCATGTGTATTACGTGTTCAGTCTATAGGCGCATAGTGATTCTTTACTAAGTGACATCGCCAACTACTGGCCTGGCATGAATAATACAGCGTTTTAACGGATCCGTGTGAACGGATCGTTTTGACCACATTGTCATCTGTATGCGAAAGGAAAGGAAAAACGTTTCCGTTTTTAGTACATCAGTGTCATTTTAATATACCCTAAAACAGAACTATACAGAACATAACCTTTACAGTAAATATATATTCGTCTTCAAACTAAATTATGATAGTTGTGTTGCCTGATTTTATTGCTGATTTGAAATGTATTATGGAAACACACACAGGTTATCAGAAATCTTGAAAGAGGCACTTTATTGTCTGTTCATTTATTTTAATACTGTGAGACTTTTTAGGGGGTTAACACATGCATTCAACAAAAGAGTCTCTCATGACCACTTTGTTCTTAACATAGAGACAGAAAATACTTAAATGTGAAGGAGGTCATTGACCATTAGCATTAAAAGAACTAAGGCAATGACAATCCATAGTCTTTTACCAGCCATAATCCAACACAGTCATAAGAGAGAAGTGAGGTTATGGTTGAAGAAATGAATAGAGCATGTGAAATTTTATCACGGCTCTGGTGGGAAAGGGCAGGTGGTGAGTGGGAGAGAGTGTGGAACTGAGATACAACATTGCTGACATGAAGAAGAGTCATGGTGACTGGATGGAGTGGGGTGATGGTGGGGGGTGGGGGGCGGGGGCGGGGGGTGCTTCTAGTAAAAACAAGGTCAAGATGTTTGGCAGCTTAGTGTTACGTAGCAGAGAACTAATAGACAGAGAAAAGCCAGATGATGTTGGTGAAACTGGATGATTGAGCAGTTTGTTTGCACTTTAGAACTGACAAGTTGAAGGTAGGGTTGTACTGAGTATTTGACGCAACATAAGTGGGGCATGTCTATTTTTGCACCATTTTTGATCACAGCATATGTGTGAATGTGAATGAGAGCCTGCATATTATATGCCCTCTTGTTCTGCTTAGACAATTAGACTGATCTCACTACTTCTGACATGGTTATATAAAATGAGTAATCTGTTCAGTCAGACAGTCAAATCGCATATCGAGCTGATAGCATAAGCTAATATGTGCAAAGGGTTGGAATTTATTTTGGATATTTTTAGCCTAAATGATCCAAATGTGTCCTGATCTTAGACTAGGGGAGAAAAAAAATGCAACAGCTCATTCAGGCTTAGCAAACTGACAGAGAAACCCAACCCACTGGCAACACTTCCAATGAGCCATGGACAGAGTGTCACCCTTATTTAAATTTACAGTTATGTTCTTTATAGATCTGATTTGCAAGTAAATGCATGTCTGGCAAATAGAATAAAGTAGCCAAGATTGCAATAATGACCATGCCACATAATTGCAAGTTTAGATGCCTTGTAATTGCTATATCTTACAATTGCGACTTAATTTTATTGTAATTGTTCATATATTTCAGAATTGTGAGTTTGTTTCATAATTGCACCTATGTATATAGCAAGTACAATTTTAAATCTTAAAATGTGACTTGATATATCGCAAAATCTCGCAACTGCAACTTTATTAATTATTACACAATTGAGACTAAGATTGAGAATTTCTCGCAATATGTTTTGTAATTGCAACTATTTCTCATAATTGTGAATTTGTTTATCAATTGCACTAATATATCTTGCAATTGCGACTTTATATCTCACAATATGACTATATTTTGCAACTTTATTTTTGGTAATTGCATTTTTATTTCTTGAAATCGCTCATTTATTTCTCTTAATTGTGAATATCGCAATGGTTATATTACTTAATTGCGACTTTATATCACACAATGTGACTTTCTTATTTTAAACCGTCTCAAAATTATTATTATTAAATATTACTATTGAGGAAACTTCAGCCTACTGTAGAACGCGAACAGTAGAACATGTTTTTCAGCAGCATCTTAAAACTCCAAGCTCTGTAATTTTATAAATTATGCTTTAGATTTTCTCATCTCTTTAATGGTTTAGCAGAGGTTACATGTCAAGTGGTCAAGGCCCCTCTAAAGGTCACCCTTGATTTTGCTTTTATGTATCAGCTTCTGTCTCTGAGCATCAAGTGGAAGCACACATACAAACTTATTGATCCCACTTTTGAGCAGGACCTGTGACCCAAATGACCCTCGTTTCTTAATGAATCCAGGTGGCGTGTACTACAAATGTCCTTTGTGTGTACGTCAGAGCTAACGCACTGCTCTATTCACAAACTTGTATTACACATACACAGAATCACACACATGTCTGCTTGGGGTTGTGTGTGTCTCACAGGGCCCTTTGTGGAGATTAAGAGATTTATAAATAGAGAAAAAAGCTTTGCTTAGAGACTCAAATCTCGGAGCCATGCGCGGATTACTGCATCCCTATGGGATTTTGAACCAAAACCCAAGCACACACAGACACACACACACACACACATTGACACGAACCTTCGAGCTCAGTACAGAGGCATTCCACATCCACACTTTATTCTGACATTCCAGACCCAAAACCAATTCCACATAATTCAGAGTACAGATGGCCTCTCCCTTGTTGACTGCCTTAATCTCTCTCTCTCTATATCACTTCCTCTGATCGTTCTAATCACTCACTCCTTACCACTGTCCTCCTTGTTCACCCGCTTACTATGTGTTTGTTACGTCTTTCCAGCAATCATAGCTCTTCTGTATGCAGCCCTGCGCTCCCTTTCTTCCCCTCCCCCAATCTTTCTCCTCTAGACTGTCTCATCCTTTTTATTTGGCCTGGGTGAGACTGGTTGGTTGGTTGGCCAAATCGAGAGACCATCATTCTGGCTAGCAGCTAACATTTAGCTAATTATGCTAATACCCCTTCATCAGTTCGAGAGCCCTGCAGGGAGCACAACGCCGTAGGGAATGCCACAATGCCACTGTAAATACTGCTTATTAGTCTGAGGAAAATAAAATATAAGACTTATTTATTAGTGGTGCTTGCTAAGGATAAAATGTTGCCTTTTAACCAGTCTGGCATCAATTCCACTTTCATTTTAAACAGTCCTCATACAGTACATGTCTATGAATCAGAATATTATAAAGACTTAAGGCCCCGATATTCTCATGGTGAAGTTTTTTTCGTTCTTCATTTAGGGGTAAAACAAAGTTTGAAATATGTGAAATACTGTCGCGTATTCCTCTCAATAACAAAATAAACACACAGCAAAATTAAGAAAACAGCAAAAGCATCTGATCATCATAGCAACGTGGTTATGTTTGTTTGCACGAGCACTGCAATTCGGCACTCCAGTAAAGTCACTTCACGTTTATTTATATATCACTTTATACAATAGATTGCTTAAAATCAATCAGCTTTACCGTATTAAACATGAAAAACTGTCAGTGTCTCGTTTCATCAGAAGTACAACTTCATTTTCTACTATAAAGAGAAATCCACAGACTGAACAGATGAAATGTGCAACCAGAAAAGATTTCCATGTGAAAGAAGGTGGAGCCTCAGCACACACCTACCTATTATGTAATCGCCATGGACCAATGGTAGTATATACAAAGGTGTTTACCAGCCGTAGCAAACTTTTTCCGGAAAGTGCGTTTTGGCAAGCTATTACGAACTCCAAACGAACTTCGTTTTGGCCTGATTTTGTTCAAAATGGCGTCACATCAGTTCGTTTCTCGATTTCCCTTGAAGTATATCGGGGTCTTTAGATAGCCTAGAACACACTAGCAACTGTCTATCAGTGGCCTAGAAATCACACAGCACACCCTATAGCTTAGTGGTGTCCTAATATCGCCAAAACCATAGAAACGCTCTAGCAACAACCCAGAACACATGAACAAACCCAAATGCCCTAATAACCACAAAACCCTAGCAACCACCTGAACACTATCAAACATCTATGCCCTAATAACCACCAACACAATAGAAATGCCCTAGAAACCACCCAAAACTCACTACCAAACTCATAATGCCCCCAAAAAACCCCAAAACCCCAGCAATGCTATAGCAACCACCCATAAATGTTAGCAATGCCCTAACAACCTCCCAGAACACACTAACAAACCACTAGCAATGCCCTAACAACAACTAACACCCCAGCAATGCCCTAATAATTGCATAGAAACCAAACAGAAATTTGTGAAAATGGTGACGTCATGCGCATGTGTGTTTACTCTATAGGCATCCGTGAGTACTTGACAACCAAAACAACAATGGCTACTGTGTTTGTGCTGCTCAAGATATTGAGTTTATTAACGCTTCTCCAGCAAAGTGTAGATTTACTGCACCACTACTGTGACCAGCAGAGACGCATTATTTACATACGCCAAATTCTAACACCGCCAACTAATTTTAATCCTGACATTGCCAACTACTGGCCTGGCAGCATAATACAGCGCTTTTGGTAGTTTTCGCGGATCCGCGTGAAAGGGGATCGTTTTGACAGCGTAGTCGTATTTACGCAAAACTTTTCCGTTTTTTAAGTACATTGTTGTGTAAACATACCCTCAGTAGCTCTTTTTACCCCGTTTTAACAATGTGTACTATGGAGACTGTAACAGGACAGCATCTAAACGGAAGTTACAATCCATCACGGTGGCGCTCATCGTTTGCTCATGAAAAAAGTGGATAGTGGAAAATGAAAAAAGTGGATAGTGGAAAATTCCAACACTTTGACAGCAAGTTTTGTCCCATGAAGCACCACTCACATTTTCTTCATATTTGTTTGTTCATGATTAGTCTAGTAGTTAGTTTCACTTATCAAGCCAACACATTTGCTCACTGCAATGAATAACTCTTCAGGCATTAGCACAGTAAAGCTATTCGTAAGGTTAAATTCATAAAAGAAATTGTTTAGACAAAGAGCCCTTTTCACAGATCTTCACCTCAACTGCCCCTTTCATTATCATCTCAGTGATGTGCGACTGCCCTCTCTTATTGAAGATAAACCTGGAGACAACGATTTCTTCCTGCTTGAAGAAACCACTCCATTAGTGTGTCTCTAATCCCAAATCCCACTGCAGACAGGTTTTCACTTGTCTGTGTATTGAAAACCTAAAGGATCTAAGAATCAAATTAATTTCCATTTCTTTGGGGATTACATTTTCCCTCTCCCTCTTTTTCAGTCTTTATTTTTGCCTTTGAGAAAATGCTTTACCAGCATTTGTTCTCCTGTCTGAATTAATTTACTCCCCGGCATGCAGTTGACTCTGAATATAAAAATAAATATGAATGCCATTGTATCTCCAGTCCTTTTTATATGAAGTGTTTGACTTGCAACACTATTGTAAGATTCCCCTCGAATGTTGATATGAGGACAGAAAATGCTGCCAGTAGATATTAGTAGAAGGTTTATAAATAGTTCAGTTGCAGGACTAAAAGGTACAGGCAGTTATCCTGACTATGCCTTTTTATAAATGCTGCTGGCTACCGTTGAGTGTTATGGAGAATAGGTCAGTGAAGAGCTTCAGGCCTGTTAGCATTGCATGCTAATAAATGTGTCAAAATCAACAGCACAAGCAGCTCTACTAGACACTACTGAAATTGCACAGCATGAACACTGCAGGTGATGTTTTAATTTTTTTACACTCACAGTTAGTGCTATTTATACAGGTAGTGCACATGCTGCCTGTGTTGTTTTGGAAGAAAGAAGTTATGCAAATTGGCACAAATGTGCTCACAAAATTTGAAATGCACACTACATTTCCTCATCTTGCACAGTGTTGAGTTGCGGCCGATTAACTACGTTTATGTAAATCGGTAAGCTACATTGTTGTAGTTTGTGAACAAAATATGTAAAAACACACAAAAGTGAAACTTTTTAGTGAATGTAGTCGTGGTTTCAACTTTAAGCAAGTGTCTGCATATGTCGATTTTTATCCAATATACACAAATAAATACACAAATAAATTCGTTAGATAAAATAAAATATAAATATTAGATGAACATATTAAACTTAAAAACATTGAATTAAACATTAAATGAAAATTAGAAATTAAATAAACTGAAATAAGTTGAAGTACTGAAACTGAAATTACAAAGAAATTAAATCTAAATAACACAAATAAAAATGACAAAAGCACATAATTATTAAAACTTTTTTAAAAATGAAATAAAAACTGAAAATATAAAAATAAAAGCTTATTCAAAATGTAAATAAATACTTTTATAGTATATAAACAATAATATTATAGTATATAAATGATTTATAAAAATAATAAAATAATGTTGGATATCTCCAAATTACTGAAAATTGCAGCAGAATGGCATTTGGTGTCGCACTTCCTCTTGGTGAGTTGCGCTAGTTTCTCATCTACTTTCACTGAAGATACACAAAGCACTTTACACTTTATTTACACAAAGATAGATGCACCTGCAAGGAGATATACATAGTTACTGATAATCATTAACTTTTAAACAAATAAAATGCATCAATGATTCAAAGTTCCTGTATTTTATGATGATAAAAACCTTTTTAGCCATTGTTTATAGAGATGGGTGTGTAAAACACAGATATGATCCTCTACCGATAATTGTGTGCCTGCAAAACAGATGCTAGCATAGCCATTTTGTTCCTTTATATACTTGTAAGTTAACTCTGCAATGATAAACTTATACACAGCTTAGATTTCCCATCAAAACAAAATGATGAACCCAATAAAAAACTTTTAATTGGTTATGTCTGGCAATTTGTCTCAAAGTACCCTTTTGAGACTAATGTAAAGTGGAGGTGGAGTACAAGCTGGATGCTAATAAAGAAAAATCATTATAGTGAGTGTACAGTGACTCAGTGTTGAACAAGGGAATTAGCAAACAGCGAATATACAAAGATTAAATCTATTCATCGTCCCCTTGGAAAAGTTGTAGAGTGATAAATCTCCTTGTTGTGTGGGTGGAGTGTTTGCCTTGGCCGTGGCTTGTAGGTGGCTAAAGTGCAAGATTATGGGTTGTGTTTCTAATGTTCACAGCTAGGATTAGCTGGTGTCTCTTGTGGGGCTGCAAACACGTTATAACACAAATCAACACTCACAGTGAAATGTGTCCCTAGAGTACAAACCCACCAGCTCCTAAGTGCTTACACGCATCAAATAAGAGCTTAAGATAATTCATCCCTGGATTTTACTTTCTGTGGATTTCACTTTTCAGCTAATCAGGCTGGGGGACCAGCCCATGCTGGCTATGTTGGGATACCCTAATAGCCACCAACACCCTAGAAATGCCCTAGCTTCCATCCAAAACATACAAACAAAACCCTAGCAATGTCCTAGAAACCACCCAGAAACACTAGTAACACCATAGTAATTCATTGCAACCGACTATGGCCTAGCAACCACTTGAACATAGTAGAAAACCACTAAGAATTCCCTAATTACCATGATGATACCTAGATTACCTAGAAATACCGTAGCAACAACTTCAACACACTAGCAAACTCATAGCAATACCCTTACAACCACCAACACCCTAGCAATGCCCCAGAAACCCTAGTAACACCATAGTAATTCATAGCAACTGCCTAGCACACTAGCAAACCACTAACAATGCCCTAATAACCCTAGACCCACAAACCACCCTAGAAATGCCCTAACAACCACTCAAAACACACTACCAAACCCCTAGCAATACCCTAACAACTACCAGCACCTTAAAAACACCATAGTAACCACTCAAAACACATGGCCAAAGCCCTAGCAAATACCCTAACAACTACAATACATTAGAAACACCCAAGCAACCACTCAAAACACACGACCAAACCCCTAGCAATACCCTAGCTACTACTAATACCTTAGAAACACTCTAGCGACCACCCAAAACGCACTAGCAAACCCCTAGCAATGTCCTAAGAACTACCAATACCTTAGAAACACCCTAGCGACCACCCAAAACGCAATAGCAAACCCCTAGCAATGCCCTAACAACTACCAATACCTTAGAAACACCCTAGTGACTACACAAAATGTAGTAGCAATGCCCTAACAACTACCAATACCTTAGAAACACCTTAGTGACCACCCAAAACGCATTAGCAATGCCCTAACTACCAATACCTTAGAAACACCCAAGCAACCACTCAAAACACACAACCAAACCCCTAGCAATACCCTTACTACTACTAATACCTTAGAAACACTATAGCGACCACCCAAAATGCAATAGCAATGCCCTAACAACTAACAATATCTTAGAAACACCCTAGCGACCACCCAAAATGCACTAGCAAACCCCTAGCAATGCCCTAACAACTACCAATACCTTAGAAACACCCTAGCGACCACCCAAAACACATCAGCAATACCCTAACTACCAATACCTTAGAAACACCCTACTACCAATACATTAGAAACACCCTAGCGACCACCCAAAATGCAATAGCAAACCCCTAGCAATGCCCTAACAACAACCAATACCTTAGAAACACCCTAGTGACCACACAAAACGTAGTAGCAATGCCCTAACAACTACCAATACCTTAGAAACACCTTAGTGACCACCCAAAACGCATTAGCAATGCCCTAACTACCAATACCTTAGAAACACCCAAGCAACCACTCAAAACACACAACCAAACCCCTAGCAATACCCTTACTACTACTAATACCTTAGAAACACTATAGCGACCACCCAAAATGCAATAGCAATGCCCTAACAACTAACAATATCTTAGAAACACCTTAGTGACCACCCAAAACGCATTAGCAATGCCCTAACTACCAATACCTTAGAAACACCCAAGCAACCACTCAAAACACACAACCAAACCCCTAGCAATACCCTTACTACTACTAATACCTTAGAAACACTATAGCGACCACCCAAAATGCAATAGCAATACCCTAACTACCAATACCTTAGAAATACCCTACTACCAACACATTAGAAACACACTAGCGACCACCCAAAACGCAATAGCAAACCCCTAGCAATGCCCTAACAACTACCAATACCTTAGAAACACCCTAGTGACCACACAAAACGTAGTAGCAATGCCTTAACAACTACCAATACCTTAGAAACACCTTAGTGACCACCCAAAACGCACTAGCAAACACCTAGCAATGCCCTAACAACTACCAATATCTTAGAAACACACTTGCGACCACCCAAAACGCAATAGCAAACCCCTAGCAATGCCTTAACAACTACCAATACCTTACAAACACCTTGGTGACCACCCAAAATGCAATAGCAAACCCCTAGCAATGCCCTAACAACTACCAATACCTTAGAAACACCTTAGCAACCACCCAAAATGCATTAGTAATGCCCTAACAACTACCAATACCTTAGAAACACCCAAGCGACAACCCAAAATGCACTACCAAACCCCTAGTAATGCCCTAACAACTACCAATACCTTAGAAACACCCTAGCGACCACCTAAAATGCACTAGCAAACACCTAGCAATGCCCTAACAACTACCAATATCTTAGAAACACACTTGCGACCACCCAAAACGCAATAGCAAACCCCTAGCAATGCCTTAACAACTACCAATACCTTAGAAACACCTTGGTGACCACCCAAAATGCAATAGCAAACCCCTAGCAATGCCCTAACAACTATCAATACCTTAGAAACACCCGAGCGACCACACAAAATGCACTAGCAAACCCCTAGCAATGCCCTAACCACTACAAATACCTTAGAAACACACTTGCGACCACTCAAAATGCATTAGCAAACCCCTAGCAGTGCCCTAACAACTGCTAATACCTTAGAAACACCCTAGCGACCATCCAAAACGTACTAGCAATGCCCTAACAACAACCAATACCTTGGAAACACCCCTGCCATCACCCAAGACACACTTTCCAACCCCTTGCAATGTCATAATAACCACCAACACCCTAGTAACGCCCTACCAACCACCCAAAACACACTACCAAACCCCTAGCTATTAAAAAAATCCAATAATGAATTAGCTTCCTCAGCTCTTATTTGCAGTGTGGGATCACATCTAGACCAGCTGTAGACCAGCTTAATCCAGCTAAGACCAGCACATCAGCTTAGGCAGGGTTATAAACACAAAACGGCACGTCTTCGCTAGGTAACACATAAGTTGTGTGTTTATGAGCTTGTGTGCATATGTTATATAAAGGGCAAAAGCACTGTGTGACTCATGCCAGAATTAGATGTTTTCACCAGAACAGGAAGTGACCCGTGGGAAGTTTCTGGGTCATCTAACCCTTTTATTAAGTTCTTGTTTTACGTTTTGGAAAACTTGTTCACTTAAGCGTTTGTGTATACGCAACTTCGCAATACCCACATAATTGTCATATCATAATTGCAGTTTTGGAAATTAAAGTGTATTTTTTTCTCATTTTTTGGAGTGAGGGGGTGGGGCTTTTTAACAAAAAAGACTTGCCCACCAAATATCGCGCTCCATAGTATGAGAAAATATTTGCACGTTTACATACATGGTACACTTGCAGCACTTGTGCATATAGGAGGGGCCTGGGGAGCTCCCTTTTTCTGTTACTATGGTTACGCAACCCCTTCCCACCAACCAGGACGTGGAACGGAGGTTCCAAACTGCAAGCTGTCATTGTGTGTGTATCTGTTTTGTACGCGTGTGTATGTATGCGTGTTGTTACTCTCCAAATATAATGCAAGGAGACTGGTGCGTGTAAAGCTGTCTGTTCTCATTTCTCTTCTGTCTCTCTTACTCCAGAGACACACACGCACACAAACACGCACAGCGGAACTCCTTTGGAAGCAGACGATTCTGAGGTGTTCATCTGACTGACTGCTATTCTTAGAGTCTCTCTACTTACAAAGGCCCTGGCAGAGAGGAATACACACAGATGAAAAGGAAAAATGTGTTTGCATATGTGTGTGTGAGTGCGTGTAGGTGTAAGAAATGCGGGGCCGCTGCCACTAGTAGGTTGCTGCACTCAAAGAGAGCGTGTCTGAGTGTACGGGAGAAATTGAGAGAGGGAGCAGGTGAGAGGTAGATCAATAAAAAGCTAATCTGTGAAAACAGGATGGTGTAGAAGCAGGGGACCTCTCTCCCTCTCTTGCTTTTCTCTTTTTTTTTGCGTCTTTTCCCACCCTCTTGCTTATCTGTCCATTTTTAGCTCCTGCTGTGTCTAAGACTGGCACGGTGATACAAGCATTAGCTGAGTCTTACTCTCTCGTAAGAGAGAGCAAAGTGTTGGAACATCTCTGACATGAACGCGCCCTGTCCTTTGTCTAGTCAGGCACAATAAAAATGACAAATGTGATGTAGAAATATTCATACGGCCATGGAAACGTTGGCCTAGAAACATCTGTTCTGCAAAACGGGTAATTGTGGCCTAATCTAAAATGTAATCTATCATATGTTCTAATTTGTGGACTTGTCTCTTGAAGGTACATCCTTAAAGGGATACTTCACCTCTGGGAAGATGAATGTGTATTTAAAATAGGTCATTTAAGTAGAAGAAATGTGGAGAAATTTTTGAATTTGGAGCTTTCTAGACTGAGAAAAGCCAGAAAATGTATTTTTGGCTTATGTGTATGAAAGACAACAACTCCCAGAATGCACTTGCTTCGCTGCCTTAGGAGGCCACGCCTACCGGTAAGAGAGCACAGTTGAAAACAACAAGGCTAGCCTAAGTAAGTGATGAGTTTGCCAGGGATTTAGAGACCCAAAATGTCCGGGATCCGGCTTTTGCGTTCTACAGTCACCATTCATCATGTTTACTGTGGCGAGCAGGACGAGGCTGACGGCCGCGGGAGAACAGCGCGAGGCCGGTGGCTTCATTACTGAGACGCGCCGGGTCTCGCATCTCTCACGGAGGAGCGGGAATTTTCTTAGCAATGTTAAAACGCACATCAACCGATCACTTGTTTAGTGTTCATGTAAACACTACAGTCAGATTCACCGATCGGAATTAATTCAGTTAGATTGAAACGAGAGGTGTGCATGTAAACAATGAATGGCGACAGCAGAACGCAAAAGCCGAATCCCGGACATTTTTAACAGTCTCGCCCGCCGGACAAGTCCGGGAAAAGGAAGATGGTAACCCCTACTTACTCAGCTTTCTCCTATTATTCAGCTTTCTCCACAGAACAAGAGCCTGCTAGCTTAGCTTACAAAGAAAGACGGCTGACACTGTGTACATTCTGTGAGTGAGATCCCACCCTCTATGGGCGGGCTGAAAACATGCGGAACAACGCCATCTACTGGCTGTAGTCTTTAGCCTCTGGACAGAAAATCCTCCAATGACGCAAAATGACGATTTTTGCGTCATCGGAGGATTTTTTCCAGACAAAAAATACATAAATCTCTCCTCTCAGGGGGATATGAGGGGGGAAAGCATGGTAATTCGAAAATACTACAGGTTTTCTACTAATACAAAGCTTAATGCTAAATCCTGAAGTAACCCTTTAATTAAGTGCAATCTCCATTCAGTCAAACGACATTGAGATCAGTGATCACACGTTTTTTCCCTTAGATTTTTTTCAAGTGCTAAATGAAAGTGCTAAATTTGAATTTAAACATGTATCAACAAAACCAACATGTGAAAACTACTATTTGGAAAACTTGATCTCCTGAAATAACATTTCACTACCGTTCAAAAGTTTGGGGTCTGTAAGATTCTCTCTTATGATATTCTTATCCCCACCAAGGCTGTTTATTTGATAAAAAAAAAAAAAAATGCAGTAAAAACAGTAAAATTGTGAAATATTATTATAATTTAAAATAGAATTTTA
Organism: Scardinius erythrophthalmus; assembly: GCF_964197995.2. Classification (NCBI taxonomy): domain Eukaryota; kingdom Metazoa; phylum Chordata; class Actinopteri; order Cypriniformes; family Leuciscidae; genus Scardinius; species Scardinius erythrophthalmus. The sequence goes on from NC_138231.1 coordinate 31,326,906, forward strand.
AAATGCAATTTATTCCTGTGATGGTAAAGCTGAATTTTCAGCATAATTACTACAGTCTTCAGTGTCACATGATCCTTTAGAAATCATATTAGAATGATTTGGTGCTTAAGAAACATTTCTTATTATCATCAACTTCAGAATTCTTTGATGCGTAGAAAGTGTAAAAAAAAAAAAAGCATTTTATTTACTATTTGTATTTACTGTCACGTTTGATTAATTTAATGCAACCTTGATGAATAAAAATTATATTTTATTTTACAAAAATCTGTCCCCAGTTTTGAACAGAAGTGTATATTAAGTACACTATTGAAATACATTTTGAACCTAAATGAAATAATAATAATAATAATAATAATATTTATAGATTTGGTCCTCTTCAAATTTTTTGCCAGTGTTTTGTGTCATGCTAAAAAAATGCACAGCAATAATTTGCAATATCTCATTCAGTCACTTGAATTCACAGGACCAATAATAATTACAGTTATAAGCATTGACCCCTTATGTAAAAAAAACATGTTTTCTAGACCCCCCTCAAGACAAAGTTCCTAAATGTCCGCCCATATTGACATACATGGATTGATGAGTAAATGAGGAGAACAGAAAGAGCCAAATGTGACCTGACCTGTTGCTCCCAATTAATAGCTATTTCTCAAAAGCATGTTTTTTGCTAACTTAATTGTGCAAATTAGAAACAGTTTCCTGCTGGTGGTTCACCTTAATGACACTATTCAATTCTGGTCAAAATGTTTTCCATCAGATGCATCTGTGGGAGATGTTGTCGGGGTCAATAAAACTTTGAAAAATCAATCACTCAAACGCCTCTAGCAAACAATGAGCAACATCAAATCACAATCACAGATCAATCTATAAATCTATGTTAAAATAACAAGTTGAAAGTCAGGTGTAAATAAAGTGGCAGATACTAAATCTGTTTCTTTATCAAGAAAAGTAAAGCAGTCTAAAATAGATTAGATGGCTAAATCAGCCATACTGAAAAGTCACAGTAGGGTTTAGATTAAATTCATAATGTTGACAGTGCTGGGACGGCTCTACCAGCCAACAAGGGCATCTACTGCATGCTGTGCAATCAAAAGCAGGCCATGCGATCAAGATGCCCCAAAAATACACATGAACTGAAACTGTATTTGAGGAATGGACTAAAATAACTTAACTGCCCTGCAGGTTTGAGTGATTGCCACTGAAGGAAGTCTAATGTCATAAATTGTAAGAGAACATCACTTACAAGTCTCTCCGAAGCCTGATTAGACGTCAGCCTTTAATTATCGCAATTATGAGATTCATGGTTCCTTCAGAGGTGCTAACGGTTATGTATTGTGATCATTCTGACAGTTACCGTTCTGCTGAGTGCCAGCTCTGCTTATCTGAAATGTACTTACTGAATCTAAACAGCTTCTTCACAATAAATCTGAGGAGCAGCCAGATGGATATAAAGTTACAGATCATACTCACTACAGCACAAGCCGTAGTCATGTTTAATCAAGGGCTCATAAATAATACACGCATGCTCCCTTGCCACAACCCACATACAATTCAGTATTTCAACGTGCGTCTAACCTCCTCTATTGTGTTACGGTTTGATTGAATGATGTCTTTTTGATCCCAAGCTACTAAAACAAGATGATTCTGGGTTATTTTTCTGCTTCAGGCGATTCTGAATAGACAGCAGAACTATATACTGACACGATTTTGTGATTAAAAAGGCCATTTGAAAACCTGATAACACAAGGAAAACACGTTAACGTGAAATTTTGAAATTGTCGAGCTTTGGTTTTGAAGTCATTGAATAATCTGCTTGAACATCGTTCAACATTGTCTTACGTGTTTTTGGGTTATTAATTGGTATATTTTTTAAATGAAAGCAGAAGTACAAAGGTTTAGACAAAAATTCATGACAAATTCATTAAAACAGTGAATGAGAAATGGAAATGCTCCGATCTGCTCATACGGTTGTTGGTTATTCTGCTTTACTGTAAAAGGCTCATTCAAACCAAGAACAGAAACTATAACGATAACCATAATGATAAATAGGTGTCCACAGCAGCATTAAGTTTATTTAAAAAAACATGCAGCATATTCTGTAAACATTGGCTAACTGCAGTGCACTTTAAAGTCTGATGCATTTTCATTGGCTTTCAATGTTTTTATCATTCGTCAGTTGGAAAAAAACGCTCTGAAAGTGATTCCAACAGATCGTTTCTCTTATTATCGTTGTGGTGTGCACTCTTTGATTTTCTTAGAGCAGTTTTTAAAACTTTGTCCTTACAGTTATCGTAGTGTGATCGGGAAACAGAAGTTCCGATTGATTTTTCTTCCCCATTGTGACATAAGCTATCAGAGTGAAAAAGCTTCTCGAAAAAGAAAAAAAATGTAGGCCTATGAGCTATTTGCGAGCGAACGCAAAGTTTTTGCAAGGGAACACAAAGTTTCTCGGGGGAACGCAATGCATTTGCGATAGAATGATAGTTCTAAGTATTGACACATTTTTTTCCTTCAACTCATATTTTTATCTTCACGGTGTCCCTTTAGGGGCTCCGTAAAAAATAATGAAGTTCACGGTTAATTCTCTTATAATAGCCTACATATTCTATAAATTCTGATTTCATGAAGACTTTAAGATCTAGCAATTAGATAATTTGAACAAACTAAAAATTATCAACGTTTATGTTGTTTTGTTAATTAATAATACATTTTTTATTTATGACCGAATTATTTGTTGGCAGAGGTCGCGTATAGCGGGGGCTGTGAGTAGAAAGTATTCAGGGTCACTAACGGCGCCCGTAGTCTGCTTCTATGGGTTTAAGGTCCAAGTGGGACTCGGGCGCTCTCTTGACAGGCCATTTAACAGCAGCCAAATGAACACAAGAAGCTCTTCATGAATGGAGGGTCGGGCACACCTCCTCAACCCCATTGTCCCAACGTAAAAATCCACTTAGGCACCCGGCGGTAATCAATTTAGACGCAGATGCGCGAGAATAAAAGATGAATGCGATCTGTAATCCGCAACACCTGCTCCGCTGCCGGATCGGTAACGGCACTCCAAACAAAGGCTCGAGCTGGAGTTAAAGTGCTTAATTAAAAGGCCACTGATCAGCGTGCTATTTATAGGCGCGCGGCGGGGAGACTCTCCTGGGTTATTTCTGTTTTGGTGAGTCGAAAGGAAAACATCATTCGTTTCATACACACGATGGAGTGTCAAATAGCCTACATGAAGACTGCCCTACTGCTTGCCGTTTTTCCATTTAAGACAAGCCCTGTCAGAGCTGCTCTGCTGTCTTGTCTTATCTTTTTTTGAGGACTGGGAGACGTGCTCGGTTTCTCAATCGCGGGCTGACATTGCGCATGCGTGATCCAGCCGCGCCGCTGAGATGCAGCTGTGGGATGCGGAGAGGGGAGTCCCGGCTCTGCGTGGTCGATGTTAACCTCTTTCTGGGGCCGAACAAACGCTACGGGTGGTCTGTTCCCTGGAGACCGCCTTGAGGAGGGAGGAGAGAGAGCGCGAGGGAGAGAAAAGAGGAGGCGGGTGCTGTCTGCGCTCGTTACAACAGTCACCAACCTGTGGATGGTGGCAGCGCGTGCTGCGGATTAGATACAGTCTAGCGCTGGGGTCAGTGTGCGCGAGTCCGTCTCGAGGCGCGACAGTTGCCGCCAGGACCGCGACAACAAGTGCTGGACATGCGGTGCTTGTGAAGAAGAGCTCTGGCTGTATGAATGGCACCGCTATGGAGGAAGTTCCGTTTCCCAGAGTCCGCACGCGGCGGAGGAAAAGTCGCTGCCTGGCCGGTGCGTGTGAGCGCGAGTTTGACTGCAAGGAGCTCGAGACTCTCTTCCAGAAGTACAACCTGAAGCTCGAGCAGAACGCCACGCTCAAAGCGCTGGCCATCCTCATTCTCGCCGCGTCCGCGTTGGCGCTCGTGGAGCTGCTGTCCGCCGGCTCGCGCTTCACCGTGTCCAAGGGCTCGCACCCGGTCCACTGCGTCATCTTCACCTCACTCTTCATCGTCACCAACGTCAAATATCTGCAGGTCACGCAGCTGCAGCAGATCGCGCGACTCGCGCTGCTCTTCAGCTTCACGTTCGCGCTGCTCTGTTGCCCGTTTCCTCTCGCGCTGGGTCATGGGACGCAGGGCGCGCTGGCACCTGATGCACCGAGCACAACACCTGAGCAAGGTGTCTGGCAGCTGATGCTCGTTACGTTTGTTGCCTACTCTCTGCTTCCGGTCAGGACGCTCTTGGCGATTTTGTTCGGTATCCTGGTGGCTGCGTCGCATTTCATCGTGATGGTGACATCGGTTACGGCGCGTAGCCCTTTCGTGTGGACACCGGTAAGTTGTGTCATTGAACATTCCATGTTCGTATTTCTTTTATTTGGCGTGTCATATATAGCAAAGCACTTGGTTAAGTGTGCTTGCTGGAGCATGAGGGCTGTGGGTGAACATTGCCGCACGTGCACACAGGTGGCGTGAAGAGCGCGCACCCTGTTTGACTTCAGCACCAACGAGGATGGACAGCTCCTAAAGACAGGAGTCAGTCAGAATGAACTTCTTTTGTGGAAAAATATACCAAAACAACAACAACAACAACAACAACAACAAAAAACATTCAGAAATCAGCAATCATCAGAATCATTCAGGAATAATTTGGTAATTTTAACTAAAAAATGTAAGGTGTATAAGTTTACAACTTAATCATTTGTAGCTGAGCCAACATAACATTGCAGTCAGAACTTTACTGTGAAACCACTGCAGGCTGTCGTTTTCTGTCATAGCACAACACATGACCGGACTACCCAACAGTGAAATACTCTTGAGTTTGAATAAAATACTGTAATTAAACATTTAACACAATTGTCTGATATACAGTCTGATATTACAGTGTTTTAAACAATTCACTCAAATTGATCCAGAACAGCTTTTACCATAAAAGTAAAAAAAAAAACTGTCCATTGTACGTTTTAAATGTTGTTTTACATTTAACACATTAAACATAATTTGGGGTTGGAACTTTTCACACAGACATTTCATACAGACCTTTTCTTTTTAGTTGTCGCTTTTTCTTTTGAAAAATGAAAATTCTGTCATAATTTACCCTCATTCCAAAACTGTATGACTTTCTTTCTTCCGTGGAACAATATAATGAGGATATTTTGAAAAATGTGTTTTTATATCCGTATACAGTGGAAGTCAATGGTAACCAAAACTTTTAGGTTACCGACATTCTTCAACATATCTTCTTTTGAAAGTGTGATATAATGAAAGTGATACAGGTATGGAACAACATGAGGATGAGTAAATGAGGACATCATTTGTGAGTGAACTGTGTTTTTGCTGGGGTCAGATTGATTCAAAACCCAACCTGTGAGGAAACAGTGCAAGTCTCATGATATTAATTTTAATGCATTGATCTTTTATTTATTCTGGCAGACACATTTCAGTTCAGCTTGTAACCTCTATGCCACTGATTTACTGAACACCGTGACAGTTTCACATGTCTCACTACATCCTCGCTGGATGATAAGTGATGTTTGTGACAAACACTCACACAGAAATTGCAGCTTCCGTCATCAAAAACCGAACCTGTGAGAACAGGGATGGGATTTGTTGACCTATTAAGCCTTGATTTCTTTGAAAAGACAGGCCGAGTGCTTAAAATCCTATCAAAACGCTCCACCTCTCCACAGCGAAGAGGATCGACATAAACTCATTAAAATCACCTGATCTAAAAATATCAGTGTGCCACTTCACATTAAAACGGCAGCATCTCACAGCATATACAGTATTTCATTATTGCACTCCAAACTTCAAGAACACTTCACATCTAAACACAAGTGTCACCGCTCACATGCTGAGTTAATGAGGTTTTTTTCCACAACCTCTCACTCACTGTCACAGTGTAACCTTGGTGCACATCACGCATTAAAATACAGGACGGTCAGCCGTTTATAAGCTGATTGCAATGGCTCTGATCTTGCAAGACTTTAAAGCATTTTCAGTGATCACCGATCAATAGCCAATACCCTTTTACCAAGCCTGGCCACTTTGTTTATTACCTAATTTATACGGCTTGAAACTTCGCTAAAGATTTGTAGTAATGCCACGGCTTTGTTCTATTCAGCAAATGGCCTTCACTTTCAATTACAAAGGCCTGTTAAAAGAATGCATAGACCAGTTGAGGGGATTCTGGGTAATCTAATTTTCTGTTGCTCTATCAATGAACAATGCAAATCCCTTAATGGGCGCCTGTTTGATGTGTCTCAAAAGCAAGGCAATTGCTGATTCTTTCAGTCACAGTAGCATATCTGCAGAGTTTCTCTGGCTATCTAGCATGGGGGGGTTGTGTCCGTCTCCGCAGTCGAGTTTATCATCTCAGGATGGATTGAAAAAAATGAACTCATCTGTGTCCGTCTTTTCTTCAAGCTACCCCTTGCCCCGTTTTTCTCTCTTGTGCGCACACACAGTCGGCAATTGTTGCTTAACAAAACTTGTGTCCGTCTCCGCGCTCGAGTTTATCATCTCAGGACGGATTGAAAAAAATGAACTCACTGCCCCCTCTCTCAGCATATGTGTCCATCTCGTCTTCAAGCTTCTTTCTCTCCGTGCCCTGTTTTTCTCTCTTGTACACACACACACACACACACACCCCACTCCTAATCACTGAAAGTTCATATTCAGTCGCCAATTGTTGCTTAAATGTCAGAATCCTTCTCCATGGTCCGATAAACAGAGACGGTCACACAAATCCTGTTATTTTTCTCTCTCTGTGTGTTTGTAGCTGGTAGCAAATGCAGTGTTGCTGGTCGGCGTGAATCTGTCGGGTGTGTTTGTACGAGTCCTTACTGAGCGCACCCAGAGGAAGGCTTTTCTACAGGCCAGAAACTGCATCCAGCAACGCCTGCAACTAGAGGACGAGAACGAGAAACAGGTCAGACTCGCGCGACACGTGCGTTGGCATACACTCAAACAAGCAGTTGCATGTTTTAGATCAAAATATCATCTGTTTCAATATCTCCCTCAAGTTAAAGTGGCAGTTTTGACAGGTAATTACCTTGCAAGATTGCTTTTATCCCCCCCCCCCTCCCACAACACATACACACAGATGTATGTACTCTAAGACACACACAACAGTTATGAGATCGGGTCTGAGGTCAGGTGGTTGACTTAGTTAGTATTCAGGCTGTATACAACCATAATGACAATACAGTCCACCAAACGCATCTCAGAGCTTTAGCATTTTCATTTGGCTTACTAGCTTTAAATGTAAACTTTTAAGTCAACATGAACTCAAAATGGACCCTGATTATATTCCTTATTGTGCTATCAGTGTATGTTTTTGCAAAGAAAAAAAAAGCCAGAAAAAAAGTTACATTGGAATATGAAATGGAATGACGGGATGTGGAATTTACTGAATTGCAATTAAACAGGTATTTCTTTCTGGGAAATTAAATGTTCTTCTGTCTGGTTATATTGGGGTCAGTAAATATTTTAAAGAAATTAATACTTTTATTCACAAAGGTTGCAGTAAATTGATCAAAAGTGATAGTAAAGGCTTTCACATTTATACAATATTATTGTATTTACAGCAGAACTGTTTTCAGTATTGATAAGAAGAAATGTTTCTCGAGCAGAAAATGCACATGTTGTAATGATTTCTGAAGGATCATGTGACACTGAAGATTGGAGTAATGATACTAAAAATTCAGCTTTGCCATCATAGGACCTCAATATTTTTGTAAAACAACACTTTTAATTTGCAATAAAATTAATAGCAATAGCCTAATATACAGAAGTTGAATAAATAAATCAAATGGAAGAAAAGTGAAATAAATAAAACATTGCATAGTCTTTATGGATTAAATATACATTGATTCTTATTAAAGTTATTAATATTATATAGTGAAGAGCAGTGAATGATTCTCTCGTTTTCTTTTGTGTTTTGATTAAGAATAAATGGCAGGTTTATTAGGCTGCATTCACTTTAAGACCGGATGCACTGACCTGATACACTGACAAGCATTTGATTACTTTACCAGCTATTATGTTCACTGAAGACATAACTGAATGCGTTTTAAGTTAAAAAGTCCTGAAGATGGATATTTTGTCATTTTTGCGTGCATTTAAACGTTAAAAACGATCCCGGATCGCGCGGACAGAAAGCCGCCTGTTCGAGACGCTTGTGCACATGACATTACATGATTTGACTTATTTGGATGTTACGTATGGTGGCAGCACTTCACTTTAAAGGAAAGAAACGGAAAGTAATATCAAACGGCGTAATATCAAAATAAAAATTAAAACTAAAACACAGTCCTAAATCATAAATTCTTTAGAGCAAGGGGGCCCCTGGTGGTTCGGGGGCCCTATGCAACGTGTGTACTTTGCGTATAGGGAGGACCGGTACTGGCCACTGTAAGCTCTGTCGGGAGCACCTGCTTCGAAGTGGCTGATGTTAGCACCACGTCAATGCACTTGCCACGATGTGGACCGGGAAATTGAGCTGCCTCCCCAGATCAGTCCAAAGCCAAAGTGAACAGTCCGGCTGGCGTTCTGGAGCCAGAGCCTGGTCTCGGCCAGGTGAACTGGAGCCTGTCGCGAACCCGACCGCGTGTTTCCACAGACTTGAGGAGCGAACGGTGACGTAACACTACTATGGGCCCTATCTTGCACCCAGCACAATTGACTTTGTACACCGACGCATGTATCATTCCTATTTTGCACCAGCGCAAAGCGTGCTTTTCCCTCCACAGAAGCACGTCGCTAAACTAGGGAATGAACTTGCGCTCCCTGGGCGGTTCAGTGCAAAAAAGGAGGCGTGTTCCGGCGCAAACGTTCCTTCATGCTATTTTGCAGGTTTAGAAAACAATTGCGCCACTAACCAGGAAAAAATAGTTTAAAGTCAGTGGTGCGTTGCGCATGTTATTCATGTGCTATTTTAAGGGTGCATGCTTGGCCATAATCAGTAGCGTGTGCACAACGCGCATACACTTTGATTCTCTCATCTACACAGAAGCAGCAGTTTTCAATTTTGCAAATCACACATTATTACGATAGATAGATAGATAGATAGATAGATAGATAGATAGATAGATAGATAGATAGATAGATAGATAGATAGATAGATAGATAGATAGATAGATAGATAGATAGATAGACAATTTAGCAATTTTTACAATCTAGCTTACACATTTACCCAAATTATCATACGCCTTTTTAACCGAAGTTAATTTAGGTGGGTTTCTCCATCCCCAACGTCCCTGACGAGAGCGTTGCTCTCCTTGGCTGTGAACCGCTCCTGGCGCGCGCCTGGCAAATCCGCCGTTATAATAGGAATCTGCTTAGAACAAGCGCGCCTGCTCTTAAAGGGAATGTGAGATGACGCTCTGATTGGTTTATTTCACGTTATGCCCAAACCACACCTATGAATAATGAAGCTACTTCAGACCAACCCATTTTAGATTTGCGCCTGGCGCAAGAGTCATTTATCCCGCCGGGAAAATAGCAACAGCGCCAAGACCCACCCACAAAGTTACTTGCGCTTTGCGCTTTGACACTTGCGTTTCAGATCGTTAAAATAGGGCCCTATGTGTGGTTTACCTGACTATGACCAGTCTATAAGAAAAAATTGTGCATTCCGGTGTTTGGGCACTTCTGTTTTGCTGTTCACAGTACCGGGAGTGATTTGAGCAAACCGGCAGCTCGCATAAACTGCCGGTACTCTTATCTATACTTTTTGGAGAGAAACTGAAACCATTGATTCACTCGTTCTCTTGCACGCTGGGTCTCACTCAAGCACATAGTTTTATAAATCTTTATGTAAAGAGCAATGTAGTGCAACGTTATTACATTTCTCAACGAGACAGCAACAGTTTTTCTACGCCCGCTGCTCCCCGGCTCGGTTTGAAACCAGCAAATTTTTTAACCAATCTTTCTGGCCTGGAACCCCCCTTTATATGCATTGGAAATGCGCGTAATTGTTCGAGAGCAGACAAAGTCCTGGAACCCACACCGGAATCATGTCAGTAGAAAAGGGGTTAATGTGGCTGCTCCCCGACCCTGACAAAGGTGATGTTCCTCCGGTGGCAGCCATGCGTGTTGTTGGCCATGGATTCTGCAATGGACTTTAGAACCTGATCGTGCCGCCAGGGCTGTTGGACAGCTGCTTAAGATGTGCTCAAGGGAACCCCTCCTAGGCTACAAAGGACATGCTGGTGAGTTGTTCCTACTCCAGATGTGGAGATTTGCTGGGCTAGGAAGGACATCATAGACCACTCGGACCAAGAACCTGATCTGCTAGAGATCTGCTTGCCATATATAAATAATTTTCAAACAAGGCTCTCAAGCTGACACTCAGGAATAAATTGGAACATGCAGGAGATCACCAGTGTATAACTCACATCAAAACATTAATGACATGGAATACAGAACTGAGGAAACTAAGGACTAAATACTAGAGAAATCAATGTAAAACAGTACAGGTGTAGATCTAATTACTAACCAGACTAACTAGGAACACAGACAGACAAGCAAAGGGGGGCCATGGTGAAGACTTGGCTGTCGACTCCAGGAGGACAACTGATGGAGAAGTGGAGCACTAGGCGCAGACAAAGAGCCAGCAAGACCGGCCACACAATGTCCTTGGAAGCTGAGGCAGAGCCTCAGTGACGAGCGTCCGGGATTGTGCCATGGTGCCAGAGGACTGGGGTGTAGCCGGTGTGACTGAGGACCAAGGTGAAGCCCGACAGAGCCAAAGGGGTGGTGGGACGAAGCTTAGGTGAAGACCTGTAAGTCCGTGGCGCAGGCAGAGTGACATCTGACCAAGGTGGAGACGAAGGGACAAGGGAGCCTGGTGGAGCCGTAAGGACGATAGTCCCAGCTGGAGCCGAGGGAGGGCGTAGCCAACAGGTCGGCGGGCCGAAGTGGAATAACGGGGTCGACGACTGGAGGCGGAGCCAGGGGATCCTTTTTGACTGGGCAGAACTGGAGACCAGAAAACCTGAGGCAAATCCACACAATAGAGTGGTGTCAGAGGAGGAGCAGAGGGGCTAAAGGGCTCTGGGTCCAGAGTGGGGCTGGTGATGTCATCCTCAGCGGGGCAGATGGTGAATACAGATCCGTTGTTTACAAGCACCCACTCCATGCTGACAAGTCATCTGTAAATAATATTATTTTTATATGTATATAATTAATATATTTTTAAATTCTTCCATGTGTCTGACTAGATAAAGAGCACCTCTATGAGCCCAATCTTGAAAGAAACAGGACTTTTCTATACTTAGATCAAATTCCTCATTGTATCTGTTAGCATTTTTGCGGGATGGACATTTCTGGACAAAACTGCACACACAGCAGATTGTGATGTGAACATTTTCTTGCGGCAGCAACCTACCTTAACAAGCAGATCCACCATCCCACTTTATTTCTCAGTGCTTCCTTTAGCTGTCATTGTGGATTATATCAATGATAAAGTATGTGAATCAAATAGCGACATTGGCATAACTTATCTCCCTCGCCGAGCTCAATTGCAGTGGATAATTACTGAATGATTTATAAATGAAGTGGAGAGGGGCATAAAGATTGAAAGATGCAAAACACACTCATACAAACTAAAGCGGAGAGGACACTTTCCCCTTGTTCCTTAGCGACTGAAATTGGTTATAATTGTTTGCACATGACTCATCCACCTCCTACCCAACAAACTCCCTGAATAGAAGGTAACACCACCCACTCTATACATCACACCAGACTGTACCACACAACTCTCTCTCTGACACACAAACTCTCACACTCGCCTTATAGATGTGGACCAGTCTCTAATCTTTCCATTCGCACATTCAGATGATCTATCATTTATTTGCACAAAAGTGCACATTCAGCTAGAGTGGCTGATGTATTGATTTCAAAAGTTTGAGAGTTTCTGGGGCAGATGGATAAAATCACGAGGTGGAGAATATTTGATATGTATGTTTTGGATTAAATAAAAAAACTAACCCCCACAGACGAGGCTTAAACCTAGTCCCAGGATAAAATGCATGCATATTATTTCTTAAAGGGGTCATCGGATGCAAAATTTACTTTTATATGGTGTTTGCATATAATTGTGCCTTTGCAGTGTGTGGACACAACCACCATACAATGAAAAAAAAACATTCACTCCTTTTTTTTTTAATCCTCAAAAAGCAAACATTCTCAATAATCAAGCCGTTTGGATTTTCTGAGTAATATGATGTAATATTGCTCATGCTCCGCCCACAACCATTGACGGACTGTCCCGTATTAGCATATTTCCGCCCTCAGCCATTTGTATACTGTCCGCCAAAGCAGCACTTTACATGTTTTGTGTCAACATGCCCCATGGAAGAGAGGGGTGGGGTGAGCAGTTGCTCATTATCATTTAAAGAGACATGCACCGAAATGGGTCGCTGTAAACAGAACTGTTTTTGAGGAGGTAAAAAGGGTGTTGTTTTACACAACCATTGAGGAATTTTAACCAAAGTATGTTACAAGCTTTACATGAAGACCCTAAAGAATCATACCAACCTGTGGAAAATGGACATCCGATGACCCCTTTAAATACTATAATCATAATTCTTAAAATATGTCAGTGCCATTGTTTTGTCTCAAGATGCACTCCAGAAATGTTTTTTTTTTTCTTCTTCTAAAGCACGTGTATAAAAGCTACTAAAATTACCTAATTGAACTAAGGCCAAATCCTGGTTTAGTCTAAGCCCTGTCTGTGAAACTGGGCCTAAGTGGGATAGGGAAGATTGGAGTCTTGTAACACATCGTTTTTTTTTTTTTTTAAATCAGTAATCATAGTATTATTTATAACAATAAACACAACAAGAATTATATATATATATATCAAATGTTCATTCCTGTTCAAAATTTGGGGTCAGTAAGATAAAAATAAATAATTAAATGAATACTTTTGTTCAGCAAGGAGGCATAACAATAATAATCCATGAAGATGAATTGACCATAAAGACTTTTTATAATTTTACAAAATATTTCTTTTTCAAATAAATGCTGCTCTTTGGAACTTTCTATTCATCAAGGAATCCTGAAAAAAAAATGCATTGCAGTTTCCACAACAATATTTAGCAGCTCAACTGTTTTCAACATTGATGATATTAAGAAATGTGTCTTGAGCCTAATGATTTCTGAAGGATCGTGTAACACTGCAGACTGGAGAAATGATGCTGAAAATTCAGCTTTGCCATCACAGGAACATTTATTTTAACAGTTATTTTACTGCATTTTTGGTCAAATAAGTATATACAATAGTAAAGATATGAAGTATATATACACAGCACAACTTTATAACTTTGTCAACAAGGAATAATCTATATGTTGCAGACTATAATGTTCAGTGGTTTTAAATTTCACAGTCAACGAAAGAGGCTTAGGCAAATACAGTCATGCTGCTAATTATACAAACTCTACACTCAGCTCAACTTTTGAGTTAAGGCAATTGACAAACCGACCCATTGGGCTTTTAACACCGGTGGCATGGCTCGCTGGGGTTTGCTCATCGAGAAAGCATTTATCACCTGCTTTTAGTAACGCATGGCTTGGCAATGAACTGTATGCGTTTCCACGGAAACTTACCTTTGCCATGCCAACCAACTCCAAAGCTCAAAACTGTGATCTCTTACAGAGATTGGCCACTTTATAGCTATCAGCGAGTTCATTAGATAAAACGCATACAGATAACAGAAGTGGCCAGTTTTAAACTAACAATAGCATAACGCAATGGCCAGCACAAACATGTTATGTGTTTTTTTTTTAGAGAGATGCTCAATTATGACATAATTTTAAAGGCCAGCTGGAAGGCTATGGCTTCCCTTGGAAATTTCCATGTCTGTGGTTTAACATTACTTGATGAGGCTTTAACATGATCTATAACAACATCTAGATAGTTCTGTCGTTACCAATACAATTCAAGGGAACTTGCAACCATAGTTGGCTAACAATGTTTTTGGGAAACTCACTCCAGAAAGTTTGAAGAAGTTTTAAAAACTTTGGTTTTCAAATGTTTTCCATTTGAAATAGTCAAAAGTTAAAAGTAAAGCTTTAGCACATTGCTAGCATGAATTAGCATGTTGCTAACATGAAGTAACATGCTTTTACACATTACTAGCATAAATTAGCACATTGCTACCATGTTTTAGCACATTGCTATGTTGTGTGTACATTTTGTCATTTATTGAAAGAAAAAAAATCTTATTGGAGGTATGTTGGAAACACATCCCTCATAAAGTTGGTTGAGTGAATGTCAAAAATCAATTAAAGGTCAGCAATTGTGAACATTTAGAGAGTTTTGATGTGTTTGTCATATTTGGTCACTGCTAAATTCCCACAATTCCTTTTATAGTTTTAAGGCTTTATATTATTTTAAAATATTGGAATAGTAGTGATAAAAATGAGTAAATGAATTCTAAAAAGTATTATAATTAAATATTCATAAATAAATTTAAATATTTATCCTTTAATTCATATTAAACTTTACTTGATGACACTATTTATCCCAAAATGTAATGGACATATTCAACAGGAACGCCTCCTAATGAGCCTGCTGCCCAGGAATGTTGCCATGGAGATGAAGGAGGACTTCCTGAAGCCACCAGAAAGAATCTTCCACAAGATATACATCCAACGGCATGACAACGTCAGGTATAGAAGGAACGAGAGCGAGAGAGAGATTGTTTCAATCAAGCCATTCATGTTGATAACCCATTCCATGAATGAGAGAGGAGAGCACTACATTTATTATTATTTTTTTTTTCAGACTAGACCGACAGTGTCAATTCAATTGTACTTAAATTGTGATTGCGAATACTGAATCAGTGAGTCAATAAGAGTCAACAACACTCCACTCACGCGCAGTCGTCTAAGTTCCTGAGTCTGGCTCCCAACCAAAGCTCGCACAGCATGTACGGCGCCTACAGCGCTAGTGCTATCAACTCAAGAGCTGCTCAATTAACCCACGCTGCCCACACACGCAGAGAGATGCAGAGTGAGAGATGGAGCAAGTGCTGGGGGGCAAATTCACACAATAGCACATACACACATATGCCATCCCTAAAGACCTGCTCCAACCAAGCGATTTGGGAGTGAAAGAAGATGCATACAAGTAACTTTTCCATGACCCACTAACTGTCTAAAAGATGAGGTTAATGCAGGCCCAGCTCCAGTTTAAGGATGAAAGGTGGGCTGTAACTACGAGCTCTGTAAAAGCTATACTCTCATTCATCTCTCACTCCCATATTTGCTTAGTTTCGAGGTTTTGAGTCTGTAACCTTAGTCAGAAATGTGATGTAACCAATAAATCTGGAGCCTTTTGTTTATTATAGTTTTGAATTTAGTTTTATTTCGAACTTGTCGTATTAATTTAGTTTTTGATTATAGTTCACTGTGAATGTTAGTTTAATTTTTTTTTCAATTTTCAATGATTGACTTCTCCAATCATTTAGTCCACTTCCTGCCATTTTCCGAATTGTCCAGCCAAATTCCGAATTTCCATTTTTCTTATAATTAACATTTTCATTTACTTTCGTTTAATTTAGATTTTATCGCAGCATTACATTTTAATGTTAATGAAGGTGTGTTATAAAGTTTGAAATATTTACTATATATTATGTAATAAGTAATCTAATGTAAAACTAAAATTAATCTGTGGTAATTCATATTACTGTTTTATTATATTTTAGTTTATTTTAGTTTTAGTTGAGGTCGGCATGAAATCCCTCCGAATCCCGCCATTTTCTTACAATCAACATCAAGCTCGCGTTCAGATCTGCTTCCATCCAATCAACAATTGATGGATGGAGCCAAGTCCCCGCCCTACATTTTTTATTTTTTCAAGAATGTTCGTCAAAATGTTTTTATTGTAGATTTGTTACTACTTCCGTTTCATCGCAACTTCAATAAAAGTATTTTGACATGCTACATTGACATACTGACATGCTAAATTGATACAACACTGATTAGTTTATTGGACTATACTAACCAGCCAAACCTTGACACCTCAGGTGGGTTAAACTCCAAGAACCCCCTGGACCCCTGGCCTGGGTTAATCTGACTACAGATTGTAATGTTTTAATGAAAAAAGGCCAACAGACTCAGTAAACGCTGGGTGATTCATATTGCTTTTATAGTCCTGTGCATGTTTCTGATAAAACACAGTTTTCTGGCTTGTCCCTAAGCCATTACAAAGAACAATGTAAGGTTTGTTGTGGATCACCGTAACCTGTTCCTCTCATTCTGTGCAGCATCCTGTTTGCAGACATTGTTGGGTTTACCAGTCTAGCATCACAGTGCACGGCCCAAGAGCTGGTTAAACTACTGAATGAGCTCTTCGGAAAATTTGATGAGCTCGCTACAGTAAGTAATACTATTGGCATGTATGTGTTGAGAGAAAGGAAGAGATTAGCAAATCACAATAGAAAGCTTGAGTCAATGGACGTATGCAGTACCTTATATGATTGCTCACAGTCTGACGACAATATGCTAAACAGCATTATAATCATAATCCCCATTAGTGACCACAGCTTCTCATAGAGTCCCTCTGTACAATTTTCCTCAATCCTCAGAGAGGAAGCATTTGAGTTAGAGCAAAAATAACAATGGACAAAAGACTTCTGACTGAGAAAAATCCAACCTGCATTTACATAAATTACATGTCAAGTGATTTGGTTGAAAAAACACCACTTCCTCTAAAGCAACTTGCCAACTGTAAAATAGCATATACAAACAGGAAAACTAGGGTATTGTGGGTGGTTGCTAAGGCATTGCTATGTGGTTGCTAAAGTGTTCTTACGCTACATCCAAAATCGAATACTTCCCTACTATATAGTATGCGAAAAACATTACACCATCAGAGTAGTATGTCCAAATACATAGTATGCAAAAAAACTGTTGGTGGAAAGTACCTGGATGACCTATTTCTTTCACCAAGATTCTGAAGTGCGCATTCGATGGCGAGAGGATTTATGAATGGCAGTGAAGCGACGCAATAAGTTGGTCACGTGACAACATGGCAGATTTAGTCATGCTATCCATAGTCATACTATATAGCAGTGGCGATTGGTAACTTTTTTTTAACTGGGTATGCTGAGTGGCGCTTTGTCAAAAATGCACCTGGTGCAGAAAAGATGCTCACGTTCACTCTATACAGGGTGTTAGCTGCTCAGTTGCTTACTCTCATAACACAAAGCAACACAGCTAAAGTATTCCTAATATGTTTGACCTTTTATTGAAAGTAGCCTACATTTACCTGTTGAAGCCTTCACAAGCTTTGAAAAATAAGTTAACAAACGCATAGACTATCGAGTAACAGTCTCGTATAGTTACAGTAGGTCTGATTACAGTAGGTCTGTCTTTGTTAAAAGTAAATTTCCTTATGGAGAATACCAAATACTATGAAAATAGTTTCAGTTATGACTTTTTTTTTCACTTTGTATCAAATACAATGTGATTTTCGTTGATCGAGATCTGGCAGCAGCATTACATTTTTCCTCTTTGGCGAGCGATTCACGGACAGCTTTCTCTGCTTTTAAAATCCCTCATATGCCAGCAAACCAATGAGAATGTGGGACAATGATGACAATTCATAACAACAGAGTGTAGGCACCAAAGCTGCTGTGGATCGCTTACCTGAAACCCTCTGAAACTGGTAGATTTGAAGAAAATTTCCGTTGTTTGCCAAATAAATAAATGACAGAGCCCCATATAGAACATACTTTTAAGTATGTTCAAATTAAGTAAGTTTCAGACTAAAGTAAGTTCAAATTCAAATCTAGTAACTACTCAGACAGTATGTGATTTCGGACACACCGTTAGTATTTTTAGCTCTTTGCTATGTTGTTGATAAACTGTTCTGGTTGTTGCTAAGGCATTACTAGGTGCCTGCATGCTATACATGGTTGCTTACTTGACTATGACAACACAGCCCACTCCCAAGTCTTTGGCAACACTTTAGATAATTGCAATTAACATGCAATTAAGTCTTCTCGAAAAAAAAATTGTCCTCGAAAAAAAGCTGGATTGTCTCAACCCATGTTTGGGTCAAATATGGACAAACCCAACTGTTGGGTTTAAACATTTAATTAATATTTTTTAACCAATTCTTGGGTTTGTCCATATTTGACCCAAACATGGGTTTAAAAAAAAACAGCATTTTTTTAGAGTGTACATTTATTTTTCACTCAAGTATATTCTTTTAAAGTAATAAAAAAAGCGTTATTGTCTCTTGCCTGTTCTATCATCCACCAGATCACTTAGAAAAGTACAGGGTGTTTCAAATAGATGGACCAAATAGAATTGGGTCCCCATCTTGTGAACAACTGAGGCTAGAGGCTGTTGGTGCGCTGGGAGAGGTATCTTGCGGCGGCCATTGGAACTCTATGCCCCATTCTTTCAAGTGGTGAGGGTTTCATTCATGTGTGGTTTGTGGATGCAGAGATATAGTGATTTCAAGTCGGGTCCATCTTGTTGAAACACGCTGTATTTGCCCACCTTGTCCTGAACAAACCACATAATTTGAGATGTTATCTGGTATCATTCATGTTCAAAGAATAAATTGTGCAAGACAGGTTACTCACAGAAGTTTGATAGAATGTTAGGGTTTTTTTCAGATCCCTAACAAAAGTAATCGAGATTCTTTTCCTAGCAAACACCAATAAATATTTCAGCAGCCCCTCACAGTAAATGCTAAATTACCATCCTGACAGCTGTGATTGTGTTTGCACTTTTCAAAGGTGCTGCCTGTGATCATACAGAAGTATCTTTAATGTACTGTAAAACTTTTACTAGAGGCTTTTGCATTATTTGGATCTTCTTCGTGGATTTTAATTATTTTTCCTCCGATAAGTTTAATGTGCTGGTGTTGAAAGAGATTAGCTCCAAATTTTCACTTTAATAATTTTCCTTTTCTTCAACAATTTCATGGCTCAGTTTGGTTTTCTGTATCCCCAAGTCAGCTAGTGTAAGTCTTTATTAAATACAGTCTGTTCCAGAGAAAAGTAAGACTTCTGTGACATGTAGCGCTCTGTCAAAAAAAAAAAAAAGGTAGAATCAGGTAGAATTCAGGCAACAGTTGGAAATGATTGGCACAGATGGTGTTTGTGTGTTTGTGCTTTTGAGCCCTGTGGTGCCAGATGGTGCATCTCTCATAAAATAGAGCAATTGATCTGTAGAGAGTTCCTTTTTTTCCGTCTTTCTGTTTGTCTCACTCTATTTAGTCTAAAGTGTCTCATTGATTTGTTTAATTAATGTGAATGGTATAATCCTGATTAATGTGAATGGTATAATCTAGGCCTATTTGTATCAGTATCTATAGTTTAAGAACAAATTTGGGTAACACTTTGTTTTAAGGTGACGTAGTTGCACGTTACTACATGTACTTACTATTGTAATAACAGTAAATTATGCATAATTACAAGTAACTACCACTAAACCAATCCTAACCGTAACTCTACAGTAAGTACATGTAGTAATATGACTCATTACTTATTTGAGTTAGTACAATGTAACTACATCACGCCTAAAATAAAGTGTAACCCAACATTGTGAAGTGGAAATTCCAAATGTGATAAAGCTTCTAAATTCTCAACTCAATTGGAAAAATGAATAGAAACTACTCTACTGTTCAAAAGTCCTATGCTCACCATAAGGCTGCATTTATTTGATCAAAAATACAGTAAAACAGTAATATTGTGACATATTACAATTTAAAATACAAGCTTTTGCATAGACTTTATCCATGTTTGTTAAGGCCCATTCATACCAAGGATGATAACTATAACGATAATTATAAAGTTTTAATAATCAGTCTTATACAAAAATAGGTAATTCCACATCACATAAACTATAAAGATAACACAGAGAAACGATACTGCTGGAATAACTTTCGAAACGATTTTTTAGGTGATGAACGATAAAAACATTGACAGCCAATCAGAAACCTGGCTACTTCAAAACAGCGCAAAACTGCAGTACGCAATTATAATAAACAGAATGTTATCATGCATTGGTGTGGACTCTAAAATAGTTATAGTTGAAGTTAAATTTATAGTTATCAGTCTTGGTGTGAACAGGCCTTTAGACTCAATGCAAGTTCCACATAAAGTGACAAGCACACAAACAGCTTTATATAATAAAAACAAACATAGAAGTGGTATTTTAACAGCCAAATAAACTTTCATCTGCTCATTTCAAAGCAGGACACTTCCTAATGGTTTGTCTCAGAAGTACCATGATCATACTTATCTTTACTCATAAATTGTGTAAATACCGTATTTCAGAAACCAGATTCTCTATAACCTGGTATATATGTGATATTTATGAACAGCATCACTGACTTGGTTTCAACTGCACATCCCTTTTATTGGCTCTGTGTGTCTCTGGAAAAACTCCCATCGTGCTTTTGTGTGTCTGATTGGCAGGAAAACCATTGCAGAAGGATTAAGATCTTGGGAGACTGTTATTACTGTGTGTCTGGCCTGACCCAGCCCAAAACGGACCACGCTCACTGCTGTGTGGAGATGGGTCTGGACATGATCGACACCATCACGTGAGTCAGTGTTTGTGGCCAAAATCTCATTTCGTTTTAACATCAGTCACTTGAGCCAACTAGCAGGAGCTACCATCATCTGACAGGCTGTATTTGAAAGCTATAGTGATTTTGTGTGGGAATGTGTGTGTGTGCGTGCGTGTATGTGAGAGACCTGCTCCACTATATTCATTTCTCTGCTCTGAATTCTAAGGTGGCTTTCGCTGCTGCAGTGTCTTATCACCTCACACAGGTGATAGAATATGCGCACACACACAGGCATGCACGGACAAAAACTCTCTCAGAAACACATATCTCTCGCTCTCACACACATACACTTTCGATCTCACATTAGTGTAGATATCCTGCTTTGTGCTGGTAGCAAACAGAAAAGAAATTCCTCCCGCCAAAGCCCCCTCTCTCTCTCTTCAATCATCAGATCCGGCATTAGAGTGTGGGGTGAGGAGAGAATAAGAAGCTTTAAAAAAAGGGGGGAAAACCTGACTCTAGTTTTCTCGATGGAAATATAGCGTTCAGGGTTCCCACCTTTTTCATCAATTATTTTCTAGGATCTTTTCTATTGTTTGTAATGTTGTTTGTTATGGTGATTATTAGGGCTGTAACGGTTGGCTACACAGAAGTCACGGTTCAGTAGGTTTTGGGGTCACTGGTCAATATGCGTTTGGTACAACAGAAAAAAACAACAATGGTAGGTTTCTTTTCATTTATTTTGAACAGGCAGTAGTGTAAATTACAGTTTGTTTATTACAGACTCCTTTAGTGTATAAACAGAATGCACTCTTGCATAGGTCATATTTTTTTGTAGGGCTGATAAAAAACAGAAGTGATTTGGTCACAATCGGCTGCAAGACACTCTTGTGTTGTGTAAAAGTACAAAATAAATAGAATAATGGAAAATAAAACTTGTGCAGAGATTAGTTTTTGCACTCCTGTAGTCTTTTTTCTGCGTAGCTCTAGCGATTGGCACATCTGGATGATGTCGTCTGCCCACCACCCCCGTCATTATAACAGCGGAAACAGCTGAAAAATACTCTGTCATTTATAGTAATGCAGCTAAGAGTAAGACATCATTCAAAACTGTAAAGGGTCTATTTTTATTTGTGTACACTCACAATAAAACAAAACATTGTGCTTTAGTAAAATAAAGAAAACAAAGAGTATACTGCTCTCTGCCCTCCCGGTTTCCATTCCATGAAGTTAGTGGAGCACGTCCCAAAAATTAATCGAAACTCGGTGTATTGGCTTCTAGCAAGTTCTTCCATGCCATCTGAACTCTTTTGGGAAGGTGCGTAGATCATCTCTTCTTCTTTTCTTTTTTTTCTGTTGTGGAGGTTAGCTAGCAGTGTTGCATTACCTCGCACCCCCTTCTGGAGTGTGGATTGCTGTGACTGACTGTATTCGTTGTCTGACTTTATGCACCGAACCGCGACGTCCGTACCGTGACGTTTCGCGATAAATACATGTATCGTTACACTCCTAGTGATTTCAGTACATGAGGATTTAAAATCAATTTAATGTCTATTTGTTATAGATCTTATCGTGAATGATTTATCCATGGATATGTTTTATTTTTATTATTATTATTATTATTTATTTACTATAACTGATGGATAGAACCAAGTCCCTTTTTTTTTGTCCTTTTGGATAATCCATTTCACTCAGATGTACAGTATGTCACTATAAGGAAGAAAAGTTATTTGGCTTCTTCTGTTTCATCTTTAAAAAACATTAGATTCAGGTTAATCTTTTGATTTGAGTCAAAATTCAGACATTACTATGGATTACAAGCAAGTTTTACTTAAGTAATATTCAGCCAATAAGATATTTTACAGCAGATTATAACTAAAAGTTTACTTTTCCGTTACTTTCCTAGTTTCTAGGTCTGGTAATCCCAGTTGTACAATTCCCTAATATATCTGCATTTTTGTTGTTTCATTTCTTCAATTGCATCTGTAACCAAAAACATTTGCTCTTTTGTGATGCGTCATCCACACCAGTAAGTGTCAGTATAAAGACCACTAATGTATTAAAAATGCGAAACTTAAACAAAATGTACCTTTTTGTGAATATGTGTGTAATCAGGTCTGTTGCGGAAGCGACCGAGGTGAACCTGAACATGCGTGTGGGTTTGCACACGGGCCGCGTGCTGTGCGGGGTTCTGGGGCTCCGAAAGTGGCAGTATGACGTCTGGTCCAATGACGTCACACTGGCCAACATGATGGAGGCAGGAGGACTGCCTGGGTCAGTCACACACCACATTCATCATAATCAGATATTAAACGATCATACAACATGTAACGTGGAATATCATTCCTATATGAGTAGAAAGGTAGTGTGATTTATTTGCCCTTCCCTCATCAGGAAGGTTCATATCACCAAGGCAACGCTGGAATGTCTGAATGGAGATTACGAGGTGGAGCCGGGCCTCGGCCACGAGAGACACGCTTTCCTCAGCAAACACGCCATCGAGACTTTCTTCATCGTACCCTCACACAGACGCAAGGTACAAACACATCATCATTACATCGTAGACAACATGAATAAACTCTTGTAAAGCATTTTACTTCTGTAAGGTGGTGTTTTTCTTGATAATACAAACTGTACTGTAAATAACGTAAGAGGGAAAGTCTTGGTTACTGATGTAAGCGTCGTTCCCTGATGGAGTGAACGGAGACCTTATGTCAAAGTCTGACAAATTGGGTCTCACTTAGGAGACCCTATCAGCTCTGAGTTATATAAAAGCAAGGCATTGGAACCCGGAGTGCCGAATGACACGCTGGGTCCCCTGCGAGAAGGACCCGCGCCATAATCTGACAGCTCGACAGCACACGGCATGCTAGAGGAGTGGGAGGTCCGTGGGGACTGGCCCAGCGGAAGCGCTCCCACTGTAACCCTTAAGTCTCCCAAAGTGTTTACCAGATTCAATGCTCTGCCTTGAGCAGAGGCAGTGGGCTGGCTAACAGCAGATGGGACTCACGAAGAAGGAGAGTCACGACTGCAATGCTGACATGGTCATGCTCTCGCAGTGAGAGCATGAACCATCAGCGAACGCCACAATCTCAGCATGCTCACGGCCCAGACATGTGAGATAGCGATCGTGGCTGTCGGATGAGGACAGGAAATGAACGCATCCAGAAACACACGGACAGAAAGGCATCTTTCAAAAGACGTTCGCCCCCCGTGCTTGATCTTTTAAGGAAGCTTCTTTTGTGCCGAAGCACCAAGGGGGAATCGCTGCACTTATAACTGTGCACTGGCTCAAAGGCGAAACACCACTGAATGCGCTTTCTCTCCAGCAAGAGAGATCTCCTCTTGTTTGCAAGCTCTTTTAGATCAGGAAACGCTCTTTTTGAGGCAATTGGAAGAGAGTGAGCGCTGCACGCAACCACTCGGCTGTGAAGCAAAAATCTGAATCAGTGTATGCGTGCTGCCATCTTAAATACCTTATATACATCTTACTGTATACACATATGTATATAGTGGCTTGGCATGCAAATTCCACGCGCCAATTCCATTGGCCATTTTTTTCTACAACTCAGAGGTGATTGGGGCTCCCAAGAGAGACCCCATTTGTCAGTCTTCAACATAACATCAAACATGACTGACAGGGAACTTGATTTTATCCATCAGAATTTGACTGGATTGTGAAAAGTGGATATATCTAAGGCTGTGATATAATTGGGTAAAATTTTTTTTGGTTACATTGACATTAAATAATTAGGAAAAGTAATTTTAGTGGTACAGGAAATGATTGCATTTGATGAACAATTACTTAGAACAAAACTCCGTTTAGCTTTTTTAATGTTGTTTTTAAAGAGCCACGGACGATGATAGACAAATATACTTTATTTACATTACAGCCACACTCTTAAAATGAAAGGTTCCAAAAGATTTTCACACCGATGCCATTTTGGTTCACCAAATAATCTTTTTGCTTCTTAGGCCCCATCCACACTACTGCGTTTTCGTTTAGAAACGGAGACCTTTTTGCTACGTTTGCACCTCCCGTCTTTTGTTGTTTGATTAACAATAAAACACAGACAGCAGAAATGTTAGGCTGCTGTCTCTTTAGGACAATGCACAGATCAAAAATACTGACAGTGTACAATAGTGTTGTTTTTGGCGGCCTGTTTTCATTTTAGTTTTAGTCTAGTCTTTGTGTCAAGCTGTCATTTTAGTTTTTATTAGTTTTAGTCACGTTTATACTCTTTTTAGTCTAGTCAAGTTTCAGTCGACTAAAAGTCTGAGCATTTTAGTCTTATTTTAGTCAGAATTATCCATGACTACTTTCGTCTAGTTTCAGTCGACGAAAACTGATGACATTTAGTCTAGTTTTAGTCAATGGAAATTGTATTTTAGTCTCTTTTTAGTAATGCAATTCTATTTAACCCAGTCAATATAGTGTACCACTATGGAAAAATAGCAAAAATAGCGAACAGAAAAGTAACACTCGTCTCATTCATGGAGGTTGAAAAACAAGTTCTTTGTGACATCCAAGATTTATTGTATTAAAATTTAAATGCAAAAGAAAAGGCATGAGAGTTGGCTGTTTTTGTCAATTTTAAGTTTTAATTTAAAATGTTTGCGATTTTAATATAAGTACATGGCTAAATGTTTTACCACTTGCTTATAAATCTATATAGAAGTAGGCTAGTGAATTGAATAATACGTTGTTTAAATTGTGCTTAAAAGTGAATTACGTCTATTAAAGAGTGTGTATGTGTACAAAGAGAATCACAATGCTGACAAAACTTTTTTTTAAATAAAAGTAGCTGATAACTTCTGGATTTGAAATAAAAATAGTGAGTATGTGTTTGTGGTACAGCCGTGGATCAGTTACGCACTGCAAACGCAGCATATGTGAAAGCACTATAGCGCATGCTGCTCCTGCACCGCATACGCACTGCACACGGAGTATGTGTGAAACGGCCCTCAGACTTAACTTTGTTTGTTGTCGTTTACGCTAACTCACCGTAGCTGCATCTTCTAAATAATGCCGCGAGTGGGGCTTGAGGAAGTGACGTCGCCTGCGTCTGCGCAGTGCGACCTGATGCAGCCCCTGAAGTGAGCCACGGGAAACAGAAATACTGCAAAATAATAATAATGCGACTAAACGAGACGAAATAACGTCATAACATTTCGTCTCGTCTCGTTTTGGTCAACGAAAATGAAGAGACATTTTAGCATAGTTTTTATTTTGTAAACCACATTTAGTCTCGTTTTTATTCGTCAACAATATTGCATTATACATTTAATAGGTATCGTCACATGACCAGCATTTACTTTGCGTCTCGTCTCGTTTTGTCACGTGATAAAGGTTCGTTGATGATGATATTTAGTCATAATTTTCGTTGACGAAAGCAACACTAGTGTACACATGTGTTGTCTTTCTCGACTGTTTACGTTCACTTAAGATATTACCTATATGTTTGCTAGGATACTCGACAAGGTGGGCATGTTTGTGTGAATTTGTGTGAAGAAGCCATAATGCATACCCATCAAAAGAAACATAGATACATTAGCCTAACTCTGTCTGTCTGTTTTACTTGTTATTTTCCAAATACCATATGCATATCTGAGAGATGAGTACAATGCAATAAAAATTAGCCACATGCACCACAAAACCAGTCATAACGGTAAATTTTCTGTAATTGAGATTTATACATCATATGAAAGATGAATAAATACGCTTTCAAATTATGTATGGTTCGTTAGGATAGGAAAATATTTGGCTGATATACAACTATTTGAAATTCTGGAATCTGAAGGTGCAAAAAAATCGAAACATTGAGAAAATCGCGTTTAATGTTGTGATCTTCATGGAACATGATTTTTACTTAATATCCTAATGATTTTTGGCATAAAAGAAAAATCGATAATTTTGACCCATACAATGTATTGTTGGCTATTGCCACAAATATACCCGTGTGACTTGTGACTGGTTTTGTGGTCCAGGATCACATATGCACAATCAAAAGCCTTACACACATCTTAATCCATCTGGAGTTCAAAAGGATTCATATCACTTTTTTAAGTCACTTCTTTTTTCAGACGACAGTTACTGCAGCCATTTTCACACATTCAGTTAATCTTTTCTCTTTCCTCATTCCACATTTCTTCCCACCCCCTCTCTCTCTCTCTCTCTCTCTGCAGATTTTTCCTGGGCTGATCCTATCAGACATAAAGCCAGCGAAAAGGATGAAGTTTAAGACAGTCTGTTACCTACTGGTGCAGCTCATGCACTGCAGAAAGATGTTCAAGGCTGAGATCCCTTTCTCCAACGTCATGACCTGTGAGGATGATGACAAGGTGCGTGATAACTGCATACATCCATCTTAATTTTATAAATTGTAGAACCAGGAGGGCTAGAAGCAGCTGCCCACTTTTTCTCATCAACCAAACTTAATAGACTGACATTAAACAGTTTTATAGTCATAACATCCAATAGTCTGAAGTTTTAACATCTGATATTATTTCAGAGTTAAAAGTAACTATTTAAAAAAATATATTATAAGAGAGATGTCTGAATTGAATACCTACCCACTGATCCCTGCCCCGACACCAGCAAAATGAATGAAAATGGTTCTTAGTCATACAAATGACTAGGTATGGAGATTGACTGAAGTAATATCTATTTATGCAGATATTTATCACATTGAGTGCATTTACATGTACAACAAAATGCTGATGGCTGCAAAAGTAATCTCTATATTAAAACCAATGAAAGAAGGAATGAAAAGAAAACCTTTGATAACCTAAATAAATTCATTGTTCTGGTGCTGCTGATATATTGTGATTGCTTTGTGTGCAGTCCTCCAATACTTGCAAAGCCAAAATCCCCAAATAACCCTAAATCACCTTTTACACCCACACAAATCATATTCACTCTCACACTCTTTTAATCCAGTCCACTCTCTAATGCCACTCCTTCAGATGTGTGGATGATTGCACACAGATCCAATCACCACTGCAGATTTACTGTTCTTTGATTGAACAGATTGACTATGTGTGTGCATGTGTGTGTGTGTGTGTGTGTGTGTGTGTGTGTGTTTTGACTTGTATCAGTGCATAATTAAACATCTTATCACCTTTGCATGTGTGAGAAAATATGCTGAGATGTGTTGAATACCCATCTGTCACCATGTTATGTAGATTTGTGTCTAAATGAGTTTAAAAGTAGGCCTACATGTTGGTTTGCTGTTCTTTCTTTACCTAATAATTATAAAGTGATATTTCACCCAAGAATGAAACTTTTCAATCCAAACCTGTACTGTATATACACAAATAAAGACATCTGAAATATGTTTACGCTGTCAAAAAATGACCATAAAAGTGGTCAATATATGACTCCTGCATTATATTTTAAATCTTCTGAAGTTATATGACAGCTTTGCATAGGCAACAGATAAATTTTTTTGACTATTTATTGAAAATCTTCCCCTTTGCTGAACTGGAATCTGCTATACTGGAATTGAACTGAAATTTTCCCTGGGTTTCCAGAGACGGGCGCTGCGAACAGCTTCTGAGAAGCTGCGCGATCGGACGTCATTTTCGGCGGGCCTGGTGCAAAACTCTCCCGGGACCAGAGTGAACCGTTACATTGGTCGTATGCTAGAAGCACGACAGACGGAGTCCGAGACGGCAGACCTCAACTATATAACCCTTACATACAGGAGCAGAGAGAGAGAGCAGAGAGTGAGTACACACAGCTGCATAATGGATAAACATGTAGGTGTGAGCAGTATAGCTGTTACATGGGAGGGTTTGAACCTCTTAAAATAGAATGATTTTTTTAAATTATGTGTCTAAGCTAAAATAACATCATTATATTGTCATATTTTTGTTATAGCTGCTGGCTAAATAAGTAATCACAATAAAACCACACTGAAAAAAGTGTGTTTATTTTTTGTGTTTTATAAATGTATTAATTACAACAGTTTTTATTTTGTCTTTGTTTTGTATAATACTATTAAATAGCTGAAAATTATTTAATGTAATACTACGTTTAAAGGCAAGTTCTATTATGACAACTTACCCCACTATTGGTCACCATGTGTTCGAGGAAATTAATCAAAAGGATTTTATTTTTTTATTATTATTTTTTTTTTTTAATCCAAGACTTTAAGGAAAATTACCATTCAAAAGTTTGGAGTTCGGCTATTTACAAAAATGTTTTTTTTTTTTTTTAAGTCTCTTATGCACACCAAAACTGCATGTGTTTGATCAAAAATACAGTAAAAACAGCAATACTGTTTTAAATATTATTACAATTTAAAATAACTATTTTCTATTTAAATATATTTAAAAAAATTTAATTTATTCCTGTGATTGCAAAGCTGAATTTTCATGTCAACTTCAGGTCCTTAAAATAATTTCTGATCATGTGCTGATTTGCTGCTAAAGAAACGTTTCTTATTATCATCGATGTTGAAAGCAGTTATGCTGCTTTTTGTGGAAACCATTATCATTTTTTTCTGGATTCTTTGATGAACAGAAAGTTCAAAAGTACAGCATTTATTTGAAACCGAAATCTTTTGCTACATTAAAATGTCTTTACAGTCACCTTTGATTCAATCCATTAAAGTATTCATTTATTTATAAAAGTATCGTACTGACCCCAAACTTTTGAATGCATGTGTGTGTCTATGCAGAAATAGACTTTTAAAAACCGTGAAAAGTGTGACAACATGCCCCAGCGTCCCAAACACAGCGGTAACCGATCCAGGGCGTTTGGCAGTAGTGACATGGCGAAATGCGATAGAGATGGAGTGAAGAATTTCCTCAGACACACTCGCCGCATCCCCCGCATTGTTCCGTTGTGCTTCGTGACTCCCTGTCTCCTCTCACTTTCAACATCCTCTCTCCCCCTCATCTCTCCCCCTCCTCCTCCTTTCTCACTAGCTCTCTCCATTGCTCTGTTCTCTATTCCTTAGACGCCTGCCCACCCTTACAGAATGGGGGCAACAGTAATGATCTGGGAAAATCTGTCAGACTCACGACATATATTCTCTCTCACACACACTCTCGAACGCGGTGGCTTTCCCTGCTCTCTCTGGGAGTATAATGACATTGCATCTGTCTCTTGTGAAGAGGGGGATGCTGGCTTTATACTCTAATGAAGCTGACGCTCAAAGCAGTGTGTTGCATTGATCTCTCGCAGGCCGCGCTGAAATGATACGAATACAAGTTTGCTTGTGACACCTACAAGAGATACAACAAAACATATGTTTACATGAACACACGCGCGGCCGTTTCTTCAACTTTCAGCTCTTTTATGTATTGATATATGTCAAAATTCAATTATTTAAATTGAATACGTTATTAAAATTGTCTCGGGAGCTTTTTTACCACCTCTTCGTCATTTGTTTTTGCTACTTTTAAAATGCCTTTTATATCACAAATAATTTAGATTTATTAGTTTTCTTTCATGACCCAGACTTTCAATCTTAAAACAATCTTTCAAACAAACTTACATTTTTAAAACTAATGAAATAAAGAGTATATAGTTAAGAATCTATTGTTTGAAAAATGTCACAGCCAACAATGTTGCCCCTTTATAAATTTAAATTTAGATATGTGAAGAAAACAGATAAATAGATTTTAAAAAAAACTGAATATTTTTATTGTGTCATTTTCAATCAAGCTGTAATTTTGTTATTGTTTCTAAAATATATGAAGAGTTCAGATGCAAAAGCCTCTAAATGTCATCTGAAATTTTCTTATAGAATGATCATTTTTATCAAGCTTGTATATTTAAGTTCAGTAATTTCACTTAAATGACAATTAATAGGTAATCTTCATTGCCATTTAAGTGAAATTATTGAGTTTAAATATACAAGCTTTATAAAAATGATCATTCTATAAGAAAATTTCAGATGGCATTTAGAGGCTTTTGCATCTGAACTCTTCATATATATTTAATTGTGTAAATTGTGTGTGTTAGGGATACATGAAATGCAAAATTAGCCTTAGAAAGACAAGAGAGTCACCATTTTATTTAAAACAATTCATTTCATTGTCATTTCCATCACAAAATGAATGGTGATTTTTAATGAAGTTGAAATGACATTTGTGCATGATGGTTCAGGAAAAACATAGTTGAAAAGACTTTATTTTCTAATACTCAACAGGGCTAAAAGTGCAGATACAGTAGTTGAAGAAACACATTTACACACAAATTGTCTCTGTCTCTCTCTTCCACACAGTATCAGCAAGTGTATGACGAGGCCTTCATCAGTGCGGTGGTTATCTCGCTTGTCCTCACTTCATTTTTTGCAGTGGTCTATTTTCTCATCATTCCTCAGTATGTAAATGACACATACACACAATACCTGACACGACAACATAACACGCCTTTTCTTTATTTGCCAGACACACTAAATTGAATACATGTTTTACATGCTCAGGTCACTGCATCACACAACACACATGCATATAATATGTGGGAAACCCCTCTCTTTCCCTCTATCTCTCTTGCTGCAGAGGTCTTCTGGTTGTGATTCTTCTGGTTCTCTGTTTGTGTTTTCACATGGCAAGTGTGATGTACCTTCACATCACTCATTTACAGGTAATGCACACACACACACACACACACACACACACACACACACACACACACACACACACACACACACACACACACACACACACACACACACACACACACACACACACACACACACACACACACGTTTACTTAGCTATCTAAATGGGGACATTCCATAGACTTAATGGTTTTTATACTGTACAAACTCAACTGTATATTATATCCCCTTACACTAACCCTACCCCTAAACCTACGTATCACAGAAAACTTTCTGCATTTTTGCATTTTTAAAAAACCTTTAATTACTTTATTTTTATAGTAGATTTACAAATGGGGATGTCCCTAAAGGGAGGTTTTTGGAGATTTTGTCAGGTTTTGGTCACTTTTGGGTACAAATTTGTCCCTAAAATATAGTTAAGTAGGTACTGTACAAACACACACACACACACACACACACACACACAGAGCTGGACTCCCTAGCATCACCTAACAAGCATCCAGAACACGCTACAAATACCTATAGCATCCACCCACAGCCACCACTGTCATTTTCTTCAGAAAAATGTCAAACTCTAGTTGTTGTGTGTTTTGCTCAGCAGGTTTGCTGATTCCTCTCTCCTGTCTTTGTCTGTCTTCTCAGTGCTCTCCTGACTGTCTGACCCTGCAGATCAGAACAGTTCTGTGTGGGTTTCTGGTTCTGCTGATGTACTCCATGACCCAGGGTTGTGTGGTGAGTGTGTATGTGTGTGTAGAGTAGAAGAGAGAATGACTGAGGGTGTTGCTTATGACACTGATGCTAAAGATTTTAGCGGGTTGACTTGTGATAATACTTTAATTGAAGCCTGTATGTAGGCTATAATTTTAAATAAAACAATATTTTAAACATCATAATAACATTCCTTATGTATTAAAGCCACAATATGTAAGATTTTTGGATTAAAATATCAAAAAACCACTAGAACAATATTATATATCTGGTTGACTTGTGTACTTTAAATGTTTACAACAATGTTTAAATCCAGAGAAATCAGCAATTTCAACCGGTGCCATTGCGTCACCTTTCAATGACGCATATCTGCATAACCCTCGATTTCCGTTTTACTTCCGTAGAAACCATAGAAACACCAAAGACTCTTTAATATGTATTTTATTAGACTGGAGAGCAACTGTTTGGATCCCTTTCTCGACAGAAAATATTTATTGTTTGAATCCCTGGTTTACTTGATTTACCGCGAGTAACATGTTTGTATATGCCTCGGTGTCAAATGGCTAACATAGCATAATCAGAAAAAGCTTTATTTATAGTAACAGTAATAGCATTTTCTCCACTATACAATACATTTTAAAAATGAAATTCCATGCCATTTAGCAGCACAAGTCATCCAGCTTTTATTAAGCTAATTGACGTGAAGGCCAAGTGTGGCAACCCATAATCAGAATTTGTCCTCTGAATATACTGAATTTAACCCATCCAAATTAGTGCACACACATTAGGAGCAGTGACTAGTGAACACATACACACACACACTCACTGAGCAGTGGGCAGCCATTTACTGCGGTGCCTGGGAGTGATTGATATTCTAATATGATATTCTAATATCGATCTGCAATAAGTGTCTCAAACCAGCCACCGAGTAACGTTTACATAACTTTC
Organism: Scardinius erythrophthalmus; assembly: GCF_964197995.2. Lineage (NCBI taxonomy): Eukaryota > Metazoa > Chordata > Actinopteri > Cypriniformes > Leuciscidae > Scardinius > Scardinius erythrophthalmus. The sequence goes on from NC_138231.1 coordinate 31,359,692, forward strand.
AACACATTTTTAGTATGATTGTTTTGACGAAGTAAAACAGCGCTGCATTACCCCACAATTTTAATTCGCCAGATAAAGTGACCTGTATGAGTAGTAATTCAGCACTTGTGGCTGTTTTATTAGAATAAAATAAAATAATGTGAATTTAAGTAAGCAAACCTAACTGTAACAAAGTTCAAGTTCAGGGAAGTGGGAGGCGGACGTTAAACGTAACTTTAATCGTAAAAAGTGGTCGACTGCAGCATAATAACACAGCAAGGTAAAACACCTCGGGTCATCTCGGCTCTCTTCATACCACAGTAACGTTAATAAAACTTTAAGAAATTAGCTTACCCATGAAAATGATTATTGCCTGAGTCCCGTCGGATTGCTTTCCATTGGAGGTGAAGACGACACCTCCCATGAGTAAGCCTTTGTTATTGTTTTGAAAAAATGACCTATAGTGGCAAAACTTACATATTGTGCCTTTAAAGCTTTATACATAAGAAATGTTTTTATAAAGCTTTAAAATACCCTTTGCAATGCATTTTATCATTGTTGCAACCATTCATTGCAACCGTAATTCATTGCATCCGAATGAAAGCTTTCTGGGATTAAAGCTTTCCAAATTAAAGCTATTATTTAACTTCCAAACATGCAACATTTCTTTGTAATGTTCTTGTCTTTGTGTGTTTAATTGTGTATGATTTGTTGAACTTGCACAGGTGGGATGTGTACCATGGTCACTGGTAGGGAATTCCAATGTCTCCATGGTGACAGTCGTCACAGTGAACGGGACTTCCGACGGCTCCGGGGTGTGCAAATACACTCCGTACATATTTTTATCATGTGTGATGGCGTCGCTATCTGTGGCCCTGTACCTTCGTGTATCATCACTACCCAAGATCCTCCTGCTTCTCCTTCTCAACATTCTCCACACTGTCGTCATGGAGACCAGCGGTTATAGGAAGGCCATAGGGTGAGTCAAGCTAAACGCAAAGGTTATAGAAATAGATTTCCCAAACTGGGGTTTGCAAGTTGGTGGAACGATTCTAAAAATGTAAAATAAAAACTATTGTAATAGTTACTTAAAATCTCAGCAAGTTAAAGTCTATGTTTTTGGTCAAAAGTCTGAATCCCTGAATTATCTGATAACCTGATGGGTATTATTGTGTGTGTGTGTGTGTGTGTGTGTGTGTGTGTGTGTGTGTGTGTGTGTGTGTGTGTGTGTGTGTGTGTGTGTGTGTGTGTGTGTGTGTGTGTGTGTGTGTGTGTTTAGTGGAGGATTCTTTCACACACATGGCTATGACCCGGTTCTGGCAATGCTGTTGTTTTCTGGAGCTCTGGTGCTTCACTGCAGACAGCTGGATCTTAAACTCAGACTGGACTACCTCTGGGCCACCCAGGTGAGTGTTACCTGTGTGTGTGTGTGTGTGTGTGTGTGTGTGTGTGTGTGTGTGTGTGTGTGTGTGTGTGTGTGTGTGTGTGTGTGTGTGTGTGTGTGTGTGTGTGTGTGTGTGTGTGTGTGTGTGTGTGTGTGTGTGTGTATGTACAGCTATCTTTGTGAGGACCGGTTTGAGTTTTAGACCAGCATATTAAAGGATGTGGAATCCACGTGTACCAGATGTGGGCCCAATCTAGGCCAACATGTTGCTGTCTAGGTAGTGTTGTGAACTTAGAATCGAAAGACCAGGAGACTTGGTTGTTTCTTCAGCAGGATTCTTTATTGAGAACACGAGCTGTCGTTAGCTGCAGTCACCAAGTCTGACGTGAATGTTCTCTTACAGTTTATATACATTTAGGGGCAGGAACCGAAAAAGACAGGTTTAGGAACCGGTTTTAGACAGAGCATTGCCCACCCTAATCCACTCAGCATATCTATTCAAACACTGAGACCCGAGTACAGGACTGGCTGGACTTTCTTGCTAAAACACAAACTCCAAGAGTTTCAGTAAAACAGGACTGACCAGAGTCGTTTGCTAGAAAACTCTGATAATCATAATTTATACCTAACCTTAACATGCTAAATTCAATGTAAACCTAAATTAAACATTTTAATAAATCTGGATTCCCACAGTAGCTATGTTTCCATCACCCTGTTTTTATGTGCATTTTGAAGTATTGCATCAGAAACAAGTGATAGAGACTCAAGAATAATAATTTTTTTTTAAACGCTCACTTAAGGTGGTGCGAAAAACAGTTAATGCGAATAATGGGAGATGAAAACGCATTTGCCGAATAAATTCTGACGTAGAGAACATTAAACATTCGTCAGCAATCAGCTTTTTTTCGCTGATGGTGTTTTATTTACTGTTTGTTATTAGGTTACCAATACCACCGTCATCCGCTCAAACAACTTAATGGAAACGCACCTAATTCGCATTTTTTTTTTGCAAACTTTGAAAAGATTTGCTTCACGTTTGGATGGAAACCCAGCTTATGTGTTCAAAGCTTCACACGGATTTTACACAGTTATGCATCACTTTGCTCCTTGTGAACTTAAGTATTTTAGCTCTTTAACATGACACCCACACACACACACACACACACACACGCGCGCACACACACACACACACACACTGGTTTTCAAGTTTTATGGGGACATAGACATGTCTATGTTATATAGTCTATGTTCCCATAGACATGATACAAACCAGAGCCGATCCTGACCTCCCTGGGGCCCTAAGAAAAATTCTGTTAAGGGGCCCTCCTACCTGACCCATGAGCCATGGGTCAGGTAGGAGGGCCCATGAGCTATGTAAACCATTTGCCATTGCCACACAGTAACACCTGACACCCCAGTGCCCCCACTAATTCCTGTAATTCCTGATATCTGAAATAAACATTGTTACCAAAAAAAGTACATTCTAAATATCAATAATTCACATTTTAAATAGTACAAATTTAATTATTGATATGAAAAATGCATCCTGTGAATGAATAAAAGCTAAATGGCTTGTCATAGCATGTCACTGTGTTTTAAATGATAAAAGCAATACTTGATACTTGATGGTTATTATTTACTGAGGCATGTGCATTCATATTCACCAGTATGTCCAGCTAATCAACATTTTAAATTGCAATATAGCCTATAAATCAATAGTCAATGTCAATACATTGTTTTCCATCTTGCTTTATTGCAGAGTTGTAACTAAACTGACTTTGAGACTAGATAATCATTGTCTTGTTTTAAAAGTATGTGCGCCTATAATGAGGAGTGCCATCAGGCACATATTGCACTGGTCCCCACAGATGTTTCGCTGGAAAGAGCGCGTTTCATTTCCTGCACGCGCATATGAACGCATGTTAACGCGCGATGCGGTTATCTTTTCCGAGCTGCAGTTTATAAACAAACACCGTTGCCCTTTTTCGTTTATCAAACATAATAAATAGTTATTTCACTCTCACTTTTTTTTGTCAGGCACAAAGTCACAGAACACAGGCACAGCCCTGGAAGTGGCCGACCTTAGCAAGCAAGACACAGAAAGACCAAAAGATGCATTGCACTGCCCATCTAACGTTAGGTTAGCAAGACAGACAGACTAGAGAGAAATGCACATCAACTTAACTTTACTGTTCTTGGCTGACATCAAACTTGGAGAGGAGAGAACACAAGTCTGCCTGATTGCTGTTCCCGCAATTCACTCTCATGGTGTTTTTTTCTCTCTTTTCATGACCAGAAGGATAGTTCTGCTTAATTTTCTCATCGATGTTGTAAACTTTTATTGACGCGCTTTGACCTGGCTTTGACACTAGGGAGAGGCGGGGCCTTGAGTAATTTGCGGGGCCCTATGCAACTTGCATAATGTGCGTAAAGGGCTGATCGGCTCTGATACGAACTGTATATTTATATTCCCTTACACTAACCATCACAGAAAACTTTCTGCATTTTTACATGCACAAAAAACATCACTTAATATGATTTATAAGCTGTTTTTGGACAATGATTTAAGATATTGCCATTTTTGTGGGGACATTTTGTCCCCATGATGTATGATTTACCAGGCCAGTGTATGTGTGTGTTTTGTTGCATGTTGTGTGTCTCTGTCATGTTACAGAGAGCTAAAATACTTAAGTTCACAATTTATAAAATTTAGATGAATCATAATTAATTATATATTTATTGGCAAATTTACATTTTTAAGCATCATTACATTGTGATCTTTCAGAAATCATTCTAATATGCAGATTTTTTTGCTTATTATTATCAGCTGCTTAATATTTTTGTGGAAACCTTGAAACCGAAAATGAATGACCCCACCTTTGAATGGCAGTGTATATTTTTTAACAGAAAACACTAAAATATAGTGGAATATCTTGATAAGCATCATCAGCAGTGTGATAGACAAGCTACTGCAACAGTGCCCTCTGGTGGATGCTCATTTTCAGGCTGTAATTCTAAATATTTTTTCAATAAACTCTCCAGTGACTGTACAGGTAATACAGCTAGTATGAGTATATGGGTAATTATTCATATTTCTATTTGTGTGTTTCATCCTCAGGCTGCGGAGGAGAGAGATGACATGGAGAGAGTGAAGTTGGACAATAAGAGGATTCTGTTCAACCTTCTGCCTGCACATGTAGCTCAACACTTCCTGCTGTCCAACCCACGAAACATGGTCAGATTTCATTTACAGGTCACAGAGGGTTAAAGGCAACATGAATTGCCATTCCTAGAGTTTTTAAAGGGTTAGTAGACCCAAAAATGATCCCATAGTTTACTCACCCTCAAGCCATCCCAGGTGTATATGATTTTTTTTTCTTTCAGCCAAACACAATCAGTGAATAGAGCCTGAGATCAGTTCATCCATCCATCATAAAAGTAATCCATACGACGCCAGGGGGTTAGTAAAGGCCTTCTGAAGTGAAGCGATGCGTTTTTGTAAGAAAAATATTAATATTTATAACTTTGTAAAAATCACTGGCTTCCAGAAACGGCCGTACGCGAGTCAAGTTCCGGCAACAGAGTGACCATGAATTAGAAGTCTAAAATGAGAATTTTTAAAGAGAAATGTCATAAGAGCTTGAGTTTGTTGCCCAGCCCGGTTTGTTTGAACCACGAGAGGCGTCTAATCTCACCTAAGCTTACGCTACTCCTACATCCTACATCATGCGTCGGGTCAGAGGTCACTCTTCAGCTGGAACTAGACTAATGTACGGCCGTTACCGGAAGCTAGTGATTATAGTTTATGAAGTTTATAAAAATGCATCGCTTCGCTTCAGAAGGCCTTTATTAACCCCCTGGAGCCGTATGGATTACTTTTATGATGGATGGATGCACCCCACTGCGAATGTGACGTTGGAGTGACGTCTTTTTCGTGTAATTTTGGGACGTCCAAATTCAGTCCATTGAAGGGGTTGTTTTGTAACGCCAGGCGACGTCTTTTTTCGACGTCTTCCGCACGTCTAATGTTGACGTCCGTCCACAAAAGTTTGGTTGTGGGAAGAAGAAAGGAGACGGGGTCGGCTTGCTGTGGATCGTGTGTTTTATTAGATAAGTCTTTTCCAAACAATAATCGCAATCAGTGCGCTCTCTCACACACTCTTCAATAACTTTCTCCTCAAACAAAACAGCGGCTTCTTCTCGTGAGACGACAGGCAGACACACACACACACACACACACACACACACACACACACACACACACACACACACACACACACTCTTTCTCCCATCACAGAGATCGCTGAAAAATTACCCAGTTCAAAGGTCCAATGTTGAACGTAAATATGACGTCCAAGTTCGGTCATGGTTGGACGTCCAAATAGTGGACCTAGTTTGGACGTCGACTAGATGTCCAGAATTGGTCATGGACTGACGGACCCAATATAGACATGATCTGCAGCTCTATCTGACGTCCAGTGTTTAGTGGGACTTTTTTGGGCTTCAAAATAGGTCCGTTTTGAATTCATGCGGTCCTAAAAATGTACATCTTGGTTGTTGTAATTCCCGGAGTCGCCACTTCATGGCAGTGTTGTTGTGATCCAGCTGCTAATTAGGTGAGAGGTCAGCGCAGATGCTTTGATGATAGCTTGTGTTTTGATCATGTAAGTGAGATAACATTATGATTGTGTGTTGTGTAAATGCTCAGCTACTCCATCTGACTTTGTGATCTCACTCACCAGGCTTCATTGTGAGGCCTTATGAACACAATGAATATGTGATTACACTCCCGTTATGCAGTTTGTTATGTTTTATGTTTGCTGCATGCTCAACACATGCCACTCGCCTATTTTCCTGTCCAAGATCCTTTCCAAGGAATTGATGCAATCAGACATCCTGAAATCTGTTACGGTTGCTCTGAAGCAAGCATCCTCTCCTGAGCGTGGAATTCTGTTGTAAACAGTGGCACGGGGAAGTGAAAATCTTGGACACACAGTATACACAAAAAGCGCACACAAGATGCAACCATCACTGGAATTATTGCATTCTTTCCACTGGCAAATTACTTCCTTTTATTTAAATTTCACAACCTCAATTTTTTCTCTCTTTTTTTTTTTTTTTTTTTTTTACTACAACAAAGGCTTGAAAAAGTGTGCATTTGTAGTGTACAACTGTTCCCTGGAGTCCACTTGTTTTCTTACACCCCCAAAAAAAAACAATTATTTTTACATGACAATTTTTCACCCCCTCTTTGACTTTTCTAATAAAACACACTGTTTTGCTTAAGACTTTAATATTATATCCATTAAAATGCTTGGGGTCAGTAAGTTTTTTAATTAACACTTTTATTCAGCAAGGATGCTTTGAATTGGTCAAAAGTAAAATCATTTATACTTTCAAAAAAGATTTCTATTTCAAATAAATGCTGTTCTTTTGAACTTTGTATTCATTAAAGAATCCTAAAAAAAATATTGGTATTAAGCAGCATAACTGTTTTCAACATTAATAATAATAAGAAATGTTTCTTGAGCAGCAAATCAGCATTGGAATGATTTCTGTAGGATCATGTGACACTGAAGTCAAGTCAAGTCAAGTATATTTGTATAGCGCTTTTCACAATACAGATTGTATCAAAGCAGCTTCACAGTATTAAATTAAAATAATACAACAAGGTTTGTTTCTAGTGGAATTTATTGATTGATAAAATAAAATTAAATATCCCCAAAATATCCCCAACTGAGCAAGCCAAAGGCAACAGTGGCAAGGAACCGAAAAACTCCATCAAGTGACCTAATGGTGACCTGAATCTCCATCAGGTGACCTAATGGAGAAAAAAAAAACCTTGGGAGAACCCAGGCTCAGTCGGGGGCCAGTTCTCCTCTGGCATTTATGAACTAGAGGCCGGATTGTAGTTTGAACTGTAAGATTAAAAATATTATATGAATGCCTGGCCGAAAAGATGCGTCTTTAATCTAGTTTTAAACTGGGAGAGCGAGTCTGAGCAACGAACAGTATCAAGAAGGCTATTCCAGAGTTTTGGAGCTAAATGTGAAAATGCTCTCCCTCCTTTGGTTGATGTGGATATCCTAGGTATGAACAGCCTCGAATTTATTGATCTTAAAGAGCGCGATGGATTATAGGGCGATAGAAGATCCGTTAGACTGGAGCTAAGCCGTTTAGGGCTTTATAAGTCAGTAGCCATACCTTGTAAATAATACGTAACTTTATAGGTAACCAATGCAGTGATGATAAAATCGGTGTTATATGATTTTTTCTTGATCTAGTAAGAACTCTAGCAGCTGCATTTTGGACTAACTGTAGCTTGTTTATTGAGGATGCAGGACAATCAGCTAATAAAGCATTACAGTAATCTAGTCTCGAGGTCATGAACGCATGAACTAGCTTTTCTGCATCAGAAACTGATAGGATATTACGTAGCTTAGCAATGTTTCTAAGGTGGAAAAAGGCTGTTTTTGTAACATATGAGATATGATTTTCAAAAGACAGGTTACAGTCGAGTATAACACCCAGGTCTTTTAATGTAGAGGATAAAGTAACAGGACATCCTACGATGTTAAAGTTGTATTGTAAGAGGTTTTGTGGCCGGTTTTTTGAACCGATAAGTAGTACCTCTGTCTTGTCTGGATTTAATAAAAGAAAATTACGCGTCATCCAATCTTTTATATCTTTAACACACTCTGTCAATTTGGCTAATTTAGCGTTTTCATCCGGCCGTGATGAAATATAGATTTGAGTGTCATCAGCATAACAATGGAAACTAATTCCATGTTTCCTTATAATATTTCCAAGTGGCATCATATATATTGAGAATAATAGAGGGCCCAACACAGATCCCTGTGGCACTCCATAGTTTACTGAAGTTATGATCGATTTTTCTCCATTTAAATAGACAAAATGGTAGCGGTCTGATAAGTATGATCTGAACCAGCTTAATGCTTGTCCTTGAACACCAGTATAATTTTGTAGTCGATCTAAGAGTATTGTATGATCTATAGTATCGAACGCAGCACTAAGATCAAGTAAAACTAGTATTGAGATACAGCCTTGGTTAGAAGCTAAAAGTAAATCATTTGTGATTTTAACGAGTGCAGTTTCAGTGCTATGGTGCGGCCTGAATCCAGACTGAAACTTTTCATAGATGTCATTTTCTTGCAAGAAAGAGCCCAGTTGAGCGGACACAACTTTTTCTAGTATTTTAGACATAAATGGAAGATTTGAAATGGGTCTATAATTTGCTAGATTATTATGATCTAATTGTGGTTTCTTAATGAGAGGTTTTATAACTGCCAGTTTAAATGTTCTTGGAACATAACCTAAAGATAAAGACGAGTTAATAATATTGAGGAGAGGCTCTTCCACTACAGGTAACACTTCTTTCAATAGTTTAGTTGGTATAGGATCTAATAAACATGTTGTTGTTTCAGATGAAATGATAAGTTTATTTAACTCTTTTTGTTCTATAGCTGTAAAGCACTGTAATTGTTCTTGCGGGGTGATAATTGAGGCTGAATAATAAGGCGCAATTGAAGATTGAACGTTTACAATTGTGGTTCTGATGTTTTCTATTTTCTCAGTGAAGAAGTTCATGAAATCATTACTACTAAACTGTAACGGGATATTTTGTTCGGGTGATGTCTGTTTATTTAAGACAGGAGTAATGATGCTGAAAATTCAGCTTTGCATCACAACAATAATTTTAAATAGCAATAATATTTCATAATATTACTGTTTTTACTGTCAAATAATCAAATAAGAGATTTATTACAAAATCTTTCCCACCCCAAACTTTGAACAGTAATGTAAAATGGCTAACCTCATATGATTTCAGACTAAAACATTAACATGACATTTAAAAAGACAAAATATTGCTTTGTTCCGACTGGAATCAAACATTCAAAGTGCATGTAAATGCTAATACTACTTTGTTAAATAAAAATGCACAGTTATCCTAATCTTTTGGCACCATGTTTCTGGTTGACATCCATAAGACACCAAATTGTTTCTATGGTTATGACCAAATCATAATTTTGGGAGGGACTCCTGTAATCCATACATTCAGAATGATAATTAAAGGGAGTCACTTCTGCATTTAAATGTGGTTGTCACTCCCAAAACTTTGTAGTGTGTATGTGACTACATGCAGTAGTAAATTAAACTCTTCTATTTGAGAAGACCAAGAAAAATCCCCTTTTTTGTGACTGTTTTAGCGTATTAACCGTTGTGATGCGGTCATATCTTTGATTTAAGATGGCCAGGTCAATCTGATGTACTCTACCCTTCAATATCGAGAGCAAGTTTTGCTTTGACCAAAGTCAGCTTGTCCAGTTCATGGGTGTTGTGACTAATGACTGTAAGCTTACCTTCTCTAAGCGCTGTTATATTCCCAGCTCAGCCTAGATCGGTGGTATCATCCCCTGAGGGTCTCATGTCTTTTTCCTTTCCTGCTCTTTCACTGTTCCAGGACTTGTATTATCAGTCTTACTCTCAGGTGGGCGTCCTGTTCGCCTCCATCCCCAACTTCAATGACTTCTACATTGAGCTGGATGGAAACAACATGGGTGTGGAATGCCTCCGGCTGCTAAACGAGATTATTGCTGACTTTGATGCGGTGAGAATTTCTTGTTTCCCAGTCCGAGAAATGTATGTTTTGGCTCAGTGTGTGAGTTACCTTAATCCCACTCTAGGCTTCATTTATTTCTCCATCACACCATCTCTCTCTCTCTTTCTGTCTGTAGTTGATGGATAAGGAATGCTACAAAGACATTGAGAAGATCAAAACTATTGGCAGTACTTACATGGCTGCGGTCGGACTCGTCCCCACTGAGGGATCCAAGGTACACAAAGTGTGTGTGTGTGTGTGTGTGTGTGTGTGCATACACAGCAAAAATCTTTTTATTTTCTCAATCAGAATTTTTGCCTTATTTTCCAAGATACAATTACTTGAACAAAGTCTTGAAGCAAAAACAAAAAACCTTGGGAAATTAAGGGAATTTGGCCTTTGTGTTTCCTCATATTTATTCTCCTGTGAAACAAGAAGTCATAGCGAGACAATTTCATGTCCCCAGTCACCATGCTAAAAACGTAAATATGAATGGGAATATGCTTCAGGATCATGTGACACTGAAGACTGGAGTAATGATGCTGAAAATTCAGCTTTGCATCACAGCAATCATTTTAAATAGCAATAATATTTCACAATATTACTGTTCCCTTTCAGTCGCTCACGTTCGACGTAACGTCAACGTGACGACGTAATTGGGATCACTTCAGGGAGCCCTATCAACTTCGAGTGTCTACAGAACGAGCCAATGAACATTGGCATGCGTGAATCGCGTCATGCACCCCCGCCCTGCAGCGCGGGTATAAACAGATTTATAAACACATTGTCTTTCACTTCGGAGCCGAGCTTTCGTTTGACTTCTGAACCTATAGACTGCTTACTGAGAACGAGAAGACTCTCATTCGTGTTGGTGTGACGGCGCGATCAGCGGTGGCCGTGAGCATTGTAGCTCACAACTGCTGTTTTCACAGCACTGCTGTTTGTGTATTGTGTGTGTGTCAGTATCGGTGAGCATTTCCCCTGTGTGTTTATTCACACCGCGGCTACCCCTGGGTGCCTCAACATTGAGAGAGTGTTTCTATTTTTTTGTTTTCACTAAAACAGCAACACAAGCGTGACCCTGCGTCTTTTTCAAGATGTCATTCCGCTTGTGCATTTCTGGATGCCGTCGTTCCCTGGCGCCAGCAGATGGCCACAGTAGTTGCCTCTCGTGTTTGGGCATTCAACACGCTGAGGCAGCTTTTGTGGATAGTTCATGTTCCCGCTGCGGGAATATGACTATCTCAGCGCTTAGATCGAGACTCGCTTACCTCAAGGGAGGTGCAGTCCCCTCGCCTATGCCCCGATCTAGTGTTTATTCTGCCCCGCAGAATAGACCTACTTCGGTGCATGACCAGGGTGATCTGAGGATTACCGTGAGGGCTTCCCCTTCAAGACAACCTCCGCGGGCCCCTCACGCCTCACAAGCGCTGTTGCCATTGGAGTCCCTTAGTGAACGTCTTGGTCCTTCTCCGGAACGACCAACCATTTCCTTTGGGGCTCCAGTTGACGATCAGATGTCGCAGCATCGGAGGGGGAGCTTCAGTCCTCTGGAGATGACGACTCGGCTGCGTTACCCCCCTCGGGGCGTGTAGCATTGTCCGAGACCGATCCAGAATGGGCGGCTATGCTTTCCCGGGCCGCCGAGAAGATTGGGCTTGCGTGGAACCCTCCACCACGTCCCGAACCTTCTCGGTTGGACGATTGGTTTCTCGGGGTGGGCCGTGCTGGTTCTCAGTGCGCTGCCCCAGTACCTTTTTTTCCAGAGGTGCATGAGGGGCTTTCTAGGACGTGGAAGGCACCATATAGTGCCCGAAGCCGTTCTAGTGCCTCCTCCCCCCTCGCCACCCTTGACGGCGGGGCAGCTAAGGGGTATGTGGATATCCCCGCAGTGGAGCGAGCTGTCACGATGCAACTGTGTCCGGCGTCCGCCTCCTCTTGGCTCTTTGACAGGCTGCTTTCGCCCTCTGGGCAACGAAGGAAACCGCACGTTCAGTCGGTCAGGTGATGTCCACCTTGGTGGTCCAGGAGCGCCACCTTTGGCTCAACCTGGCGGATATGAGGGACACCGATAAATATCAGTTCCTGGATGCCCCTCTTTCGCAGGTTGGGTTGTTCGGCGACACGGACGAGAGCTTTGCCCAACAGTTCTCGGCCGCACAGAAGCAGACAGAGGCCATCCGGCACATTCTGCCCTGGCGGACCGCTGCTGCTCCCACCAGTCCAGCGGCCACAGACCCTCCGTCTACTCGTCGCCGAGGTCGGCATTCTGCGGCGTCCTCCGCTCCCGCTAAGCCCCAGCAGCAGCAACCATCTAGGCCTCAGCGTGGAGCAAGCCGCAGGAAGCTGACCCTGCCCGTCCAGGCCGCTGCCAAACCAGGAGGCAAGCGACGGTGCAAACGACCCTGAGACGGGCGGCCCAGAGGTGGATCAAGTTGCTCTTCAGGAGATGGTGAACACGCCACTCCTTCGTCGGTGGAAGGCCTGGCGGAGAATCTTTTGTTTCCTTTTCTTTTTGTTCCGCAACTGACCCACGGGTCAGTGGTACCCACCTTTTCAAAAAAAGAGCAATTTCTGAAATCTCTGGGCCCCAAGAGGGCGTGCTTGGCGGTCGACGACGCTATTCCTTGTCACCCCCGAGCCCCTCTTTCATCGCCAGCGGGCAGCAGTGACTGTGTCCTGGACGCTCTGACGCCTCCGCACACTCACTCTGCCCTTCGACGGAAGCAGGTATGTGCCGCACCACACACTCAGACCCCACTTCGGGCCGCTGTGCCGTCCGAGTCGGGTCCCTGCGTTCCGCCGCGCTGCCCCACCCCGGGTACGTCTGTGGTGCTATTGGTCCCACTTGCTCGGTCTCTGGGAGCCTGGTTAACGCTTCCCAGCCCGTCTCGCTGGCTCATCCGTACCATCAGGCTCGGCTATGCGATTCAGTTCGCCTGGCGCCCCCCTGCTTTGGACAATGGTCCGCCAGAGATCGAGATTGCAGAGATAGCAGTCCTACTGGCGAAGGATGCGATTGAGCCGGTCCCTCCAGCCGATATGAAGACCGGCTTCTACAGCCCGTACTTCATTGTACCCAAGAAAGGTGGTGGGTCACGACCAATCTTGGACCTGCGCGTCCTGAACCGGTCCCTTCACAGGCTACCGTTCAAGATGCTTACGCAGAAATGCATTTTCAAACGCATCCGTCCCCAAGATTGGTTTGCAGCGATCGAGCTGAAGGACGCTTACTTTCATGTCTCGATTCTCCCTCGACACAGACCGTTTTTTCACTTTGCGTTCGAGGGATGGGCATATCAGTACAAGGTCTTACCCTTCGGGTGGCCCTGTCGCCCCACGTCTTCACGAAAGTGGCGGAGGCGGCCATTGCTCCCATGTGCGAGCGTGGTGTTCGCATCCTCAACTACCTCGACGACTGGCTTATTCTGGCCCAGTCAAGAGAGCAGTTGTGCGAACACAGGGACATGGTGCTCAGTCACCTCAGCCATCTAGGGCTTCGGGTCAACTGGGAAAAGAGCAAACTCACCCCTGGGCAGAGGATCTCTTTTCTCGGTATGGAGTTAGACTCGATCAACATGACAGCGCGCCTCACCGAGGCCCGTGTCCAGTCAGTGTTGAACTGCGTGAGCACGCTCAGACGCAGAACAGCGGCACCACTGAAACTTTTTCAGAGGCTCCTGGGGCATATGGCATCTGCAGCCGCGGTTACGCCGCTCAGATTGCTTTATATGAGGCCGCTCCAACACTGGCTCCACGATCGAGTCCCGAGATGGGCGTGGCAGAGCGGCTCATGCCGGGTCCAAGTGACTCCGCACTGTCGCCAAACTCTCAGCTTGTGGTCGGACCCTTCGTTCGAACAAGTGTCCAGGCACTCTGTGGTCTCCATGGATGCCTCTGCTACCAGCTGGAGGGCCACGTACAACGGGCATGCAGCTTCAGGTCTGTGGACGGGGCCTCAACTGCATTGACACATCAACTGCCTCGAGTTGTTAGCAGTACGTCTTGCGCTGAGCCGCTTCAAAACGCTGCTACTAGGCAAGCACGTACTGGTCCGTACGGACAGCACTGCGACCGTTGCGTACATCAACCGCCAAGGTGGTCTACGGTCCCGCCGCATGTCACAACTCGCCCGCCATCTCCTCTGGAGTCAGAAGCATCTGAAGTCGCTTCGTGCCGTTTACATTCCGGGCCTGCTCAACCGTGCAGCCGACGAGCTCTCACGGCAGCAGGTGCTACCGGGAGAATGGCGACTCCATCCCAAGGTGGTCCAGCTGATTTTCAGGCGCTTCAGGACCGCACAGGTAGATCTGTTTGCCGCCCCGGACACGTCTCACTGCCAGTTGTTCTATTCCCTGACCGAGGGGACCCTCGGCATGGATGCTCTGGCACACAGCTTGCCCCGGGCCTACGCACGTATGCGTTTCCCCCAGTGAGCCTTCTTGCACAGAACTTGTGCAAAGTCAGGGAGGACGAGGAGCAGGTCTTGCTAGTTGCGCCGTATTGGCCCAACCGGACCTGGTTCCCGGAACTAGTGCTCCTCGCGACAGCCCCTCCCTGGCCCATCCCTCTGAGAGAGGACCTGCTCTCTCAGAGATGGGGCACCCTATGGCACCCGCGTCCAGACCTCTGGAAACTCCATTTCTGGTCCCTGGACGGGACGCGGAGGTTCTAGGTGACCTACCCCCTGCGGTAGTTGACACCATCACTTCCGCTAGAGCCCCCTCTACGAGGCGCCTCTATGCGTTGAAGTGGAACCTGTTTGTTGACTGGTGCTCCTCTCATGAGGAGAACCCCCAATCTTGCTCGATCAGAGCCGTGCTTTCCTTCCTGCAAGAAGGGCTGGAGCGAAGGCTGTCTCCCTCCACCCTTAAAGTGTATGTTGCCGCTATTGCCGCACATCACGATGCTGTTGATGGTAAGTCTTTGGGAAAGCACGACCTGATCGTCAGGTTCCTGAGGGGAGCGAGGAGACTGAATCCTCCTCGCCCACTCTCTATACCCTCTTGGGATTTGTCTCTGGTCCTTTCTGCACTTCAGAGACCACCCTTTGAGCATCTGCAATCAGCTGATCCTGTCCTGTAAAACAGTACTCCTGGTTGCATTGGCCTCTATCAAGGGGACCTGCATGCATTTTTGGTCGACGAATCGTGCCTAGAATTCGGCCCGGATAACTCTCACGTGATCCTAAGACCCCGGCCCGGATATGTGCCCAAGGTTCCTACCACTCCCTTCCGGGACCAGGTAGTGAACCTGCAAGCGCTGCAAGCGCCGACGCCAGGCCTAGTGCTCGTATGCTAGTGTAACTTGTGCTAGGCTGGGTTCCATATGTGTGATCCCTGCGGCGATCCCATATGTGTATTTTTCCACGACCAGCTCCCTGCGGTGAGCCCATATCTTTCCCTTGGCAGAGTCTGCTCTGCCGTCACTGTTCGGTGTAGCCTTCCCCTTCGGGCTGGAGCCACCCCAGTGACATTCCATATGTTGCACTGCCCATTCGGCCAGTCCATATGTGTATTCTCCACATGTTACCTCCCTTCGGTCAGGATGTGGCTCCGCAGCGTCCATTCCCCGGAAAGGCACGCTTTCCCAGTGTTATCCAAAGAGTTCCTCTGTGTGGGGTATAATGGAACAGCAGTTGAACTCCCTCTACGCAGATCTTCCGCCCCAGCCAATTGGGGGTCTGAGAGTCTTGCGTAGGGCGCTGGATGTGGCAGCAACCGTGGCGTTTTCCAAGGGATCCCAATTACATCGTCACGTCGACGTTACGTCGAACGTGAGCGACTGAAAGGGAACGTCTCGGTTACTAATGTAACCCTCGGTCCCTGAAGGAGGGAACGGGAGACGTAGCGTCCCGTCACACTGTTGCTGACCATCGCTGCATGGCCGTCACAATCTCGGCTCCTCAGCGAAAAACAATGTGTGCGTGCGCCCACTTCCTGTTTATACCCGCGCTGCGGGGCGGGGGCGCGTGGCGCGATTCACGCACGCCAACGTTCATTGGCTCGTTCTGTAGACACTCGAAGTTGATAGGGCTCCCTGAAGTGATCCCAATTACATCGTCACGTCGATGTTACGTCTCCCATTCCCTCCTTCAGGAAACGAGGGTTACATTAGTAACCAAGATGTTTTTACTGTCAAATAATCAAATAAGAGATTTCTTACAAAATCTTTCCCACCCCAAACTTTGAACAGTAATGTAAAATGGCTAACCTCGTATGATTTCAGACTAAAGCATTAACATTACATTTAAAAAGACAAAATATTGCTTTATTCCGACTGGAATCAAACATTCAAAGTGCATGTAAATGCTAATATTACTTTGTTAAACAAAAATGCACAATTATCCTAATCTTTTGGCACCATGTATCTTGTTGACATCCATAAGACACCAAATTGTTGCTATGGTTATGATCAAATCATAATTTTGGGAGGGACTCCTGTAATCCATACATTCAGAATGATAATTAAAGGGAGTCACTTCTGCATTTAAATGCGGTTGTCACTCCCAAAACTTTGTAGTGTGTATGTGTCGGACTCGTCCCCATTTGTAGTGTATATGTGTCGGACTCGTGTCTGTATGTGTGCATACACAGCAAAAATCATTTTCTTAATCAGATTTTTTGGCTTATTTTCCAAGATACAATTACTTGAACTGCAAGTCTTGAAGCAAAAAAAAAACCTTGGTAAATTAAGGGAATTTGGCCTTTGTGTTTCCTCATATTTATTCTCCTGTGAAACAAGAAGTCATAGCGCGACAATTTCATGTTCCCAGTCACCATGCTAAAAAACGTAAATATGAATGGGAATATGCTTCAGAGATATTTTACTCATAAAATATTCTAGGGGTGCCAATATTTGTGGCCAACGTGTTTTGGGGAAAAACACGTATTTCATAATGTGATTTACCCCCCACTTTCAATCCTTTTACTTCAATGAAAGGTTAGATTTTTGTGAATGTTTTGAATGAAAGATCAAACAATGCAGATTTATTTTTACAGCCATCTTTGATCATATTAATCAGGGATGCCAATAATTCTGACCACAACTGAATATATTAGATATTTTTTCAGGATTCATTGATGAATAGAAAGTTCAGAAGAACAGCATTTATTAGAAATATTGTATATTACATACATAATGTGTTTACTGTCACCTTTGATCAATTTGTTTTTACTGACCCCAAACCATTACCCTTTTAATTTTTTTAAGCATAAATCTATCATTATTTGGTGAGTTTTACACTTAAAAAGAAGGAAAACATTTTTGTTTAATGATTTATTAAAATAGATATATTTTCTGAAAACAAGTCTTATTGGGTGTGTTCAAGATCTTGAAAAGTGAGAGCATCAATAGAGAACTTGTGTGTGTGTGTGTGTGTGTGTGTGTGTGTGTGTGTGTGTGTGTGTGTGTGTGTGTGTGTGTGTGTGTGTGTGTGTGTGTGTGTGTGTGTGTGTGTGTGTGTGTGTGTGTGTGTGTGTGTGTGCGCGTTTGAGATAATCTCAGATTGTATTTGTGTTTGGACATGAAAGGTGAATATCTTGTTATGCTACCAGGCAAACCTGTCACTGCTTTGAAACCAAAACTAACATCAAATGCGAACACACATGCATTTGTTTTTCTATCATAGTGAAGGCTTTCCATTGACTTTGACTGCTATTTTTATACTGAGCTAATGATATTTTCTCCGAACCCTAAAGCTAACTTAAACACACAGCTCCCATTAATTAAAGGAATAGTTCACCCAAAAATAAAAATTCTGTCCCACCAAACCTGTATGACATAAAAGAAGACATTTTGAAGAATGCTTGTAACCAAACATTTTTATTGTCCATCGACTTACACTGTATGGACAAAAACAAACAAAGACTTGAGACATTTCTCAAAATGCTGTCTTTTATGTTCCACAGAAACAATAAAGTCATACAGGTTCTGAACGAGACGAGGGTGAGTAAACGATGATGTAATTTTTGGGTGAACTTTCCCTTAAAATCTCAGATTGCTGATGTAATGTTTCACCGCAGTCAGAAACAGTTCTGTCATCATGTATTCACCCTCATGTCACTCTAAACCTTTAGGTCGGAGCACATAAACCTCCATGGAACACAAAGGATGAAGCGAAAAATGTCCAAGTTTCTCTATTCCATAAACCAAAAGCTCTGAAAATCCCATTTGCACATCCTCATATTCACACTTTTATGAATCACCGGTCAAAATTTTGAGAGAACAGCAACTTAAAAGGATGGTTCGGAGTAATTTCAGCCTAGGGTCCTTTGCACCATGACCTCGAGCCAAAGAGTATAAAAACTTTTTGCTGAATTTTGAAAGCTTTATAAATGCTTGTATTTTCAGATCAACACTTAAAAAGTATTTAGAATATCATCCAGTTATCAATAAATTTCTATGGAGTGTTAAATTCATTAGCTTTTCCTTTACACTTGTGAGTTTTGCAAAGGACTTTTACGTGCTTTTCCCAAATCACGGAAGTGACCCCGACGACCGGGTTAGCAGTAGCATAAGCCATCAGGCAAGTGTTATTTAAATAAACTTCTGTTCTCCCTCAACAGGTAAAGAAGTCCATTTCTGCACACCTGTGCACAGTGGCTGATTTTGCCATCGAGATGTTTGATGTCCTGGATGCAATCAACTACCAGTCCTACAACGACTTTGTGCTTCGAGTTGGTGAGTGACCTTGTTAGAGCAAGGTGTCAGCCATGTGTTTGTGTGAGTTAGTGTGCGTAAATGAGTGTGTTTTTGTGTATGAGTAGAGGAAATACGTCAGTAAGTGTACACATTGTGCCGGACATCCCGCATCCAGAAGGATGTCCTGAGTGTAACCTATTTTGTAGGGAACAGATTACATGTAACAAACACATAATTTCACTAATGCACAATAACGAACCCTCTACACTACATACACACTTCATTAAAAAAATGACAAAACATTCTTGTCATGAATTTACACAAGATTTTTCACACGCAGACAGACAGCAGAAGTTTAACACAGGGAGCTGCTCGGAAAAGCATACATGCTACAAATCATTTTTAATAAGAAGGGCAGAAAGATTCTTTAAGCAGCCTGACAAGGCACATTTGCAAAATATAAAATTGCAGTTATGAGAAGTAATTTCGCAATATACTAATAATGTAGTAAGATATTTTCTGCTGATGTAACCAAGGCCGCATGGTCAGTAAAAAATTATAAGATAAAATTATACTATTTATTTGTGCAAACATTACTGCTGAGAAAAGGTTTTGGGTCAGTGTGTTTATTTTGAAATAAATTAATCTTTTTTTTTTTTTTTTACAGAAAGGCATATTAAATTGATCAAGTGATGCAAAGACATTTATAATAAAAAAATAAAGATTTCTATTTCAAATAAATGCTGTTCTTTTGAACTTTCTATTAATCATAGAATCCTGACAAAAATGCATTACAGTTTCCATAAAAATATTAGCAGCACAACTGTTTTCAAAATTAAAAATAATAATAAGTGTTTCTTGAGCATCAAATCATATTAGAATGAATTCTGGAGGATCACTGAACACTGGAGTAAATTATGCTGAATGCATCACAGGAATATATAACTGTTTTCTATTTTAAAATGTATTTTTTTTAATCATATTTCACAATATTACTGTTTTACAGTATTTTTGATATTGAGATTTTTAAGTTAAATCTGATTACTGATGGATTTGATTCATTGATCAGGCATTAATGTGGGTCCAGTGGTTGCTGGAGTGATCGGGGCTCGCAGGCCTCAGTACGACATCTGGGGAAACACAGTCAACGTCGCCAGCAGAATGGACAGCACTGGAGTTCAGGGCAAAATACAGGTAACACACTGTGACTTACACCGCCCTTACAAAAAAATAAGTGTACTTCAAGTTTATTTTATTAAGTATACTTAAGTAAAGTTCAAGTATATTTTGAAGTATACTTTATGTAGGAAGTATACTAATATTAAAGGATTAGTTCACCCTAAAAAAAAGTAACTAATGACAGAATTTTTCATTTTTGCAAGTATACTGCAAGTATACTTGTACGTTTTCTTTTAAGTGTATAATATCTTTTATATATTGTTTTTGCACTTTAAACTCTTACGTTAAAAACACTTACGTGTAAGTGTTTTTGCACTTACACATAACTCTTGCCAAAATGCAACCTAGGTTTTTTTTGTTAACCCTTTCACACGTAAGTTTAAAATATTTTGGCTGACCCCCCAGCGTGAGTTTTTCAAGGCGACCGTTATTTAGAACGTGTCACTTTATGTTTTCCATGGTGACGCGTCATTGCTTGTCACGTGAATAGAGAATAGAGTCAACTTTAAAGTTACTTACACAATGTGTATCTGATATGAATAAAACGTGTCTACTTATAATGGAAAGGATTATTATTGCCTCTTCCTTTGACATCAGTGTGTATTTTACAAACTCTAAATGTATTGTTTTTTTAGAACGTATGTGAATTTATATGTCTGAAACCTAAAATAAACATTATGTGGTTGAAAACACTGAAAAGTTGTGATATATGACAGCTCTGAGCGCGCCTGTCTCTGGCTCAGCGCCAGCCAACGCGCGAAAGCACATTTGAATTTAGCAGTTGATCACGTGATGCACTGACCGTTCTAATCACACCGGTGTGATCGTACGCTCCAGGGACCAGCCAAGACTGATCACACCGGTGTGATCGTACGTGCGAAAGGGTTAATCTACCCGAGGCAAACTTTCATTTAAAAGCATAATTAGAATGGAAACGCCACTTTTAAGTTTGACCGTATTTTCGTTTTCGGTCAAATTGCCTTTTGAATGGAAGTGCTTGAGGCACGACTATGATAGCATCAAAAGCGATATTTTTAAAACACTAAAAAGGCTCGACACAACATGAAACTTTGCTCGAAATATCACCAGGGGCTCTTCACATGAACTCGAGCATTGAGAACATTGTTTATGTACACAGAGTTTACTAAAAAGAAAGATTTTGAACAACTTACTGTAGCTGTGTCCGCCAACATTTTGACAGTCAAAAATAGTTCATCTCCGAATGCAATGTAACAGGGAGGAGAGTAAAGATGGAAAGCTCCTAAAGCTTAGTTCCATATAAATTCACGTATAATTAGTTGTTTTGTCGTTAATGAAAATCAATATTGACCTTGTATTTGAAAAAGGATCCTCATATAAGAAACAATACTAAAATTCAGAGTCAGTTCATTTGCATTCGGAGATTGACTATTTTTGACTGTCAAAATGCCTGCGGACGGAAACACAGTGAGTTGTTCAAAATCTTTGTTTTTAGTAAACTCTGTGTACACAAACAATGTTCTCAATGCTCGAGTTCATGTGTAGAGCCCCTGGTGATACTTCGAGCAAAGTTTCATGTTGTGTCGAGCCTTCTTAGTGTTTTAAAAATAGCGATTTTGAATACCAAAAACGAAAATACGGTCAAACTTAAAAGTGGCGTTTCCATTCTAATTATGCTTTTAAGTTTGCCTCGGGTAGATTAACAAAAAGACCCAAGGTTGCATTCTGGCGAGAGTTACGCTTTAAGCAAACTATGTTATTTAGGATTTTTTTTATACTTTAAATATACCTTTAACTGTTCTTTAACTCTTTCCCCGCCAGTGTTTTGCTGCTAGCCAACACCAACATTTTTGATAATTTAAAACTTTCATGGCCTACAAAATATTGAGTATCTGAACATGCAATTTATCAAAAGAAAGAACAGAGCCTCTGCTTTTAAACAAACAAACAACAAAACCATTTATGCTAGCTTAATGCATTCGTTTTTTATGAAAACTTGAATGTGTGTACGTTTTTTTGTCGTCAAAAACTTAGTCCGGAACGGATTCAGAACGATGATCAAAACACAGATGGAGTAGATCGAGTCCATCAACACCCCTAATGCTTGCTCAGTCCTATAGCTCATCCTGGGTCAACATTTTATTTGGTCACTTTAGGCAGTTTTGATTTATATGCTGTTTAATGTTTGACGATCGCGTTATTTTACATTTGCATAAGCAATGCTTTTATCGCTTGTCTCTGCTTCTTCGCCTGTGTTTTGATCCAGAGATTCAACACTCTTTCAGAAGATGCGTAATAGCACCCTCTACTGTATAACAGAGAAAACAAGGATTGCCGGAAATTTCCGTCAGGAAGCATTGTGTCTTAAATGACAGAAAATTCCGTCAATGGCGGGGAAAGAGTTAAGTAGATCTGAAGTAAATTCCTATGTACACTGCCAGTGGACTACACAAAAATGTACATACTCAGAATTAGGAACATATCTGTTTTCTTTATAAATCAAGATTTTTCAAACAATGTAATCTATAAGACTATGGGGAAAAAAGTATTTAATAGGCGAATCAATAAAAAGAGTAACCGCCTACAAGCCAGGTATACTTAGAATACTTAATTATACTTTTATATATCTCGATCAAAAGATTGAGTACAAGTATAGGCAAAATATACTTTTTTTGTCAGTATACAGTAGGTCAAGTGTAATTTTAAGTCTATTTCTGAGAAGTACATAAAAAGAAGACTAAAAGTATACTTTCTTATTTTTATTTGAAAAGAAGTACACTAATAGCACACTTGAATAAACTTCTTGTTTGTAAAGGTGAACTAGAACGCCACTCCAAACACATCTGACTTTATTTGCTTCTACATTCCCAGGTGACAGAGGATGTCTTCCGCCTACTCTCCAGTTATTATCACTTCCTGTGTCGCGGCCAGGTCAGCGTGAAGGGCAAAGGTCAAATGCTCACCTACTTCCTGGAGGGCCGAACCCCGCAAGGCATGAACCCCACGCGATCCAAGAATCCAGAGCGTGGTTTGAGCCCCTGCATAAGGACCAAGCTGGGGTCCGCGCCCGCTGTCAGCAGTTACGGTGTGAAAAGTCTCACCGTAGGGCACATTAGCACCCCTAATAACAGCATTCTGTACCTGCCCTCCGTATCCGTCGATGTAGAGATGGAGGTGTGATCGCAAGTAGACGGGTTCGACGGTGATCAATCGATGCATTAGTAAATCAGAGGCGGGGAGGGAAACCGGACACAAGGTAGGAAGTGGGATGAAGAACACGGAGAGACGAGACAGTTTTGCACTGAGGAGAGAAACATTCAAACGTGCCAAACTGAGAAAGGCCCTTCCCCTTCACGCAAGTACATAATAAGCATGTATGTCTTTACGTGTGCACGTATGCGTGTGTTTTATTGAGTCTTCCCCAGACCAACAGGATATCAGGGTCTCCTACACGGGAGCATGCGATCTACTGCAAAGGCAGCTTCACACCAGCCGTGGAGACACGTACCCAGCGTGTGTGTGTGTGTGTGTGTGTGTGTGTGTGTGTTATCTTGCACCTGAAAATGTCAAGAGATGCCACGGTGATGAATATTTTTAACACGTGAGTGGTAAGGACCAAAAGGTCCGATTCAAAACAGCGCTGTATTTTGTACGTAACTGAGTCAGGCGACGAAGGGAGAAACTTCAAACACGTGTTGGGGTTTTTCAAAAAGACAAAGAAAAAAAAAACGGTTCCTCATATTGAGATTTGCTTTGAATAAATTGTTTACATGAAGAACACGTCACAGGTTTATAGCAAAGTTATTCCCAGCTCTTCGATTTTCAGGCACACGTCTGCGGTTGCAGAGAGAGAGAGAGAGAGAGAGAGAGAGAGAGAGAGAGAGAGAGAGAGAGAGAGAGAGAGAGAGAGAGAGAGATCGGCATAAATACTAAACAACCGCAGTGAATCAGAGACTGCAATGATTTACTAGCGAATGCTAACGCTTTGATGTCTTGTAATCATTTACAGAAAGTCGGTCGAGTCTGTGACGTGGGTAAATGTTTAACTTTGCGTGGGTTGAATCAGCACAGTTTTCCTGTATGTGATGTGTGTACGCACTTGGTGCTTGGACAAAACATCTGTATGCATTTGCTGATGCCCTTTGCCCTCTGGGATTTCCTTTCCAGTAATAACATGACAACAGATCCAACGTGAATTATAATAAGCGTCAAGGGCACAAAACATCGTTTCAATAGCTTCACTGCTTGAGAAGCCAGCACAATCGAAGCTGTGTCGTTGTACTGTTCACAAAAAAAACAAAAACAAATTGGCTTACAGTATGAGATAAAATGGCTGGCTTAATATACAGCACATCTGTTTCACATATATTTTGTCTGTGGTTTTTCTAAGTGGCACTTAGCTTTCAGATTCTCCTATCAACGGTAGCATCTCTCACTGTGCTTGCGGAATGATCTTTAACACGCGGTTGAACATGCATGATATTTTAGTGCTGGATCTGTCATGTGCTCTGTAGATCTTAGGTTAAACATCTGGATTTTAGTGCATCTACTGTATTTCAGAGCATGCAAACCTGCTCTCGGTTTCGAAAGCCTCACGAGTCTCATTTCATACGAGTTAAGAAATATCTTTTGATTTACTTTATGTGCTATTACTGTATTACTGTTGATAGATTTCCCATGATGCCTAGGGAATGGCTTCAAGCATGCCGTTCTGCATGTTCCTCTCAGCATGCCGTAATTCTGTCACGTTGCTCTATTTGATAACTGATTTGTGTCTCTAATGCATGCCTACTGCAAAAACAAACCAAGGGTGAAAAGTGTCGAAGATATGTTGCGAAACATGCTTTAGTAGCACTGCATGAGCCCAGAATAATGGCCTTGATGAAACGAACCATCTTTTTTTTTTAATCCTAATCTTTTTCTGATGGTGTATCCGCTTACCTGTTTCATGCGTGGTGCTGTGAGGAAAGCTTTCTGGGAGTTTTGTAGCATTGGCGCCTTTTCAAGCTCTTAAAGTGACTGCCTTTTTATCCAGGGTCTGTAAGAAAAAGTGTATTTCTTTGAATATGTGCCAACACACACGGTTACCAACATATCAAACTTGTTCCTTTATAGCACAACTTTGTGACATTGTGTGCATTCGGTTCCGTTTCGAACTGTACTCTCATATGGACTGATCGAACCACGTGGCGTGGGGCTTAATACAGACTCGCAAAATGAGCTATTACTTTATTTCTACGTTTCATTCATGTTAAGCTACGTATTCAGGAATGCTTTCTCTGATTATACTTTTCGCCGCATTTAGCCTCATTAACCATATACAGAATTTTGCATATTTAATAATGAAAAGTAAGGAGCTGTCCATTCGAATTCCATATTTGTAGATTTTTGTTAGGTTTTTATTTAATGAATATAAATGCCGAATGCCAAACTGCTTATTTCAGATTCTATGATCCAACAAATGTAGCCAAACAGCTAAATGGTTCTATTTGATATGGCTTAATATGATCTATTTTGACTACAGTGGCCTAACTTACTGATGTTATGAACATTAATGACATATTAACTTTAATAATGCATAAAGTGTGCACAGTAAAACCATAGAGTAGATTTTCATGTCGATTAGATATTTTCATATTTGATACGGGTCAAAATTATTGTACGTATTAAATATATTGTAGAGTAAACGAAAAGAGTATTTTATCGATGATTTGTAATATTTGTGCTATTTTTGGGGTTGCAATGTATTTATTGAGATGGTTCTATGTGAATGTAAATTTCATATTGAGATCTTTTATACTTGTGTTTGCACTGTTCGGGAATAAAATAACAATGAGAGATGACGTTGGGCTTCTGTGTGTTGTTTGCGACGATCCGTGTTTTTGTGGCCGTGGCCTTGGCCTTGAATAAGGAGACGTCAATCTATGGACTGATTGTGAGAGTGAATGACCTGCGAGTTATGACATTGCAACTGGAGAAAAACAACTGGGGCAAACAAGGAAGTCAATTCGATCATTTGAGTCAATTTGGTCATATTTAATTTAATTTAATTTAAAATTATTTCTTTTTTATATATATTTTAGAAAACCAGTTTCTTCTCCTGTCCATGTCTTCCTGTCTGGTTGTTTGCATTAGATTATGTGCTTGTATATTTGTATGAAATAAACATCAGTGATTCAGAACATTGAGGCTTTAGGAACTGCCGTAGATCCGGCCTATTGTCCCACTTCTCTTTTCTGCATATTTCCAACTGAAAGCGATTTCCCATTTACAGGATGTGCCCGTTCCGAAACATTTTGGGGAAAAGGGGAAAACAAAAGAGTCTTATCTAGCTGGCATGTGTAAGCAGCAAATAGACAGGATGTGGCACATCATACTGCCGGAAACCACTGTATGAGAGAAAAACTCATATACACAATCACATCAGGGTGTCAGGATGGATGGACCTTTCCACATGACAAAGAAAAAGAACCACTCTCGTTGCCTAGTTAGTGGTCTACCACGTTCAAATTATCACTCTTAATTTGCTATAATATCAACCTCACATTATCCTTCATAGTAAAAAAACAAGCCTCCCCTACCCAACAACAGTGGAAAAATAAAAGTTGCAACAATCTTGGCATGCTATATTTGAATGAATGTGAATGAGAAAAAAAAAAGTGTGATGGTTACTGTCTGTCAAGTTTCAAGTCACATTTTCACATTCACAAAGCTGAATTTTCAGCAGCCATTCCTCTTCAGTGTCACATGATCCTTTAGAAATCATTCTGATAGGCTGGTTTAATGCTCAGGAAACATTTCTCATTATAAATGTTAAAAACAGTTGTGCTGCTACATATTTTTGTGGAAACTGTGATACATTTTTTCAGGCTTATCTGATAAAAAAGGTGAAAACAAAGAAACAAAATAGCATTCATTTGAAACAAAACTTTTGTCATATTTATAAATAATGTTTACGGTCACTTTTGATTCCTTTAATGCATATTTTATTTAATGTATTTACCAGGATTTGAATGTAAGTCCTTAGGTAACGACTGTAATCGTGGTTCCCTGAGAAGGGGAACAAGACACTGTGTCTTGGATTGACGCTATGGGGGAACACCATCAGCGTGACCTGTGTCTAAAGCCAGACGCGCCAAACAGGTCAATTTTATTGGCCAACATCAGTCCATGACGTCACTAGCGAAGTGCCTGTGTATATAAGGCATGTCAACAAGGCATGTCTCATTCCCCTTCACAGGGAACCAAGGTTACAGTCACAACCTGAGATGTTCCCTTTCGAAGTGAACCTCGACACTGCGTCTTGGATTGACACTCTGGGGAACAATACCCTGCCTGCCTCATTATGTGTGAATATGCACAAACATAATCGGCATATCATAAATTCAGTCTACAGATTATTTAGCCAAAGTCAGGGCGTCAATCAAGGGGTGCATCCAAAAAGACATATAGAGCCTGTCTAGTGGTATTACTCCTTAAGCCACTATCTTCCAAGAAAAAGATACCAAAGATTCTATACTCTTATAACAAGGGAAGTCCCGGGCTTTACAACCTTCCTCCCTCCCTTGTGGGCCAGGCATCAGCCTTATGAGGCCCCAAGAGCAGAGCTCTAAGGAATAAATAGCTCAGCTATGTCGGCTTCTTTTGCCTTGACACAGCCCCAGGGAGAATCTGCTAAAGGGAGAATAGTATCAACTACAGTACGACCTTGGATATCACCACTACTTCCAGGGGGAGAGATAAATATAACAATAGCAGTTTGTCAATAGCTCACATCCACCTTACTCTAACCCCAAGGAGGCCACGGGGGTTATAATGCTCTACTTAAAAACCCTAATTCACTGGGGGAGAGCAGCTAAACCCTGACTTAAATAAATTGACTTCTTCCAGGACTTGCTATAGTTTTGAACATAGGTCAAACTAGAGAGGCCTATGAAGCACCCATACAGAATGGGAGCATACTATAAATCCCTACTTCAATACCCAACAGTAGGAGGTAAACCAAGTAGAGATAATCTATAGTGCCCTACATAACTCTGTTTTCCCTGCATCAACACTTAAGGGGGCACTTACTAAACAACATCTCTACTTAGACCCTCAAA
The DNA here is from genome assembly GCF_964197995.2 of Scardinius erythrophthalmus. Taxonomy (NCBI): domain Eukaryota; kingdom Metazoa; phylum Chordata; class Actinopteri; order Cypriniformes; family Leuciscidae; genus Scardinius; species Scardinius erythrophthalmus. The sequence goes on from NC_138231.1 coordinate 31,387,578, forward strand.
TAAGAGGAGAATATAGCTCAACCTTGGAAAAAGATACTTCAGGGTATCAGAGTGGAGTAGAAGAGATGCCTTCTTTTAGAGACAATCAACCTCCACCCACTGCTCTGTCCTCAGACATATGCCCAGCCTACCACCTATCTTTGCCGAAAATGCACCGCCGTATATAAGCAATCAAGCACTGCTCAGCGCGCAATATAAAACGGGTGACATGAAGAGCAGTTTTAGAATTCTGTTTTGCCTATCCAAAACATCCAAAACCTTCTCTATTTCTTTGCCAATTCGGCAATGGTTGCTCTCAAACTCTCCCTCAGGAAGGGGCCATAAATGATTATGTAGAGGAGCAAGCTGAAACACAGCATTGCTCTAGATTGAAAAGATAGTGGAACACAACCTTTTCAGTGGTTCACGCTCTCTTAACAATTAGTCCATCCTCTGTGCCTATCTTGCAGATCCATGAAGGCTGACTGCAACCTCAGCATAAGCTGGAGGGTGTGTGTGTGTTTGGGGTTAATTACCCCCACTTCAAACGTCATAACGCGAGATATCTCCTGGAAGCTGCTGAAAGCATCAAGGATTTTTTATCTCAATCACAGATGCCTCTCCATTGCAACTATAGCATCCATTGAACACCATATGCACTGGTTGTGTGGTTTGTGGGATGGATGGCTAGATATATGGCTTGTGCAGCTGCCTCAGGAGGCAGATTATTAATTACACCTGCCTCAACTCTCTCTGCATTCAATTCCTCAGAATTGAAGCTCCACTGGAGTGTTTGTCTTACATGTGCATACAAACAAGCATCTTCTGAAGACAAAAGAGCTGATGACCTGTATTACAGGCACCCTCCTATATGCACAGGCACTCAGCTAGTGATGTCATGGACTGTCTTTGGCCAATACAATTGGTGTGTTTGGCACACATGCTTCAGACACCGGTCATGCTGACACCTGTCATCCCCCATAGCGTCAATCCAAGACGCAGTGTTGAGTTTCACTTCGAAAGGGAACTAGAATAACACATTTTGTATACTTAAATAATTATATTATTAAAAAGTGTTTGTTCTCTTTTTGGTCATGTCTTATCTTACTAAAACGACAGCACCTGTGCCCATTAAAGGTGCTCTAAGCGATCCCGGGAGACATTCCCAGTCAGCATAAACAACGGCGGCGTCATAAACAAATTTAGTCAAAGTTGTCAATAGCCTATAAATGAACATTCAAATTCATAACAAACAGTGGGTGAAAACATCATTCACAGAAATTGTCGCCCTACTGTGAATTTGCTTGATCATTTACAATAGTGATTGATCGCTAGCTGCTAGAAACATATGTTGTATTCACCAAAGTTAACGCTGACGGCATAGTTCTAGCTAATTACATCCTTGTGTTGGTTTGGCGAACATGAACTCAGTTTAGAAAGAAAAATGGATTTACTCACCTGTTCTGCAAAAACAGAGCAACTGAATGTCGGATTGGAAGCCGTTCTGCCGGCGGAGCTCTCGCCACCTTTCGAATGTTTATCCGATGTAAATTCGGTACTTCGCGCGTTTCTAATCCTTGTCGCTCTTCTTTGCAATTTATTAATCGGAACGTCGTCTCTTTGGTCGTGTGTCGGCCATAATTCAAACTTCCCTCTTCTGCTTCTCTCTCCTCCACTCCCCACACCCCCCTTCATGTGTATGCGCACTAACCCCCCAAACCCCACCCTCAAATTCTTCTTGCCAGTTATTGGCTGGAACACTGTTTATTGTGTTTCGTGGTGCGGGTGAGCCCAGTTTGTTTTTGTTGCCGTTTGTGGAGCCTGGGCTGTCTACAGAGACCGCGTTTTTTTACAGTGTGTTCAGGGGACAGGCAGCTAGCGGATAGTGAGGAGATGTTTGCTGTATTTGTCAAAAAATGTTTTGGCTTAAAAAACGCGTGGCATCGCTTAGGGCACCTTTAATTTTCATTCTATTTCTACCAGAAAGACTCGGGAGGCAAAATGACGTTGAAAAGAATACATTTAGTAACAGCCCAGCAAGCTAGTATTGAGTTATAAAGTTCTTTGGCATAGACCCCGTCCGTAGCTCGCAATCCGAGGGTAACGGAATCTGCATATCCTGCCTGAAGATGAAGGCAGGGGCGCAGCAAAACTCCTGGGAGGTATGGGAAGGGACCATCCTGGTGGTGGTGGGGAGGATGGAGGTGAAAGTTGGCAATCTTTTATACTACGAGTATTAGATAACGATTGGTTGGATGAGAAGGTAATAAGTGACGTAACAATTGAGTCTTCCTGGCAGAACTTTTGCTACAGCTTTCATGGAAGAGCAGGCAAATTCTCCATGAGTTTTCGTGAGTGTTGAAAGGAAGAAAGAAAGTCATTTGGGTTTGAAACAGCAAGAGGGTGATGAAATTATGACATATCTTTTTTGTGTGTGTGAACCATCCCTGCTGCCACTACGCAGGAGTGAATGCAATGGAATAATCAGCCCTGCCTATTGAACCTATTGTGAGTTAACGAGGAACTTTGCTTCTGGAAAATCTCAAGTCTTTATCCCTTTACCTGCCGTGTAGCTGCAGCAGTGTCAGATCAGGTCTGGGCTTGCTTTTCTAGTGCTTAACCAAACCCATTCCTTTCCTCATCTCTCAAATGATAATCTCTGCCCTCCAGCACATCAGCGCTCACAATGACTTTCGTATGAAGATGCTCTCGCTCACTCCTATTTTTCCTCCCATCAAACACCCTGCCAGAACTTGTCTTTTTCCCCTTTTTCACCGTTGGTCCCCTTTTACTGGAAACTGTAAACGGTTCCTGCTAAATGAAGATGTGTGTGTAGACTGTGTACATGCTGATGAGTAAGGCGTAGGAGTGTTTATAACCTGCGGGGAGGAAATGACTCATGACTTTTTTATGGCTGACATACCAAGATAAACAGCAGCGCTAACAGGTCATCAACTTGCACACTTCAAACCCAGCTGCTGTTGAGATCACAACTACACAGCTACTTGATTGGATAAGACGGCGTCAGATCCGCGTGGAGCTAATGGTCAATTTCCACTTCAAGTTAGCCAACTGAACAATAATTGTGACAAAACACACAAAGCTTTCAGATGTACAGTACAGTATCTGATAAGGAAGTCCAACGGTGGACCCAAAGCTCCAAAAAACTGGTTTAGCGATGGTTTGTGTGCACTGATGATGTGTTATAGTTTGATTTTACGCAACATATGGGGTGCTCTTAACATCATAAAACAAACAAATAAATCATAAAAACTGTCACAGACCTGATTGCGTTAATCAGTGTACAGATGAATGGCTGTTGAAATCTGAACATGTTCTATGCAAAATACATGGGTTTCATATGTTGCTATTTGATATGTTGATAAATGTTTTACCTAGCATAATGTTAAACCAGAGTGAAAAGAAGCAAGTTTTAAAAATGGGAATCTTGACTTATGGAATGAATTGTACAATTGATAAGATACACTGTTGAAATATGTGGAATCGATATGCATTTATTGTAGTAAGCAATATTTCATTTATTAATGCCCTGTTCAAACTCCAGCTTCAACCCTGTTGCAAAAGTTATTGATAATTAAACAAATGTTTTTCTTAAATTTGTGGAAAATGTAAAGCTTGTCAATAAAAAAAAAAAAAAATCCCAAACTTGCTAGTCTCTTCTGAGAAACAGCTCAATTTAGACTAAGGGGAATTTACACAACACCATTTTCAACAAAAAACTTCAACTTTCATTTTTTTTACTTCTACTATTTTTGTTTATTGCTATAATGTTGTTTTGAAAAAACACAAAAATCAAGGTTTTGGACAATTTTGGTAACAGTTGAAAAATAAAACAGCTCATTTTAACGTAACTCATATTAGCTCAGCTCATATATAAGACCATTTTTTCTGAAGCACCACTTTTCACAGACCATTTGTTAAAAAAGGATTTTCTTTTTCTTTTTTTTTTTTCAGGTCTGGTACCCAATTTTGAGAAAAGTTCCACACATTCCAGTTTGCCCTCAAAAATACAATGAAGCCTTTCGTCAGTGTCTCCTTGATAAAATGTGCAATCTGCATCATCAATCACACTCTCAAACAATGAACTCAGTTGCAAGGATTAACAAGCTCAAACTTGGCAACATGAAAGAGACCAAAATAGCAGCAAAACAGACTCCACCATTCATTTCAGAATATGATGAGTGTGGCACAGCAGGTCACAATGTAATGGGCTTTTGGCAGATTATCATCTAGTTTACTGCCACCAACAAAAAGCAAGACTCACCAGTATAATTTAATTTAAGTATTAAGTATAAGATGTTTAGTTGTAAGATTTTGCTGAGGCAGGTGATCAGGAATAATCAGAGAACTATGTGGCACAAGAGGTCATTGTCATCTAAATGGAATGTTTATTGAGGATTGTTGCAGTAAATATGAGGAAATGTCATTCTTTATACCGAAGTCAGAGCTTGCTAACATGAGGGAGGTATTTTTATGGGTGGGTAAATTGGTGACAAATTCCATGAGCATTAGTAACTCAGTGGTTGTTTGTGGTAGATCTCTCAAACTTTGATTCATAGCCACATTTGTCTACTACAAATACTCACTTGGCCGTGTACTACTGTTACAGTTATGGACTCTTATTTTGATATAATGTTCTGTTTCCTCTAGTTCCTGTTTCCCTGCTCTGTTCCTAATAAGGATTTTGTCCCTGTTTGTTTCTGTGATTAATTATCATCAGCTATATCTATTTTGGTTTCTGATTATCCCCTGCATGTATACTCTCTGTCCAGTTTAGTCCTTTGACAGTTTTTGTTTATGTTTGTGGTTGCATTTCCAATGTATTCCTTTTTAAAAATGATTCTAGTTCATTGATACAGCCAAACACAAAGAGTTCTGTTGTTACAACCTACCCCACTACTGGGGTGAGTTGTAACACTTAGCTGGGGATAGATGTAACAATGAGAGGTAATTTGCTGAAATAAGATTTATGCAAGAACTTTATTGAAAAACAAAGAATAATCAGGGTTTTTTTTTTACTTTCTTTCCTAAAAATCAGTTTTTTGGTCATAAAATCTACATTGTTGCTCACAGTCAAATGCCCCTTCTCCCGTGAGCTCAGAAATGTGATGGGAGTGTATAATATTGATGACATCCCTACAGCTCTTTTCTGACAGTGTTGCAACTGAAGCCATCTTACAACACTTCCCTCTTCAGTCTCCACCTATGTTTTTTTATGCTTTTAAACAAATATAACGGTGGAAAGTGGTTGTAAAACATAGGAAAGATAGAGACTGAAATCAGCAGGCTTACACTGATATCACAGTTTTCTGAAAAAAAAAAAAAAAAAAAATAGCTGTAATGTTCATCAATTCTTCACATTATACACTCCCTCTCACCTTGCATATTTGGCTAATTCAATCATGCCATGAGTTCCACAAATTTTCCTCAAAAATAGCTGCAGAAAATGCTAAACATCTACATATACAGTAACAGTACAGTTCAAAAACTTGGAGTCAGTAAGAATTTTTTAGAGAAAGTAATACTTTCATTCAGCAAGACTTCAAAAGCTGTTCTTTTGAACTTTCTTTTCATCAAAAATTCCTGAAAAAAAGTATCAAGGTTCCCCCCAAAATATTAAGCAGCACAACTGTTTTCAACATTGATAATAAGAAGAAATGTTCCCTTTCGTTGTCACTCCGAGTTACGTCGGATGACGACGAATGGGGTTTCGCTTAGAAATCCTATCATCTTCGAGTATTCAAACACGAGCCAATGGCAAAGAAAATGCCATGGGTCTGCGGAATTTGCATAGCGTAACTCCGCCCCACCCTGGGGGTATATAAGGAAGTCGCTGGCAACATGCAGATATGTTTTCGCTTCGGAGCCAAGTTGATTTACTTCACTCCACAGCCAAATCCTGAGTTCATCTCCTTATCTCTTCGAGACGAGCCTCTCTCCAGGTGTTGGTGTGACAGCGAGTTCCAGCGAGTGCACATTCCCTGCTGATCTGTGCAGTGATTTGCCAGAGTTTGTGTGTTCTCTCCCTGGTCGCTTCAACACTCTGCGGAGAAATCTCCTTTCACAAAAGAGCATTGCACGCGGCACGTCTTTTTAAAGATGCCTCGCCCGTGCACTTCTGGTTGCGGTCTATTTGTGTCTGACTCTGATGGGCACAATCGCTGTCTTGTGTGTCTGGGTGTTGAGCACGCTAAGGCAGCGTTTGTGGATGAGTCATGTTCCCATTGCGGGAACATGCCCATCGCACGGTTGAGATCGAGACTCAATGATCTTAATGTGAGAGTCCCCTCATCCGCACCCCGATCTACTGGTCCCGAGAGGGCTGGTACTTCGGCTGGCGGCCAGGGTGATCTGAGGGTTACAGTGTGGAACAAAGCGCCGACTATTCCACGCTCCACACTGCCCTCTGTTCCCGTGCAACCCGCGAGTGTCCGCGTGGAAACCGCTGTACAGTCCTCTGACTTGCCGCGAGTTTCATTCGGCGCTCCAGAGGAGGACTCGATGTCGATCGCTGCATCACAAGGTGGGCAGGAGTCCTCGGGAAGTGAGGATTCGGCTGTGCTGCCACCCTCGGGTGTCCCAGCATTGCCCGAGTCTGATCCCGAGATGACGGCCATGCTTTCCCGGGCAGCCGCGGCGATCGGTCTTGAGTGGTCCCCGCCACCTGGGCCAGTTCGTTCGCGGCTGGACGATTGGTTTTTGGGTGCGGCTGCTGATCCGCGTCGGCAGCCAACCCCAATGCCTTTTTTCCCGGATGTGCATGAGGAGGTCACGAGGTCCTGGAAGGCACCATTGTCTTCCCGTGATCGTTCGGCGACCGCCTCCGCCTTGCCTCCCCTTGATCAGGCGGCTGCCAAAGGGTACACTGGGGTTCCCCAGGTTGAACGCTCTGTTGCGATGCAGTTGTGTCCTCAGAGTGCTTCTTCCCGCGGCGACCCAAAGCACCCCTCCAAGGCCTGTAGGTTCTCCTCCACCCTTGTGGCGAAGGCCTACAGAGCTGCGGGGCTGGCAGCCTCCTCACTGCATGCCATGGCGACACTCCAGGTCTACCAGGCCCAGATGTTGCGTGACATGCACGAGGGGAGGTCTGACCCAGCACTCTTTGATGAGTTGCGTGCCGCCACCGACCTTGCTCTCCGAGCGACGAAGGTGACCGCACGCTCGCTGGGTCAGGTGATGGCCACTTCGGTGGTCCGGGAGAGACACTTATGGCTAAACCTGGCTGATATGCGGGAGGCCGAGCGGACCCGGTTCCTCGACACCCCCATATCCCAGGCTGGCCTGTTCGGCGGCGCAGTCGAGGACTTTGCCCAGCAGTTCTCGACTGCCCAGAAGCAGACTGAGGCTTTAAAACACGTCCTGCCCCGGCGGCCCGCTGCTCCGGCAGCGCAGTCGTCGGCACAGGTGCCTCAGCCCGCTCGCCGCCGAGGGCGCCCTCCTGCGGTTCCCCCCCCTCCCGATCGGCCCCAGCAGTCCGCTGCTTCCGGGTCGCGTCGGCGAGGAGGCCGTAGGAAGGCGCCACAGCCCTCTCCCGCCCCGTGCCCCGCTAAACGCCAGGCTAAACGGCGCTCCTGAGACGGGCTGCTCAGAGATGGTGTTGAGTTCTGTTCAGGAGCCGGTTGCAGGGCCGCTCCTTCCCCCGGTGGAGGGCCGGGGGAGAATCCTTGGTTTTCCCATTCCCGCTGCTCGTCCCACGACGGGCAGCACCCTAAAATGGTTAAAGAAAGAACTCACTACCCCATCTCTGAGCACACGGAGTGTGCGGATGAGAGCACGCGCCGCCCACGGGCCACGCTCCTCTCATCCCCCTCTGTCGCCAGACCCCTGCCAGAGCACGCCCCCGTGGGACGCTGGTCCTCCCCTGGCCTCCTCTGGCAGGACGCGGATAATGACCGTGCCCCCGCACCGGGCCGCTATGCCACCCACGTCTGGGCCGGTCATTCCGCTTCGCTGCACCCCCGACGGAACGTCTGTGGTTCGTATGACCCCGCTGGTGCACTTTCTGGAAGCCTGGCTAGAGCTTCCCAGACTGTCCCGCTGGGTCGCGAGAACCATCAGGCTCGGCTACGCGATTCAGTTCGCGCGATCTCCTCCCCGCTACAGAGGAGTCCGCTTCACTATGGTCGGTGGCAATGCCCCTGTCATGAGAGCGGAGGTCGCCACCCTACTGGCGAAGGGTGCGATCGAGATTGTCCCTCCAGCCGAGATGAGGTCCGGCTTCTACAGCCCTTACTTCATTGTTCCGAAGAAATCGGGTGGGTTACGACCGATCCTGGACCTGCGCGTCCTGAACCGCTCCCTTCACAGGCTGCCGTTCAAGATGCTCACGGCCAAACGCATTTTCGAGTGTGTGCGGCCACAGGATTGGTTTGCAGCGATCGACCTGAAGGACGCCTACTTCCATGTCTCCATTTTACCTCGACACAGACCGTTTCTACGGTTTGCTTTCGAGGGGCGGGCATACCAGTACGCGGTTCTCCCTTTCGGGCTAGCCCTGTCTCCTCGCGTCTTTACGAAGGTCGTCGAGGCAGCCCTTGTTCCCCTCCGGGAACACGGGGTTCGCATCCTGAACTATCTCGACGACTGGCTGATCCTAGCTCACTCTCGAGACCAGGTTTGCGAACACAGGGATCTTGTGCTCCGGCACCTAGCTCGTCTGGGCCTTCGGGTCAACTGGGAGAAGAGCAAACTCTGCCCAGTGCAGAGGATCTCTTTTCTCGGTATGGAAATCGACTCGGTCGCCATGTGCGCGCAGCTTACGAGCGAGCGCGCGCAGTCACTGCTGACTTGTCTTCGCCAGTTCGAGGGCAAGAGTGCGGTCCCACTGAAACTTTTTCAGAGGCTCCTGGGGCATATGGCATCCGCAGCCGCAGTAACGCCGCTCGGATTGCTTCATATGAGACCGCTTCAGCTGTGGCTTCGCGATCGAGTCCCGAGGTGGGCATGGCAACACGGCAAGCTCCGGGTCCCAGTGACTCCGGCCTGCCGTCAGACCTTCACCCCGTGGTCGAACCTCAGCTTTCTACGGGCCGGAGTGCCCTTAGAACGAGTTTCCCGGCATGTTGTTGTCACAACAGATGCCTCCACCACGGGCTGGGGCGCCATGTGCAATGGTCATGCTGCCGCGGGCTCCTGGACAGGACCCCAGCGCCTTTGGCATGTCAATTGCCTCGAGTTGCTGGCTGTACGTCTCGCCCTGCACCGTTTCCATGCGTTGCTCAGGGGTCAGCACGTACTAGTCCGATCAGACAATACCGCAACAGTAGCGTACATCAACCATCAAGGTGGTCTACGCTCCCGCCGTATGTCGCAACTCGCCCGCCACCTCCTTATATGGAGTCAGAAGCATCTGAGGTCGCTTCGAGCCATTTATATCCCGGGACACCTGAACCAGGCGGCCGACGAGCTGTCTCGAGTTCAGCCTCTCGCTGGAGAATGGCGACTCCATCCCCGGACGGTTCAGCTGATTTGGGATCAGTTCGGCGACGCACAGGTAGACCTGTTTGCCTCCCACGACTCGTCCCATTGCGACCTGTTTTATTCCCTGACCGAGGGCACGCTCGGCACGGATGCACTGGCGCACAGCTGGCCGAGGGGCCTACGCAAGTATGCGTTTCCCCCAGTGAGCCTTCTTGCGCGGACCCTGCGCAAGATCAGGGAGGACAAGGAGCAGGTTATATTGGTTGCCCCATTCTGGCCCAGCCACACCTGGTTCTCAGAACTCGTACTCCTTGCGACAGCACCTCCCTGGCCAATTCCTCTGAGGAAGGACCTCCTTTCTCAGGGACGGGGCACCCTTTGGCACCCTCGTCCCGGTCTTTGGAACCTCCACGTGTGGCTTCTGGACGGGACGAGGTAGGTTTGAGTACCCTACCACCAGCGGTGGTGGCTACCATCACTTCCGCTAGAGCATCGTCCACGAGACATGCCTATGCGTTGAAGTGGAACCTCTTCGTCAACTGGTGTTCTTCCAAACAGCAAGAACCCACGAAATGCCCGATCAGTGTCGTGCTTTCCTTCCTGCAAGAAGGGTTGGAGCGAAGGCTGTCTCCCTCCACCCTGAAAGTGTATGTTGCCGCCATTGCCGCACATCACGATGCAGTTGAAGGTAAGTCTCTGGGGAAGCATGACCTGATCATCAGGTTCCTGAGGGGAGCGAGGAGACTAAATCCTTCTCGTCCTCCCCTCGTACCCTCTTGGGACCTCTCAGTGGTTCTAACTGCCCTGCAGAGCGCTCCATTTGAGCCTTTGCAATCCGTGGAGCTTAAGTTCCTGTCTATGAAGACAGCGCTCCTGGTTGCATTGGCCTCCATCAAGAGGGTAGGGGACCTGCAGGCATTTTCGGTTGACGAAGCGTGCCTGGAATTCGGGCCGGCTAACTCTCACGTGATCCTGAGACCCCGGCTTGGATATGTGCCCAAGGTTCCTACCACACCCTTTCGAGATCAGGTAGTGAACCTGCAAGCGCTGCCCTTGGAGGAGGCAGACCCAGCCTTGGCACTGCTCTGTCCAGTACGCGCCCTTCGTGCTTACGTAGACAGAACGCAGTGTTTCAGGACCTCAGACCAGCTCTTTGTCTGTTATGGTGGGAAGCTGAAGGGAAAGGCTCTCTCCAAACAAAGGTTGTCTCACTGGATAGTGGACGCCATTGCTTTGGCATACCAGCAGCAAGGTCGACCGTGCCCCCTTGGTGTGACGGCCCACTCCACTCGGAGTGTGGCCTCCTCTTGGGCTCGAGCGCATGGCGCCTCGCTAACAGACATCTGCAGAGCTGCAGGCTGGGCGACACCTAACACGTTTGCGAGATTTTACAATCTCCGAGTAGAGCCAGTTTCTTCTCATGTACTCGCTTCAACTAGCCGGTACTAGATTCTGCTCAGGTGTCTTCGCTTGCTCGCCATTCCTCTCCACGGACGGGATACGTGCGATATTCTCCTCAGGTGAGCTTCATAAGCCCTGAGTCTCCTCCAGCACTGACGACGTCAGCGCCAGAGTTATGCCACGGGCAGCTTTCGCGCTTGGCTAGGTGCCTCCATGTGCATGGTTCCCTTCGGTGACCCCCACATGTGTTTTCCACTGTAAGCCTCCTTGAGCATGTGTCTTTCCCTTGGCAAGCCACCTTGCCACCCCTGGGGTTGAAATATTCCACCTGCGGCTGGACACCCCAGTGTTACTCCGTATGCAGCCCTTCGGGGTCATATGTGTATTCCAAGTCCCCCCCTTCGGGTTGGGCATGATTGCATATTTCCACCGGATATGCTTCCCAGTGTACCTTGGTATTCCTGTGTTAAGTAGGACTCCTTCGTCCGTGCTAGTTTCACGACAGGGAGCTCAGACTTACGCAGGGCACTGGTAGACAGTCGAGAGGTGGCGTGATTATACGGGAACCCCATTCGTCGTCATCCGACGTAACTCGGAGTGACAACGAAAGGGAACGTCTCGGTTACGTATGTAACCCTCGTTCCCTGAGTAGGGAACGGAGACGTTACGTCTCCCTGCCACTTCCGCTGTACCGCTGGAACGCCTGAGTTCAGTCTCGGCTCCTCAGCGAAGACATATCTGCATGTTGCCAGCGACTTCCTTATATACCCCCAGGGTGGGGCGGAGTTACGCTATGCAAATTCCGCAGACCCATGGCATTTTCTTTGCCATTGGCTCGTGTTTGAATACTCGAAGATGATAGGATTTCTAAGCGAAACCCCATTCGTCGTCATCCGACGTAACGTCTCCGTTCCCTACTCAGGGAACGAGGGTTACATACGTAACCGAGACGTTTCTTGAGCAAAAAAAAAAAAAAAAATCACAATGATTTCTCAATCAGGCTGATGCTGAAAATTCAGCTTTGCCATCACATGAACAAATTACATTTTTAAATATATTAAAATAGAAAACAGTATTGATGAGCATAAGAGACTTCTTTCATAAACATAAAAATAAAAAATGTACCAACCCCAAAGTTTTGAATGTAACTGTATATCTGCAGATTATGTTCGTTCTGCGTCATAGAACTTGCATTCCACAGGAGTGGCACGACTCTGACGTGTCGACATAATTGTATTGTGCTGCAGGTTATTTAAATTCTGTCAGGTTTATTGAGTAATCTGCAACATGTTAAAGAACTCAAAAGTCAAGCATTACAGCATCTCTTGTGTTTGAAAGTGAAGACACAATCACTTGGGTTTGCCCTGCGTGTACTGACATAGTCAAACTCCTGCAAGTGAGAGTGTGTGTGTGTGTGTGTGTGTGTGTGTGTGTGTGTGTGTGTGTGTGTGTGTGTGTGTGTCAGTGCATGTATATAAATGAGTGTCAGATATGCCTGGACTTTACCGTTGGCCAAATAAACACCTCTCGTTTGGCCATTCCTATGCTGGCTGGAGAGACGAGCCAGAGGAAGCCACACACAATGGAGGCCTGCGCATGAGAGCGCATACAAGAAAGTTTTCCCAGACACACTTGCACACACACACACACACACACACACACACACACACACACACACACACACACACACACACACAAAATCATTTTGACACTTTGACTTCTATGCATTATGCACACATAACCACAATACACTACATCCAAACCGATAAAGCAGTCAAACGACTGCTGTTCATTTACAGACCACAACAATTTCCAGAAGTACATAGTGTACGTAACATAAACCACCAAGGAAGAAGGAAATTCTTCAGGTCCAGAGAGGTAAGAGTCATCCTATATGTGTGTGTACATCTCGGGAATAAAGGCTTGCATGAGAATTGATGGAAATGCACGCTGTGACAGGAGTTCTGGCACCGGGAGCAGCAGCTTCTTTAAACAACAAACATATGTGGTCACACCCTCAATCATCTATGATATTTCTGATCCAAAGTCATGTATTCATAACCAGCAAACATTTCATTCAGCTCTCGGTGGACAATGTGGGTAAAAGGTGGCGCAAATGACGCCAGTGTGTGTGTGTGTGTGTGTGTCTGTGTGGACACATGAGCTTGTGTAGGTGTCATCTCTTTCATCGGTAACACTTTATAATACTGGTGCATTCATGCTTAACTAATGCACAGATAATCACGTTATGACTCATGAAGAACTAAACCATTAATTCATGAATACAGCATCAACAACTAATAAAGAGACTATATGATTATTAGATTAAGTAATATAATTAATTGTAACTAATTAAATGTGTCATAGTATTATTTTTTTAATAACTAATAATTAACTAATAGTGTAAATTAATGTGCTAAACTACTAGTTTAAACTAGCCTGCAAGCCAGACCTACATCAAGATGTTGGGTCTGGTAACTCACCATAGACGCGGTTTAATCCGAGGGGCAGGATTAACGGCTGTCTTTCAAATTCCCTTCACCCAACCAGAGCGTTTTCCCAACAGCGGAGCTAACGTTAGTTGATAGATTCAACTTTTGAATCTGGCCGGCAAAACTACGAACACATTTTCCTTTTTTTAAGAATGACTTAAGTGCTGTTCTATGCTCTTTTCTCAAAGAAAAACCTAACTCCAAGTCCTCCAGAGTCGCGGACAAAGCCGATTCGAAAGACTGTTTGCCAGCAGCCGCCATTCTTTGTTTTCAAGTGGCAGGTAACCGTCGCAACTCTGTCATCATTATGTTAAGCCCGCCCTGCCTACTCTATACACAACGTGATTGGCCTGACCCAATTTAGGTTTTTGCAGCTCGAAAGTCAATAGAGAGTTGCTAGACTGCCCTGGCTGCAAAATACATTTTGCTGCCGCTAGGGTGCGTCTAGATTTCTAGGCTAAGTTTAAACTACTAGCAACTACAACTGACTTTTAGCCACAGCCTTAAGGCCCTTTCACACTGAATGTTAAACCAGTTCACAAACCATTTTAACATTATTTCTTTCATACATGAGCAGAAGGTCTTGGTGAGAATTAGCAGAGGTTTAGATGCTGATGCTTTATTGAAAATACTAACTTTGTATTTACCACTATGGTGTTTAGAGTTTGCTTTAGTTGGGCTTTTGGCCCTTGATTTTATAGTTTTTCTCTGGCTGCTGTAACTGAGTTCATAAAGCACATCTGTTATGGCAAGAAGAAGCCAAGAAGAAATGGATTGGGTGTTTTTGGCATTGTTGTGATGATGCCATTATCATCATGGACTCATAACTTACACTGATCTCATCCAGTGTCTAATCTTTGGTTATATGACATCCAGCATTGTTTCAATAATCAGTTATTTAGAAGGATAATAAAAACATAGTGCATAAAATATTTTGAACTCCTGCATCACTTAGACACACAGAGACATCAACAATCAACATATGATCCACAACAATAGTGAGAAAAAGTTTAATTTCGCAATGCATGCTGGGTGCCAGCATAGTACAAAACTCCCAGCATGCACTGCAACATGAATAAATTATGCAATCCATGGGTTGTAGGCTGTTTTGTAATGTTCAGTGTTTATCTATTTTTATAAATAAATAATATCTTGTTGAGACTCATATGCTGACCAATTGCTGTTGGAACCCTTACTGTAGTTTCACAGTGGTGGTAATGTAAATTTTAAGTGTGTTAATGTTACACGTTTGATAAGGGATTAGACACTGGTTGAGATCAGTGAATCAAGACATACATGATGATTACATTATCATCAATACATAACCAGCATTCACTGATCATCAACATATTTAGTTTTTTACGGTAACAACTGTGCCCTGTAAACACATCTAAAGCAGCCAGACAAAAAAAAAGAAAAAAAAAAAGATGATGTATAAAAGTCAAGGGTCAAGAGCCCAACTAAAGCAAACACTGATCTTCATAATGGTAATTCAAACAAAACAATTTATATTAAACATCAATATCTAAACATCTGTTAATTCTCAATACGAGCTTCTGTAGACGTATGACAGAAATAAAGTCAAACTGGTTAGTGATAAGTGTAATAAAGTGCAATGGCTGGAAGTCATGGCTGTTTCTGCTTCTATTCTCTTTTTTTCTGTTAATGTTGTGTCTCTTTTCTTCAGTGATTCTGCTTGTTAACAGTAGGTGTTCATGACTAATGCATCAATATTTAATGCAACTATCTATTTAACATCTAATGCAACTATCACTTACATATTCACTTAATTATCTCAACTGTAACAATAGAAGAGAGACAAGGTCTGGACGCAATGCAGGGGTTTATTCAACAGAAAGATACTCAGATAAGACACTTCAAGTAATGAATCAATGTAACAAATAAGTATATCAGAATGTAAAAACATAACAAAGAGTAACTCAAGTCTCTGTGGGGTGTGCTGAAATCAGAAGCAATAAAGTAAACAGGTACTGGAATGTTCTTCAGAAACGGTTGAGCAATGATACCCAGAATTCAAACCGACATCTCATCAAACAGGCATGTTAGTCTTCAAATGCATGTAACAGTCTCAGAAACAAAGGGATTCACATTGAAGATACAGGGAAGTAAATCCACAGAATAGTCCAACCAGAGAGAATTTCTACACAGCAAAACGGTTAAGGTACAACATACGAGACCAGACCAAGACTAATTGGTTAGCAGGTTCTTATATTGCTTGAGCAGGGTGATTAAGGTGATAGCATTTAGGTGAGTCCAATCAGGACTCCGGAGAGTGAGAGTGGGAGAATGAGTGCAGCGATGAGGGTGAAACCAGTGCCACCATAACAGCAACACTGAGTCATTGTATGTCTTACTCTGTGGACAACTACAGGAGTTTCCTGTGGGGTTGAAAGGATTAAAGGTGTAAGATTAAAAAGACACACCCACAAAATGTATTTTAACAGTAATAAACTGTACATTAAGTTTACGGCAAACAAACTGTAGAAAAACAGTAGGGTACAACTGGGCTAAAGGCTCCACGGGGTAAAAGCCCAAGTATAGAGGCTTGTTCGACTTTATGCAGCTCTGCGCACACCGATCGGCGGTTGACTTGAAGCAGTGCATGCTGGTTAGAAATGTTTGTTCAACTTGAGACAGTGCTGACGCCATGTGACTGTGACATATGGCATCAAAGTACCACGAGAGCGATTCGAGAGCAGCCGGAGAACTCAGCCAGCATAGTTTCTCAAGAGCGGCTGCACAAGCTCTGATTACGACACAGCTGTTCCACGATTGGCAACGACAACGATCAGGTGTGTTTCGTGTTTATTCTAACACCTTTAGTTTCGCTAATGCTCACAAATCTTTTTTTTTTTTCTTTTTTTTACAGTACACAGTCTTTTCATGTTGTTGCGATGTTATATTGTGTCATGTTTATCAAAATAAAACTGATAAAAAAAACGTAGACCCCACTTCATTGATAGTATAGGCTTATGTTGAACTTTTTTCTTGTACAACCAGATGCTGTATTAAGCATGTCTCTGAAACATCTGTGTACTTGGCAAATATTGCATTTATTTCACTTCAGCTGTAAACACAGTGCGAGAGTCACTACTGGAAGCTGAAAGTGTCCGACTTCACGTCTCTGTTTTCAGCTCCTCCCCACGCAACTCTCACCGATCGGATACATCCAGCCGCACACGCCTAAAGTCTCTGCAGGAGAGTAATAGGAGTTACCAGATCAGTGGGCGAGGCCATAAACAGAGGGGTGTTTTTGACCGAGTTACCTGATTTGCCCACATCGCAGTTAGGGTAGGGCTTAAGGGTGGGGTCGGGTGAAGGGCATACTTTTCATTGCATGATTTATAAACACCCACCTGTTTGAAAACACCCAGACATTTAGAAACGCCCACTTTTGTATCGCAGAGACCCCAAACTCGGTAAAAGGCTCCTTTGATTTTATTTTCCTCTAAATCACTAAATCACGGCGCAAAAACTTGCCGCAGCACTTTACAAAACATCTGGATGCACGTTGATTTTTGATCACGGGAAGCAGCTTGATTGTTTGCTAATTTGATCTAATATGTTATGGGTTTTTTTTTTGTTGTTGTTGTAGATTTAAGTAGCAAATGAAACGAGAATCGCTAAAATGTCTTGTTAATGATTTTTAGTTTTGTTCAAGCTAATTGAAGCAACACTTTTTAAATAACGGAAGGATATGTAAAAGTATGGTATTTGGGGTAAAAGGCAGCCCCGCTGTTGGGGCGAAAGGTATAATAATTAACATGATAATAAATATCAGGGTGACTTTTCCATCTGTTGACATGACATGGTTAGATTCAGATGGTAAATACATTAATTTGGGTGTCCACCTTAAAGATAATCACCACATTTATAATGAAACCATGCATTTGAAATATGATATTAATCATGCCATACAATAAAATATGATTTAATGTTAAATCTAAATTAAATTATTATGGCATCTCATTCAATGCTTTTAGAATTTTTACTTTTTTAAATAATTGTTTATGTATTTTTAAATTATATATTTATATTAACATATTTTGATGACAGTATATTAATGAACAAAAATGAATTCTTTTATTAATCAAAATAAACAGAAAATAGTGCAAACTTTGCTAAAGTGGTTGTTTTGAACAAGTATTAACTAAGACATTATTAAAAACATATTAATTTAGCCAAATTATTCGTATAAATACTGTGTTCCTTTTGCCCCGTGCAGGTGAGCTTTGCCCTCCTTGCCACATCATACATTTATAAGATTTTTAAACAAAATAAACCACTTTCATAATTTATTTTCACACAAAATCTGTTGCTCCATAAATGTTCAATACAATTTTTTTATTTTTTTTTGCAATCATATGGGTTTATTTTTTCTAAAGGTTCAAAACTGTTGTCAGTAGCATACTCTGTTGTAATTTTTACCATAAAATAAAGAAAAGAAAAAACAGCAATGTACTGTAAAACCGAACAGCCAAATTTACAAAATGAAACAAGTTAATTTCACTCAAATATTAAAGTTCTTTGCACTTAGTAATACAAATGTTATATGACCACAATAAAATAGAGTAAATGCTGAAATAAAGTGTTATTTTGTGTGTTTTTGCACAAGATGATATAGGGGAGATCTGTTAGTGTTTATTGTTCTGTTGCGATGTAAAGGGTTTCGGTTGTCTTGAGTTTTGTGGGTCACCATTGTGCTAAAGAGCAGAGCCTGTGCTTCAGTCCATGGACAAGACCAAGAAACATTGATAATATGCCACATGTTGCTTTATTTCAAAGTCAGTAACTGTGTAGTTGCTGATGCAGAGAAAATCCCTTTCTAGTTAATTCGTTAACTTGATGTTTTAAGACTTTGTTTAATTCAGTAGCTTTTACTTTAAGAAATATTATTTTTAAGTATATTATATTTTAAGTTCACAGTAATAACATTACTAGCACATTATTAGTTTATAAACTTAAATGCCAGTTGGCCAATTTAAGGTAGTCAGTTTTATGCAAATGAAATGAGTTAACTCGAGTTTTAATGTAGTGTATGGTATCTTTACAGTAATATACTGTAAAGTATAGTACAGTAAAGAACTGTACAATTAACAGAAAATTACTGGAAACAGTTTTGCCAGTATTTTACCATTAATTTACAGGACAACTTTTTACAGTGCAGACAACTGGAAATTAAAGAGCATGGCTTTGACCAATTGTGTTAACTAATGCATTAATTTACCATATTAGTTAATACTATATGTTATTAGGGATTAATAGATAATGACACATTTAATTCATATTCTTATATTTCCTAATATATTAAAGGAGTAGTTCACTTTAAAATGGTCATGTGTGTGATATGTGGTGATGTGAAACACAGGCGCGCTACGCAAAAACACTACGTGAAAAGACTCGAGGCTTTAAGATTTATAAGATCTATAATCTTAACCCTCTCAGGCTCAAATTAAGTTTTAGTAACAGGAAAAATCTGATATTTGGGGAAAATTATCATATGGGGTAGTACAATAGAATCCTGACTTTTTTTTTTAGAGAGACCTTCACATGCAAGGCGTTCTGGGATGTTGCAGATTTGCAACATTGGCC
This sequence comes from Scardinius erythrophthalmus, assembly GCF_964197995.2. Lineage (NCBI taxonomy): Eukaryota > Metazoa > Chordata > Actinopteri > Cypriniformes > Leuciscidae > Scardinius > Scardinius erythrophthalmus. The sequence continues at coordinate 31,406,504 of NC_138231.1, forward strand.
CATTGTGGTAATTAGACACTGACGACTGAATATGATATGAACAATAACTTTTTATATACAACTTTTCAAACAATGTAACAAAGTGCCCCCCCCCGAGCCAACAAAGAGCCCCCCCGGAGGCAGAGGAAACCCCCAGCAGCCGACACAGACCCCCCACCCCGAGGACCCGCACCCCCACCCCCCCCCAGACGAAACACCAAGCCCAAAGCGGCACCCCGACCAGCCCATGGACAAATTCGTGCCCGAACACACCTCCCACCAATCCAACCCGCACGCAGCCACGAAGAACGGCCCAGAACCGAAAACAACCCCCTCCGAAACAGAGCAACCCACCGGTCCACACACCCCGACGACCGCAGCACGCACGCCACCGCACCGCACGCACCGGCAGACGGCAACCCGCCACGACCCAACCGCGACAGCCACGGGACGCAAGCGACCCGACAATCCGCGCACACACATCCACACGAACGACAACACCAATGCGAAGCAAAAGGGCGAGCCCGGACACGATCCACCACTCAAGGCGCGCCCAGCTCCCGAGAAAATCCGCGCCAACCGCCCAAAGGCTGAACCAGAAGAAAACCACCCCACCGCAGACGATCCCCCTCAAAGGAAAGACCGGAACGAAACAGCACACCAAGAACAAGCCGCACAAATGGGGAACCAAGGCCCCCACCCGTGCAGGTGACACCGGACCAGTCCACGACCCCGAAGCACACACCGGAAAAGGGACCGCGACCAACGAGCGCGGACCCGGCGCCGCCGGCAAAGCAACACACTGCCAACAACAACATGTTGAAAATCCAACATCCCAAATCCCCACCGAGCAGGGCACGCCCCCAAGCCACCCCGCCACGTGGCACCCCAAGAAACAGCCCCTGTCTCCTGCAAATAAACAGTAGGAAAAGAGGACGACCATCATTGGAAAATGATCCAACGTCCCATCAAGCTGCCCCACCTCCACCTCCACTTCAGAGGATCTCTGCACCATCGGTTGATGTCAGATTAGACCGATGCGATCATTTCCCCACCATGCTGAGAAACGTGGACGATGCAGACTGTGCAAGAATGGCTACACGCAAATGGCCTGCCTGAAGTGCAAAGTACTTCTGTGCTTTACAAAAGACAAAAACTGTCTCCTGGAGCACCACACGACAAAGCGACCCAGAAACACGCCCCACTCAGCGAGGACCCGAGACACCGGACCCCCAACACACTGCTACCAACAACGTGCCACTCCACCGGCAACACCAAGTCCACGCCCCCCCCCCCCCCCAGTGCACACCCCAAAGCCACAGACCAGTCCAGCGACACCCGCATGAGCAAAGACCCCGACCCCCCACCCACGCGGCCCGCCCCCGACACACTGCCCCACTCCAATCCCTCCCCCGAAGGGGACCATCCGCCCACCAACGGAGCGCCCCCCCCCCGCCCCCCCGGCCCAACCCCCAAACAACCGGCACGGACCCCCCCAAGAACCGGACGCAACCCGAACAACGGACCGCATCCAGGCCCCCGCCCCACACCGGCACCGCCGCCCACGTGGATGCATGCACGCAGACCAACAAATCGCCCACGTCCCACGACTGCTGCAACCGGGCCGCCACCCGCCAGCGCACGCGGCACGACGGCACACGCACCACGGCCACCAAGACGCGCAAACCAATGAACCGCTCCACCCCAGAAGGGGCCGCCCCCAGCTCCGGGCCACCCCTAACAACTGCACACAAGCCAGACCGGCGAGAAACACACCCAAACACAGACCCGTCCACGAACCGATCAAAACACCACCCCGGACCCGGCACCCCGTCCGGGGGAGGCGAGAATGCAGGCCCCCGGAACGAAGAGCCCATGCCAGCCGCCGGGGGCCCCTCCCGCCCCCAAGAAAACCCCCCGCCGACCGGAGCCGGGCCCGGCCGAGGCCCACCGCCATCCGGGACCCCAGTGCCACCGCCCGCATGCATGCCACGAATTTCAACATCAAGGTGGTTGAGATTAGCTTTTGGTATTGCTGCCAGTGGCTTATCATCATCAAAGCTGGAGTCAGACTCGTATGCTTCAGGAGATTCTGATTCGCAAATGTACTCAATGACTTCCCTGGCTGAGTAAAACTTTCGTCTGCCTGCCATTACACTCTGCAAATCCTGCATAGAGAGTATTCTGTTAGGTAGTTTGCCAAAAAATGCTTTGACACAATGATCTGTACTAATAAAAGTGCCATGGAATTTAGGCTACATCAGTTTTCCTCACTGCACAGTCAAATGAACATGGTATTGTGCCATTGCTTTTGATCAAATCTGCCTCTGATTGTTTGTAACTTCACTCCAAATTATTACATTTTCCATATGATATACCCTCAGTGACACCTCAAAGTAATACGTAAACACTGGTGATAGGAAAATAACCCTAGCATAAACTGTTGCTCAAAATATAGGCAAACTAGTAGATAAAGCATGTGGTATCCAGTGGTACCTATCTGGCCACACGTTGCAAATCTGCAACGTTGAAATAGAGCTGCACCAGGGGAAAAATCCAGAAGAGATAAAATCTACTAATTGGCATTTTACTGTGTCTATATACACTTATGATTCTTCTTATGCAATTTTAGTTTCAAATTAATGGAGGTTGATAGTGATACTTGCACGAAATTGATGCCAAGAAAATCAGTTTCAGGGAACCCATGGAAACAGACATGTTGGAAGTGAGATCTACACTGCCATCTGGTGAGCAAGTGGGAAACTGTTTGTTGCTAATGGACAACCAAGTCCTGCAGTGGTACTTCTGAGTAAAAAAAACTCATAAAATATGTATCTGGAGTAATAAGGTAGTTAGATTTTAACTGTTGCAAATCAGCAACACCTGCCTTGAGAGGGTTAAGATTGAGCCACTGGAGTCACTTGGACTATATTAAAGGAGAACTCCGGTCAATTTTAACATTGAGCTCATTTTTTTGTACATTTGGAGTGCTGTCAATACAGAGAACAACGACAAAAATCGGTGTTGCCTACACCGAGTTATTCTATTTTTAAAATTTGCACCCTGTTGACTTCAATAGGGCAAGTACTAAACCTGCTTTTAGGCTCTTAACATCCTTGATGTGTCATTACAAGTGCACAGAAAATGTGAGTGATTCCTTCTGAGTGAACACGAGTGGATCTGACTGCTGTAGATGTGAAAGATATGTATAAAAATGATGTTATTTAAGCCAGCGCAAATACCTGTTTACATCCTGTTTTTCGGTTGAAGTCCAAAGTAATCGATTGCCGAGTTCACGCGCATAGGTTTAGTTACCTATGATCACGCGCGTGAACTCGGCAATCGACTACTTTGGACTTCAACCGAAAAACAGGATGTAAACAGGTATTTGCGCTGGCTTAAATAACATAATTTTTATACATATCTTTCACATCTACTGCAGTCAGATCCACTCGTGTTCACTCAGAAGGAATCACTCACATTTTCTGTGCACTTGTAATGACACATCAAGGATGATAAGAGCCTAAAAGCAGGTTTAGTACTTGCCCTATTGAAGTCAACAGGGTGCAAATTTTAAAAATAGAATAACTCGGTGTAGGCAACACCGATTTGTGTCGTTGTTCTCTGTATTGACAGCACTCCAAATGTACAATAAAATGAGCTCAATGTTAAAATTGACCGGAGTTCTCCTTTAACAATGTCTTTTAATACATTTTCTGGGCCAGCGAGTTATAGTGTCCATAAGCCTGTGGAGGAGTGATCCAGCACTCAGATTTCATCAAAAATATTTGTGTTCCGAAGATGAACGAAAGCCTTACAGGGTTGGAACAACATGAGGGTGAGTAATTACTGACAGAATTTTCATTTTTGGGTGAACTAACCCTTTAATAAACACCCTGATACTTCCAAGCTTTATAATGGCAGTGAATTGCAACCATCAGTTTGAAGCTCAAAAAAGAGCATCCATCCATTATATAGGAACTCCACACGGCTCCGGGGGATTAATAAAGGCCTTCTGAAGCAAAGGGATGAGTTTGTGTAAGAAAAATATTCATATTTAAAACTTTATAAAGTAAAATAACTTGCTTCCCGCCAAACGAACATACAGATTCGACTTAAGTCTAAGCGCAAATTATGCGAGTAATGCGACGTACTGCTGATATTTACGATATTACGCTGATATTTACCATTTGGCCGGAAGCTAGAATTTTACATTGTAGCGTGTTAAATATTAATATTTTTCTTACACAAACTCATCGATTTGCTTCAGACTACGTTTACACGTGGCCGGTTATTTTCATAAACGGACATTTCACCCTCTCCGTTTTCAGAAAAGTGTTCGTTTACACAAACCCGTGTATATGCCATCAAGAGCATGCCAAACCTGTAGGTGGCAGTGTAACGAGAAGCTCAAGCCCATGTTAGCCAATCAGAATCCCAAAAATATAGGTTGCACCTTTGACGCAGTGCAAGTTCTGTCGCATACTGTGACGTCGACTGCCTAAAACTCAGTTTTTCTCAGTTTACATGCAAATGTGCAAACAGAGTTTTCCCAAAATCTCCACTCTGGCCAGAGTTTTTAGAAAGAATCGTTTTCAGAGGCGAATTCTCCGTTTGCGTGTAAACGAGGGGCACAACCGAAGGGAAATGTCTCCGTTTTTCAAAATAACCATGTACGTGTAAACAGGGCCTCAGAAGGCCTTTATTAATTCCCCGGTGTCACAGAGTCACACCGTCACAGCCCCATCACTCAATCACCAGGACCTGCCCACTCGTTCACAATCACCAGAGTACTGACTCGCTGCTCCGTTCTCCTTTCACTCCTTGTCTTGTCTTGTTGCAGTGTACACTGCTTTATGTCAGACTCCTTACCAATCTACTCACCTGAGATCGTTTCCTGTCCGTCATCCTGATCCATATCACCTGTCTTTGTGTTCACTCGTCACCTGCACAGAGAATCCACTTCAGTCATCGCCAGCTAAGTCACCATTCTACAAGTCACCATCCTCTCACCATCATTTGGTTCCCGTTGTTCCACCACCAATCTGCGTTTAATAAACACTGTGTGCACCTAAACCTGTCTGTCTCCTCCTGTGTTTGTGACACCCAGAGCCATGTGGAGTTCTTTTATAATGGATGGATGCACTTTTTTTGAGCTTCAATCTTGTGGTTGCAATCCACTGCCATTATTAAAGGAACTGTATGTAAGATTGTGGCCAAAACTGGTACTGCAATCACTTTCAAATTACTGTAGAGCGGTGTATCCCCTGCCCCTCCCCCCTGACTTGAGGTTGCCAGTTAGGCAGCAGGATCCAGCAGGAACGTAGGCTGCTACAAGGAACTTCCAATGGCAAGTGACGAGTCCTACACAGTAAGTTTTTTTTCCTGTTAATTATGTTTATGCTTCATGAGAGATGTTTTGCGTATTTCGGATTCATAACGAGGTCTTTTAGGATTCGTAACGTTAGACATTTTTTATCCGACACGTTTGTAGCTGCAGCTGTGGTAACTAGAGCAGAGCTGGCAACCCGGATGCCGAAACACTACTGACTTCGTGATTGGTAGATTGGTGGAGGGTGGGGCATCAGGCCAAAACACAACATGACAACATCATCATCAGTTGAGGGCTGCAACTTCACTTTTAAATGACAATATCCTGGCCGGACTACTGTTGTCAGTGATGTAAGTATTTGAAATGAACATGATTTATTGATGTCTAGTGACATATCAGGGCCATTTTATGATTAATTGAGATACATTTCTTACATACAGTTCCTTTAAGCTTGGAAGCGCCTGGGTGTTTATTAATATAACTCTGATTGTATTCGTCTGAAAGAATAAAGTCATATATGGCTTGAGGGTGAGTAAATCATGGGCTAATTCTCATTTTAAAGTGAACTACTCTTTTAATTTTAGTTGCTGATGCAGTAATCATTAAGTAATGGTTTAGTTCTTCATGAGTCATACATTAACACATGATTATCTGTGCATTAGTTAAGCATGAATTAAAGCATATTAGTGCACCCATATTGTAAAGTGTTACCCTTTCATCTCAAATTTCAGTTCAAATGGTACAGTGGGAAGCTAAGAGGTCTCTAACTAAACTGAGTGATCTCTTCGTGTGTGTGTGTGTGTTGTACAGACATCTGAAAGGATTTAAGATGCACTAATCACTAGATTATCATCCTTAGCCCTGACTGACTGACCTAAAGAACATTCCACAATCATACTTTCCAAGAGGAGGAATGGGAAAAAAATGTGAAATATTTCCTCATATTACCATACTTAATCTCTCTGAATGAGCATGGGCTATTGATGGAGGTGCTGTTTTTTTAAGAATATGAAACTATTTTTAATTCTCAATTATCCTGACCACTGCAACTAAAGAGACAAACACAACAGACTCATTGGATAGATCATGTGCCTCTATATAAAGTAGGCTACCTACCAATATACTATTCACTACTTTTTCCAGCTAAAAAGAACACCAGTGGCAGTAAAGCACCAATTACTTTTATTCTGTATCAAACAAATCTGAATGCATTGGCAGATTATCAATTAACCCTTAAATGCATGAATGTTTCACCAATCATTATTACATATTCGGTATTAATATTTTGTGTCAAATGAAGGAGACGTTAAAATTCTGGACACTAAAGTAAAGAGATGGCCAAAACTAACAAAGTTCGGGAGGAACACATTCAAATAATCTATCCAATCAGCACAAGAGTAGGCTCACTTACGTTTCTCGACAGTTTTCTGCATCCCTCCGCCACCCCGACTCCTCTCTCGGCTGGTTTCTATTAACACTGGGTTTAAATTCCGAGCTCGGAGCCCTCTCCTCGGACAGCATTCCAAATACGAATACTCTTTTACTTTATCCCATTATTTGTAAGTGTGAACTCGTGAAAAATAACTCGTCGAATTTCTCTGAGTTTAGTTTTGGTGAATTCTGATTTGCAAATTGTGAAGCAACGTGAAGACGTGCAACTAATAGACCAGGTAGACACTGTAAAGTTTCAGGTGGGACAACCGCATTTAAATAGGCTGTGGGATGAATCCCCTAAATTATCATTACATATGTGTACGGAACACGACTCACTCTCGAAACTCCGATGATTGACAGCTTGGAAACAATAGCGCCGTTTTAGCTCCTCGTGTGTATTTAGGGTCCGTTATTGTCACCAAAGTAATTACAGCGACTCATTATTTTCAGCAAAATTCGGTTGTAGAATTAGGTAATCACTCCCCATTTTACTGAAATGTGTGTGTAGCCTAGACAACGCGATTTAGCACTAAAAATATGAGTTGTTGCTCCCTCCTTGCAGTTCCTCCAACCTTTTGAGGTTTAGGAAGCTTCTTCAGCACATCATTCAGTGGGACAGATCCCACATTTTCTTTGAATGCAAAGGTGGCTTTGTCTTTGCCAGTGCTCCCTCAGATTCTTCTAAGGAATCTTGCATTCATTTCATTGCCCTAAAGGCTCTCAACCAAGTAAGGGATAATGTATAGTGAGCCGGTTGTTATAGTGAATAACAACCCCTACAGGCTGAACGGGATCCCGACGCGAAGCGGAGGGATCTTGAATCAGCCTGAAGGGGTTGTTTTTCACTATAACAACCGGCTCACTATACATTATCCCGCTTATTACATGGCTACATACAAAATAAATAAATAATTTGACACAAATTATTTATTCAAAAAGGAGTTTATTGATTTAAAAACGATTGTATTGCTTCCGCTAAAGAAAATAGTCAGTTCCGCGTCCATAGCAACGCGCTGTTTTTCATGGCAACGGTCTGTTATACTTCGCAGCGGTCTGTTATCAAGAAATAACAGACCGCATTCTACATTGGAATTCAGCCAAGCCATGTAATAAGCTAATATAATGGTAGCTGTTGCATTTGGTCGCAAAATTCACAATGATAAAGTCATCAACTGACAGATCTGAGATGTCTGGTTCACGACTACTCTCATCCTGGGAGATATCACACTCAGAAGTGTCATCAAGTGGAATGGGAACATCACTCTCCTCAGAGCTGCTGTACACTGGGGTTTTCCTCTGGGTTTGTTTCATGTTGAATTTTACCTTGTTCTTTGATGTTGGTTACTTGTTTCCCTTTCAGTTTGTTTTTTCTCTTTTCATGTTCCATTTCTATTGGCTGCTTTTCAGGTGTATCAGTCAGGATACTTGTCTTCACCTGCTTTCTCTTTGTCTGTGCCCTAGGCTGCTGACTTTTGGGTAAGGGTAGAATTTCAGTGGGAGACACATATCCAGGGGAGGTGAGGAGTGAATCTGTCCCACATGTTGAAGAACATGCCTGTGAAGGCAACTCAGCAGAGGTGGAGGTTGTAGCCATGGGTGGATCTTCTTCAGAAGTAGACAGCACATCAGGGTTTGGCCTGTCTGACACCATGGATGGTTCAAACTCTGCATCAGAGAAAATATCTCTGTTGTAAGGAAAAATCCCTGTGGACCTGAAGAGATCCAGAAGAGATATTCTTCTCGTGGTTATAAAGGAGTAGAAGCATTGGATGGTCAGAGGAGCACTTGGTGTGCTGAACCAGATGTTCAAGGAACTCAGCAAAGGTGTCTTCATTGATCCAGACAGATCTGGTGGAGGAACCAATTGATCCTGGAGGTGCTCCTGTAATGAAATGGTTTTGTATCTAACCCTTGGGAAGATGAACATGGGAGGCACTGCATTCCCAGTAGCATTGACTGCACAGACCACAGTCACAAGCTCTCCTCTTTCGGCAGATGTGATGGCCCCCACTTGTTTCTTTCCCTTTTCCGCCACAACTTGTTTTAGTGTCTGCACTGTTGTGACACCTGTTTCATCAACATTATAAATCACTAGTGCAAAGTGCCCATGCAAAATCAGTTTTTGTGTGTGTTTTTAGTAATTGTTGGTTCGGTGTGTTTGAGTGTGTTTTTAGTAATTGTTGGTTCGGTGTGTTTGAGTGCTCATTGTTACAATTACACAGCAAAAGTTCAGTGACATTTTTATTTGTGCATGGTAGAAAGCAAATACTGACACTGACATAATGACACAATAAATATGGAAAATTGAACTATGTGATTGAGGGAGCAGGCTAACACAGTGAACTCCGAGAAAACGCTATGCTTGAGCAAACAGTTTGTGAATAGGCTACTACAAATGATGGCCGTGAAAGAGACTGTGTACGCATTGAATAGGAAATGTTTAGTTGGTGAATAGCATAGGCTACTATTACACAGTAGCGATAACGTTCAGTATATTCAGAAATAAACAGTGTAGCTGACTTACAGTTAACATCCACAAATGAATAAGCGCGACGATTCAGGGAGCAGGCTACAACACTACACTTGAGCAAACAGTTTGTTAATAGGCTACTACAAATGATGGCCGTGAATAAAATATAATATTCAGAAGTAAACAGTGTAGCTGACTTAATGTTTAGCTGACAGAGTGTTTATGTCAGAATGTTTATTTTTAAACCACAACCTTCTAAGTGCTTCTTTTACCGATATATTTAACGATATCTTTTGCATTTCTAATCCAAACAACGGCAATCAAATATAATCAAACTTGGCAATGCACTTACTCATGCCCGTAGCAAGACACCTGTCAAGTTTGAAATCCATCAGACTAATGGTTCGAGAGATATGCGAATAACAGACACACAGACAGACAGACAGACAGACAGATGTTTCTGTAATTTAAACCTATAAAACAAAGACAAGAGCCATGATGAAAAAAATCTTGCCATGATAGCTTTTATGCAATGTGTAATGTATGGTTAACAGTTGTGTAATAATGTATTCAAAACAATGTTATGCTTAAAACTTAACTTAACTCCAGTGCCTTAAGTTAGGGGTAAGTTGAACCACAGGTTCAATTTACCCCACATCATCTGGCTCACTTTGCCCCATAGTCACCATTTTGGTAAAAACGGCCTAGCTTAGCAATTCAGGCTAACCTTTAGCTTAATGATTCACATGGTTTTAGATGTTGACAAATCACCAACATGTACCATACACAATTTTAGACCTAGATAAATTTGCTTTGGCACTAGAGCTAGTATACCTGCAATGCAGAAAATTCACTTTAACAAGCAAAAAAGTGTTTTTTTTTTGTGAAAAAACAAAACTTATCTCTTGTCCCATGTGCTTCTCCTCTTCACAGCAAAATAGAAATGATGGAGTCTTCAGAATGTATGGTCACATGACACCAAATGTGCATAGTTGCCTAGAAACAGGGGGTGGGTCAACTTACCCACTTGCTCATCTTACCCCACTCTCCCCTACGCCTTATTTTAAAGTGTCCTTGTAACAGTGTAAATATACATTATACTGGGACGGATTATGGCGGTGATGTGCCCTAGGCACGGATGTCTCAAGGGCCCCCTTCACCACATTTTTTACATTTTTGCTAAATCGTACATATTTTACGAGTTGCCCAATTCGTATGAATTCATTCTGGGCACAGTATAAAATACCTGCTCTTCCTCTCTCATATCCATCTCCTTCTCTCTTTCTTCTCTCAATTTCTATATCTTGTATATCTTCCCTTCCCAAAGCTGAGCTTTGATTGATACAATCTTTGCAAACTGATTATTTCTGTCGGTCGCTTAAAACTTATATCTTAAAACAGTTGTTTTGCCTCTTATCTTGCACTGCATTCGGAGTTTTTTACACTGTTAAAGAGTTGGATTCCCATGCTAAACATGGACAAAGTTTCAAAAATTAAATTGTACGTTTGAAGGAGTATTTCTGTGCCAAAAATACTCCTTCCGGTTTGTCACAAGTTTCGGAACGTTTTTTTCAAGTATGAGCATGTGTGACGTCGGATGGGGCGGAATTTCCTTATACGGTCCTAAGGGCACTTCTCCCGGAAGGTCGCGAGCGCACCTGTAAACCAGAGCGAGAGAGTGAAAGCAGTACGCCCATCAAATCGCTGTGCTCGGCTTTAGGGAAGTCAGTGTCACCAAAGAAGTGGGTTTTTGGTTGCCAGGGCAAGACAACCCTGCACAGATTCCCAAAGAACCCAGCGTTAAGGGGACCAGTGGATGGGGTTTGTTTTTCCAGAGCATCAATGGAGTTGTGCAAGTGTTCTTGTTTGTTCCCTGCTTTTCGACGATGATCGTTTTATAAACAAGGCCCTGTTCGACGCCGGATTTGTAGATCGTCTAATGCTTAAGGATGGAGCAGTTCCAATGATAAAGGTTCACGGTCGTGCGTTGGAACCGCAGGCGGTGAGTAAAACTGCTTCAAATGTCTGTGTGTTGTTAGCTATCGGCGCGTAAGCACAGCTTTAGCTCCGCCCACACGGCACGACTCCAGCCGCTCGTTTTTTTCCGGAAAGAGATATGGAGATATGAAGGATGCAATACTACTCTATAGGTACTCAAGATTAACATGAGATTGACTGAAACTGAGTGTTTCACCCCCCCTTTAATTAAAAATTATCAGTAGTATTGTAAGAAAACACTCAATTTACCTGGTCAAAAACAGCTCTGTTTTCAGCACGCCGTTTAAGTGCATGTGTCTTTAAATGATAATGAGCTTTGCTCACCCCGCCCCTCTGTTCTGTGGGTACACTCCTGTTCGCAGGAGTGATGAGATAGTTAGTAGATTATGTTCGCTTAACGGTTGGCTGTCTCGGTGGTGTCCGCTTAATAATATAGAATTCATAGACAATTGGAAAAGTTTTTGGGGCAAACCTGACCTGTTAAAAAAAAAGAATGATGGTATTCATCCCTCCTGGGATGGTGCTGCTCTTCTCTCTAGTAATATGGCTCATAGTCTTAGAGCTCAAACATGACAATCTGGGGCTCAGGTCAGGAAGCAGACAGACTGGCTTAACCGACTGTCTGCTAGCGGCCTCACGTCACCAAGGTCAGATAAATCACATCACATAGAGCCTCTTTCACCTAGCTATCATCATATAGAGACTGTGTCTGGTCCCCGAATTTGGAAATCCAAAAAACGTTTAAACCCAACTAAGGTTAAAAATTTAATTGATGTTCAACAAATAAAAAACAGCTATAATACAGATGAGCAAATGCTAAAGCTTGGGTTGCTGAATATTCGATCGCTTACTTCAAAAGCACTCGTTGTTAACGATATGATTTCAGATTATAACCTAGATGTGCTGTGTTTGACAGAAACCTGGCTAAAACCAAACGATTACATTACTTTAAATGAATCAACCCCGCAAGATTACTGTTATAAACATGAGCCTCGTCTGAAACGCAAAGGGGGTGGTGTTGCTGTAATTTATAGTAATAGTTTCAAAACCACTAAGAAATCAAGTTTTAAATATAATTCTTTTGAAGCATTGGTGCTTAATGTAAAAATATATAGTATAAACGATAAATCACGTTTGAGATTTGTGCTGGCTACTGTATACAGGCCACCAGGGCACCATACAGACTTTATCAAAGAATTTGCGGACTTTCTATCAGAATTAATATTGACTGCAGATAAAGTACTAATTGTTGGTGATTTTAATATACACATCGATAATGAAAAAGATGCATTGGGATTGGCATTTAAAGACATTGTAAATTCAATTGGAGTTAGACAACACGTGTCAGGACCTACTCATCGTCGTAATCATACTCTAGATCTAATATTATCACACGGAATAGATGTGGATGCCGTTGAAATTCTGCAGCAGAGCGATGACATCTCAGATCATTACCTAGTCTCGTGTAATTTGCATTTAGCCAAGGCTGCAAAGCCGACTCCGTGTTTCAAATATGTGAGACCTATCACTTCTGCTACTAAAGATTGCTTTATTAATAATCTTCCTAATCAGTTTCATCATCTCAGCATCTCAGATAGCTTAGAAGAACTAGATATTACAACAGAAACGTTTAACTCTCTCTTTTCCAGCACTTTAGACACAGTTGCTCCGTTGCGCTTAAAGAAGATTAAAGAAAATAGTCCAACGCCGTGGTACAACGAGCACACTCGGGCCCTTAAGAGAGCAGCCAGAAAAATGGAGCGCAACTGGAAGAAAACAAAACTAGAGGTATTTCGCATTTCATGGAAAGAGAGCTCAATTACTTACAGAGAGGCTTTAAAAGCTGCTAGATCTGCTTATTTTTCAACCCTATTAGAAGAAAATAAACATAATCCTAGGTATTTATTTGAAACGGTGGCTAAACTAACGAAAAATAAAGCTTCAAGCACCGAAGTTTCCAAGCAACACAGCAGTAATGACTTTATGAACTTCTTCACTTATAAGATTGATAATATCAGGGACAAAATTATAACTATGCAACCGTCTACTACAGTATCACATCAGGCAGTGCATTGTAGTCTCCCTGAGGAAAAATTTGATTCATTCGTTGCTATAGGAGAGGAAGAATTTACTAAACTCATTAAATCATCTAAATCTACAACATGTATGTTAGACCCTATACCGACTAAGCTACTGAAAGAAATACTTCCAGAGGTCATAGATCCTCTTCTTAATATCAATTCGTCTTTGTCTCTAGGATACGTACCAAAAAACTTTAAGCTGGCTATGATTAAACCGCTTGTTAAAAAAACGCAACTTGATCCTTCAGAATTAGTCAATTACAGGCCGATCTCGAATCTACCTTTTCTGTCAAAGATATTAGAAAAGGCAGTATCCTCACAACTGTGTTCCTTTCTTGAAAGAAATGATATCTGCGAGGATTTCCAGTCCGGATTTAGACCGTACCATAGTACCGAAACAGCTCTCGTTAGAGTCACAAATGATTTGCTCTTATCATCCGATCGTGGTTGTATCTCTCTATTAGTGTTACTCGATCTTAGTGCTGCATTTGACACCATCGACCACAACGTTCTTTTAAATAGATTAGAACATTATGTTGGCATTACGGGAAATGCACTAGCATGGTTTAAATCATACTTATCTGACCGTTATCAGTTTGTAGCAGTAAATGATGAGATGTCTCATCGATCACAAGTTCAGTATGGCGTACCACAAGGCTCAGTACTAGGACCGCTGCTGTTCACTCTGTACATGCTACCCTTAGGAGATATCATTAGGAAACATGGAATTAGCTTTCACTGTTATGCCGACGATACTCAGCTCTATATTTCTTCAAAACCTAACGAAACTTATCAATTCACAAAATTAACGGAATGCATAGCGGATATAAAAAATTGGATGACTTGTAATTTCCTACTACTAAATTCTGAAAAAACAGAGTTTCTAATTATTGGACAAAAAACTTCCTCACGTAATAATCTAGAATACTGTCTAACACTTGATGGCTGCTCTGTTAAGTCTTCGTCGTCGGTTATGAACCTGGGTGTGCTCTTTGATACCAATCTTTCATTTGAAAGTCACGTGTCTAGTATCTGTAAAACTGCATTTTTCCATCTTAAAAATATATCTAAATTACGCCATATGCTCTCATTGACAAATGCGGAACAATTAGTTCATGCGTTCATGACCTCAAGGCTAGATTATTGTAATGCTCTACTGGGTGGTTGCCCTGCACGCTTAATAAACAAACTACAGCTGGTTCAAAACGCAGCAGCTCGAGTTCTTACCAGAACCAGGAAGTATGACCATATTAGCCCAGTTCTGTCAAAACTGCATTGGCTCCCTATTAAACATCGCATAAATTTTAAAATATTGCTGATTACTTACAAAGCACTGAATGGTTTAGCTCCGCAGTACTTGAGTGAGCTCTTAACGCATTATAGTCCGTCACGTCTATTACGATCTCAAAATTCCGGCCAGTTGATTATACCTAGAATATCAAAATCGACTGCTGGCGGTAGATCCTTTTCCTATTTAGCACCAAAACTCTGGAACAGTCTTCCTACCATTGTCCGGGAAGCAGACACACTCTGTTAGTTCAAAGCCAGATTAAAGACACATCTCTTTGACCTAGCTTTCACATAATACATTATAGACTTCTATAATTTAATGTTATGCTGCATAGATTAGGTCAGCCGGAACCGGGAACACTTCCCAAAAATCCTGATGTACTCGTTACATCATGAGAAGAATGGCATCTACGCTAATTTTAGTGTCTGTGTTTATCCCAAGGTTTTTCCTGCAGCCTGCCGGATCCAGGCCGTATCCAGATCTGACGAAGGACCTTCACCTGGACCGATGACAACGCAGTGCTGAAGTGCCAACTAGTCTCTCCCTATGGAGGATCCCACTACCACTCTACAGATAAGGCGTTGTCGGGAAAATTCGTCTCGCGGTCCTACCCCAAAGCAACAAATAAAATAAAATTCCTTATCAAAATTTATAAGGAAAGACAAGTATTTTGTTTAGGCTTGGCTTGTAGGGAATTCCAAACCTGCGTATATTCAAACGCACATAACTATAGAACCCATTCTAAATGCGCATGTGAACGCCATCAGCGTTTCTCACAGGTTCACGTTTAAAGTCTGTGTAGAGAGAATGGTGTCGTCTTAGCGGCCCCTAATTTAATAACAAATGATCATTGCGACGGAACCAAATCAATTAAAACTAACATTAGATGGAAATAACTTAACTCTGCTGTAAAGCCGAAACAATCTCTGTTACCTTAAATTATACGCTTATCTCTGTAAAGCTGCTTTGAGACAATCTACATTGTTAAAAGCGCTATATAAATGAAGATGACTTGACTTGACTTGTAACACAATAACCATAAGGTGTTGTTCATTATAAACGTGGGATTATGAATTATTTTGAGAACGTCGTATATAGAAAACATGCCGTAATGTACCCTGAGTGTAAACATTCATCGTGAAGCGTGCAGCAAGCGATTTGCAAAGATTAATATAAAGATTAATATAAAGATTAATAAAACGTTACACTTACTTCTTCTTCTGGAGGTGCAGCAGGAACACGAATAGTTGGTACCGATCCTTTTTTCAGGAGCAGCTTCTTAGCAAAACCAGCTTTATATTGACCTCGTTTATAAAGCAGTTTGGTGTGTGAAATGATTCGCGCAAACATGAAAGCATTGACGTTGATTGTGGGGAATATTCCCTTCGAAAACAAACTCATCCACTGCGTCTTCAGCGGTTCGGATTTAGGAACATCAAAAAGACTGCTGTGTTCCTTATTACTGTCACAGTGTCTGGTTTGTGTTCCCTGGGTGTCCACTAGAGGTCCTCTTCCCCATGGTGTCATCCACATTATGAACTGCATTCCCCACAATCCTTGTCTGTACTCATCACTGTTCATTGCACCCAGCTGTTCCCCATCATGATTGTTAGTTTCTGTGTGTATAAATACCCTGCCTGTTTAGTGTTTGTTACGGAGTCCTTGCATATTGTCCACACTTCTGAGGTCTGTGGTTCTAGCCTGTTTCTTGTTTCATTTATTTGTGTTTGGATTGATTATATGGACTTTGACCCCTGCCTGGATGACTACGATATTGGATTACCATTAATAAATAATTACATACTGCTATTGGATCTACTTTTCCTGTTTTCCCGTGTGTGTCCGTGACAAATACACCCAAGAACAGAACACCACAATCGCTTAGACGCCATTCTGCTCATAGACAGTGCTCCAGCGTATCAACAATGAGCGCACCTGTCCGTGCGGACTATGATTGACAGCTCGCTCACGAGCGAGGGCGGGTCTGTGTTGAAACGCTGCTGTCAATCAACAATCGTGGGAGGGCCGTCGATTTTGTGATGTCACAAAATCGAACGGCTTGATTTGAGATGAGGGGAAAACATATAAGAAGATTAAAAAAAAAACACTGGATGGATTTTTATCATTTTATGATGGTTGTGTACAGGCACTGCCAACACACATTTCAGTACAATCAACTTGTAAAAGTGCATGTACCATTATATGACCCCTTTAAAAGCCCTTTTGACTATCAGGAATTAACATAGTCAACAACGTCTTTCTGTCTAGTCGTAATTACATTTTGGATAGTTGGAATTGTTATTCAAGATATCTGTAACGTAATTGTGACTAGTTGAAACGACAGATAGAGATATCTGTAGGCTATGCAGTTTTGACTAGGCAAAACTGAATTACAGATATCTGCAATAAAGTAATTGAAAACGACATTCTATGGCAAGCCATTTTAACATTTAATCTTTAAAACCTACTAGTATCTATTTTCATGCTACTTTTTAGATACTAGTATCTATTCCATTAAGTACTACTATACTTATACATTAGCTACTAGTGCTTATTTTTTAGGTACTAGTGCCTATTCGTTAGATACTAGTGCTTATTCTTTAGGTACTACTTATTCAATAGATACTAGTACTTATTCACTAGATACTAGGTCTTATTTATTAGATACTAGTACCTATTAAAAGACACTAGTATTTATTCATTAGATTCTAGTGCCTATTAAATTGGTACTAGTACTTATTCATTAGATACTAGTACTTATTAATTAGTTACTAGTATTTATTATTAGATACTTGTACTTATTAATTAGATACTAGTACCTATTAAATAGATACTAGTAACTATTCTTTTGTTACTAGTAACAAATTTTTACTAGTAGCTACTAGTTAATACTAGTAGCTAATGAATAAGTACTAGTATCTATTTAATAGGTACTAGTATCTAATGACTTAGTACTAGTATTTATTGAATAAATACTAGTATCTAGTAATAGGTACTAGTATCTAAAAAATAAGTAGTACCTAATGAATAACTACTAGTATCTAATATATATGTACTAGTCACAACTGGAATACACACTAGTCAGAACTGAATAGTTGATATCTGAATGACAGATGCCCATAGAAGTCAATGGCAAAATTTTTTAATTTGATACTAGTAACAAAAGATTAGTTACTAGTCACTATTGAAATAAGTACTAGTATCTAATGAATAAGTACTAGTATCTATTTAATAGGTACTAGTATCTAATGAATAAGTACTAGTATCTAATAAATAAGAATGAATAAGTAGTATCTTTAAAAATGTACTAGTACCAAAAGAATAAGCACTAGTATCTAAAGAATAGGCACTAGTACCTAAAGAATAAGTAATAGCTAATGAATAAGTACTAGTACTTAATGGAATAGATACTAGTATCTAAAAAATAAGTACTATAGTAAACTACAAAATAAGTTGCTATAAAAGTGACATTATTTGTCCTTAGAAGAATGTCTTTGTGGATATCTGAAATGACAATTATGGAAAGGAAGAATATCTGAAATGTTCTTTTTGACTAGGAAAATCTGAATTACAGATATCTGCAACACATATCCAGTCTAGCTGTTGTTAAAATGGCTTGCCATAAGGGCCATACCCACCATTGAGGTCCCCGAGGTCCGGACCTCTGTAATTTTTCTGTGTAGGCTATAATGAAGGTTGTGAAATAATTGCCTAACATTAACTCTAATGTGGGGACCTCAATGGTGGGGACGGCCCTGAGTGACAAGCGGGGAGAGAATGCACAGAATATTCTGTACTTTCACACCACAAATTGGTTTATCAACATCTAAAAAAGCTTATGACCTCTCCAAATCATATGACAAGAGAAAATTCCATGAATAATTTACATTTCAACATTTAGCAGACATGCGTTTAGCAGTTCATGTGTAACTGTCGTTCACCACAGGGATTTAGCTTATAGTCCAGTTGGGTAGTGCACATATTAAATAATACCGTTACCGAGGTGATAAAAGCACCAAATTTTACATGAAGACTCTTTAGGACCTCCTGAATGATTTCAGCCTAGGAGCCCAGCTGAAATATTGAAATTTAGTGTTAAATCACTTAAAAAACAATATTCATGAAAAATTTTTTTTTTTTTCATCTCAAGTAAAACTTTCAGGATAATGGCCTTTTAAGACCATTGAATAAGCTTCCTTTTGTTAATTTGTGCTCAGGCCAGTTGATCTCCCAAATTATAAGTGTAAAACAGAGTGCCAAGACACCTTATACCTAAAAAAAATAATCAAAAAGCCCTTAATAATATAGGCGGAATTAGTAAAAAAAAAGGCAGCAAAAATGCTTAAATGTTAAGAGATCTTGGTTTTCTCTTTTATTTTTCAATTCAACTAGGTCATTCATAGCTATTCTACTAAGTTCATAGTTTGGTCATAGTTTTATGTTAGGCTGCATCACGCACATGAACCCTTTCACACGTACGATTACACCGGTGTGATTAGAACGGTCAGTGCATGCACTGCTAAATTCAAATGTGCTTTCGCGCGTTGGCTGGCGCTGAGCCAGAGACAGGCGCGCTCAGAGCTGTCATATATCACAACTTTTCAGTGTTTTCAACCACATAATGTTTATTTTAGGTTTCAGACATATAAGTACTAAAAAAACAATACATTTAGAGTTTGTAAAATACACACTGATGTCAAAGGAAGAGGCAATAATAAACCTTTCCATAATTAGAAATGTTTTATTCATATCAGATACACATTGTGTAAGTAACTTTAAAGTTTACTCTATTCGTCTCCCAGTTCACCAGCCACTTACTATTTCGGGAGAAGTGGATGAATTCACGTGTTGTAAAATCCATCAGATCCGATTCTCTGAACTGCGTCTGCGGCACAAACTAAGATGGCGACGCCCATCGCGCATACAGCTCAACTAACGCGATCGTTATAAAGGTGTTTAAACAACAAAACACTTCCACTTGCATATATTTGACAATCGGAATATCAGATATTTCATGCCATATCTAACAAATGTGTGAATATTTTGAATAAAAAAGGAAAAATTACATAAAAGCAGATCAACATTCATTCAGCTCTGTTGTTGCTGCGGTGTGTCACGTGACAAGCAATGACGCGTCACCATGGAAACCATAAAGTGACACATTCTAAATAACGGTATAATAATAACGTTTATGCTTACATAACATTAGTTTCTGAAACTTCAACATGGAGCTGAACTGGGCTCTATGTATTATTTGCCAGAAAGACACATCTGAACCCCTGAGATGTACCTTGCAGACACCTGGGACAAGTGGTGATAAATCTCATGCCTATAGATCATTTCTTGCTAATGTCGAGCAATTCAGAGCGATTGACAATCTTCCAACTAAACTCTATTTTGGGAATGATGAAACTGCTACCAATTTTGCTTCACATTCTGCTTCTTGGCACAAATCTTGCCACCTAAAGTTTAACAATTCAAAGCTTATGAAAGCGACAAAGAAGAACGTGCGGAATGCTGTTGAATCTGGACAGGGAAAGCCAATGAAACGCCAACGACTGGATGTTCGAAAGTGCTTCTTCTGTGAGGGTGGCATAGATCAAGGTGCTCTCCATGAAGTATCAACATTTGATACTGACAGGAATATCCGAACCATGATCACTGAACTTAAGGACACAAGGCTTATGACAAGGATAATTGGAGGAGATTTAATTGCAATTGAGGCAAAATACCATTTACCATGCCTTGTCAAGCTGAGAAATTGCTACCGTGGACTCGCTAGTAAGAGTGACCAATGTCCAGAAAACATAGATGAAAAAATGAATGAGTCTCGCGCTTTCATTGAACTTCAGGACTACGTTGAAAAATGTGTTGATTCTGGAGTCCTTCTCTTTATGCTATCTGAGCTCCACTCTTTGTATGTAAATCGACTTCAGGAACTGGGTGTCAGGAAGCAAATCAACAAAACCAGATTGAAAAATCATTTGCTTCAATGCTTTCCCGATTCACAAGAACAATTTGATGGAAGGAATACAGTTCTTGTTTTCAAGGAGGGCATGAGAAATATGCTAAGGGAAGCTCTGAGGAAGAGAGATTTTGATGAAGATGCTCTCATCCTGGCAAAAGCTGCGAAGATTATTAGAAATGACATATTCAACCATACAGGCTTCAAATTCACTGGCTCCTTCCCAGAAAGATGTCAAGAAACCTCACTTCCTTCGAGCCTAAAGTCTCTTATCTCGATGATAATGAATGGCTCCAACTTGAAAGATCAAGAGAAATGTGAGTCTCAGGCTTGCCTCACAATGGGACAAGGCATTCTTTATAACACAAAGAAAAGGGCAACACCCACTGCTAGGATGACCAGACACAGCCTTGAACGTGAACCACCACTCCCTATTTACATAGGCCTTAATGTACATGTACAAACCAGAAGCAAGCAACTGGTCCAGCAATTAAACCAAATGGGTATTAGCATTTCATATGACAGAGTTATTCAAATTGAAGACTGGCTTGCTAAAGCCACTTGTGAACGCTTTGAAGTTGATGGTGTTGTGGTTCCAGCTTGTCTCCGGAAAGGGCTCTTCACAGTTGGTGCCCTTGATAACCTTGACTATGACCCAAGTTCAACCACTTCTGTAGGCTCCTTTCATGGTACTGGAATCAGCATGTTTCAGTTTCCAACTAAGGATGACTGTGGTGTACAGAGACCACCCATTATGATACCACCTTTTGAAAATAAAAATAAAACTCTTCCTGACATTTTTGCCACTGTCCCCGCTGTAGCTCTGAAAAATACTTCTGTTTCAGTGCCAGAGTGTAATGTAGTTACAGCTATGGGTTTATTGGATAATGCTAGAGAAGAGGAAAACAAGTGGGTCAATCATGCACTGCCACTTCTAGAGAAGAGAGAACTAGACAGTGATGATGCAGTTGCATGGTCTGCATATCATGCTTCTATGCAACCATTGGTGGAAGACCCCCCAGCAAAATGTGCGCTCCTTCCTCTGTTTTATGATAAATCTGCCACTCCAGCCATGATTAAACATGGCATGAATGTTCTTAGACAAGCTATTGAATTTCTTAATCCTGGACAAATCCCAGTTACTACATTTGACCAGCCTCTTTTCGCTCTGGCAAAGTTAGTGCAATGGAAATGGCCAGACACACATGGTGAAAGAGTTCATGTAGTTATGCTAGGTGGATTACACACAGAAATGGCCCTCTGGAATACACTTGGCGACCTCTTAGATTGCTCTGGTTGGACAACAGCACTCACTGAAGCAGAAGTAGCATCTTCTGGAAAGGCTGACTCATTTCTGAAAGCAGCACACCTAACTCGCACCAGGCATGCCCACCAAGTCACTCTACTGTCACTTCACAATCTACAGCAGGAAGCTTTTAGGCTTATTGCTGGCCCCAAAGATGAAGATACCTTTATCACTTGGAGAAATGACATGCTGAAGAGGAGTCCAACTTTCATGTATTGGGATCTAATACTAAGATATGAAACCCTCATTCTCATTTTTGTCAGAGCTCACAGAGAGAAGAACTTCCTTCTATATGTAGAAGTTTTAGAAGAACTCATCCCTCTATTTTTTGCCTTGGACCACACAAACTATGCAAGATAGGTGTCTGTCCACATCAGGGACATGAAGTCTTTGCCCAGTACCATCAAGGATGAGTTTGAAAAGCATTCACACTGGGTTCTCTCAAAGACATACAACAAGTTCTCTGCAATACCTTTCGACCAAGCTCATGAACAAGAGAATAAGATTGTGAAAGGTTGCGGTGGTGCAGTTGGTCTCACAGAAAACCCAAATGCTTTCAGACGATGGATGATCTCTGGACCAGAGTTGGGAAGATTGCTGAAAGAATTTGAAGAGGACTTTCTTCCTGAAAATGACATAGATAATCCTAAGAACTTCCAGCATCATGAACAGTGTCTTTCCACACAGAAGACATTTCAAAGACATGTAGCCAACCTGTCTGAAACTATTAAAAGAATGGGCAACCCTTTCTTGGATGATTTTAAAGATCTAGTCACTCTTGACAGCCGTAACTGTGCAGATGAATCTGTGGCTAAAACAGTGTTCATCTTAGAAGACACAGGCAAGAAACAATATCAACAGTTTGTCACAAAGGTGCTTACTGATCGCAGCCAATCCATCCATGATCCAATCAAAAGGAATTCGCTGCAACTCTTCAAGCAAACTCGACGCAAGACATTATCTACACATGGGAAGAAGATTAAAATGCTCCAGAACAACGTGACACTATTTGGTCAGCTGTATATTGCAATGCAAAGTCGTGAGAGTGATTTGGATGAATTCTTTGCACATGAAGTACAGTCCTTCCCTCCTTCCCTCTCTGACTTTGGAAAGCTTCACCTGCCAGGCACAAAGTCTGACTTACTTCAATGCCTTGAGCTCCCTCGGCAATCACAGCCACCCTCATGCTTTGACTGCAAAATCTTGGATGGAGCGGTCATTGTCCACAGTCTGTCTACTAATACAGTGAACACATTTAATGAATATGCAAGTAATGTTTTCATCCCTTACCTGCAGAGGCAGCTACAGGATACACAAAGGTTGGATATTGTATGGGATGCATACATCTCGGACAGTTTGAAGGAGTCCACACGTCAAAAGAGGGGTCAAGGTGTACGCAGAAAAGTGTCTGGCCAAACAAAGCTGCCAGGCAATTGGATGGATTTCCTACGTGATCCAATGAATAAGAAAGAGCTTTTTGCCTTTCTGACATCTAAGACTGAAGAGTTCAACTGGCCCCCAGACAAATCTCTGTATATCACATCAGGGCAAGCTGTATCTTCATTTGGTTCCAGCAGTAACATGAGCAGTTGCAATCATGAAGAGGCAGACACCAGGATTGTGGTTCATATACAGCATGCCCTGGAGCAAGGAGCAAAAACTGTCCATGTGCGTACTGTGGACACTGATGTCATTGTGATTCTTGCAGGTTTATTCCATGATTTACTTGTGATTCAACCTTTGACTGACATCTGGGTGGCTTTTGGCATGGGCAAAAAGTACAGATTTTACCATGTCAATAGCATATGTAAAAGTCTGGGTAAGGACAAGTCTCAAGCACTGTTGATGTTCCATGCCTATTCAGGGTGTGATACAACATCTGCTTTCACTGGGAAGGGTAAGAAGTCAGTTTGGCGGACCTGGCAAGCCTATGATGAAGCCACTTAAGTATTTGCTTCCCTTGCCAGAAATCCATTCCTAAAATTAGATGCTTCTTCATGGCAGTTCCAAAAGCTTGAGAGACTGACTGTCATCTTGTATGACAAGTCCAGTTCTTCAAGCTCCATTGTCCAGAAGAGGAAAGAACTCTTCTGCCATGGGAGTAGGACAATGGAGAAACTGCCACCCACCCAAGATACTCTACTGCAGCACATCAGACGGGCAGTTTATCAGACTGGAATCTGGGCGACCAGCACACTCTCACAGCAAGGTATTCCTTCTCCAATGGACTATGGATGGACCAAGGAATCAGGGTCTTGGGAACCAATTTGGATGACACTTCCAGAAGTCCCCACAGCCTGCAGAGAACTAATCAAATGTTGCTGTAAGGGGGATTGTTCCACCTGCAAATGTGGCAAAGCAAGTCTAGACTGCTCACCTCTTTGCAAATGCAACTGTAACGATTCATAATGATCAATTACAGCCTTCTTAGGTCAATTCGACCTCTTAGATTGCTCTGGTTGGACAACAGCACTCACTGAAGCAGAAGTAGCATCTTCTAGAAAGGCTGACTCATTTCTGAAAGCAGCACACCTAACTCGCACCAGGCGAATGATCAATTACAGGGCCAATAAAGACCATATTGCTAATACTTTAACATGTATTGAAGCTTTTGTTATGTAAAAGTTCATAAACATAAATGAACATATAAAATGTTAACTTTGGGATTCATTTGAATACTTTATCTTGTGCAGGAACTCAAAAAATCGCTGTGTTTTGAAGCATATTTCATTGATAATGATATACTTCTAATATGACATGTTACAAAAAAAATTTCCGAGGGCTCCTAGGCCAAAATTACACTATAGACCCTAAGGAAACACCATGCAAAATTTGGTGCTTTTATCATCTCGGTAACGGTATTTTCACTACACCACCGGACTATTAGTGATCCACTTGGTTGTTTTTCGAGTAACCATCTTCTACACGTAACTTGTGCAATGATTTTCACTCACCTCTAGATGTCTCTCTCAACAGCACAACAATACATTCAAATTATTTATTTGATTTATTTACCAGTTAATACTTTGCAACTGCAACTGCAAAAAATTATTCCACAATATTCAACACAATTTTACTGAAAAAAAAAAAATATATATATATATATTTGAAAATAATATAAATTTGACAGGACACCCTGCTGGCCCAGTGCCCTGGGCAAGTGCCTGATACTGAGTAATATTAATAAACAACATATACTTACTAAAGGGTTAGAGATTGGTTTAGGGTTAGTTGCATGTAGCCTAATTATGCATCATTTACTGTAATCACTATACTAAGTACCTACGTGTGTAACAAATGTCAAATAAAGTGTTACCAGAAGAACAATATGCCATAGCGGGACTGCAGGAAGGTTGAGTAAATATTTTTTACATTTCATTTAGGCAGAAGCAATGATCTCATTAAAGCAGTTATTACAAGTTGTGATCATATTGATTACAATAGAACATTTGGCAGAGGTGCATTTTGATTCATTAGTGTCCGAATAAGTTTTTCATCCTCAAGGTCTAGTGTCAGCAGTTTAAATGTGGATGCTAGTCCATTTTTGTTTATGCGAGTGATCCACAATTCTGCTGTTATTTAATCAGAAAGTCTTGTGTGTCATTTTGTAAGTTTTCCTCTTCTTTGATTGCTTTTTGTTTTGGAGTCAAACGTAAGAGGTTTTGCAATGCACATGACCTTTTATGTCGTGCTGTTTATGTTGGTTCTGCTGATGTCATTGTGGGTGTGCATGTTGTTTCTGCTTCTTTCAAACTGGGTCTGGCCCTGACCCTAAATCACACTGTTTTTTTCAGTCTCTTTGATGACAAAGTTGAGAATGTGTCAATGATATCAGCCTCCCAAGATCCTCGAGACAAGATGTCGAAATGGCTCTCCTTAACATCGGATTTACTTCATTAAGCTTGTAAGGGGAAAACATATTCAAGGGTCTGAGGATGTTCAGTCAGCACTCACTCCCACAAGGCTTAACACACTTCCACATTCCTTTATTCAGGAAAAACATGGTCATTTGGTTAGGTTGTTCATAAAAGCCCCCACTCCATGCAGATGGTTATTTAAGGACATGGGCCTGATGTTTTTAGCGCTTTATTCCCTCAAATGGGCTAGCATTTTTTGAAGCTAAATGTCCAACTGGTTTGTTTTTGTCTAATTTGGGCTGAAAACACAAACACAGAAGCCCCTCTGTGAATGGAAACATAGATGCACATTGCTTCTGCTGGACAATAAAACAACCACCTGTCATACAGCAGAAACGTCACTTGCTGTTTAGTGACATGCACAACTGGACGCTTGTTTAAGTCACGTGCAATGTAACCATAACCCAAGCTCTTTTTCTTAACAATTTAAAAACAAAAATCAAATATAGGGAGTTTTACTGTGTGGGTTAGCAAAGATCAAATTATTTAAGATTCTAAATACTAGTTACCAGCTGAGAAAGAGAGAAAAAGAACGAATACTTCTATGATAAATCTCAAATCGTGGCATTGTAAAACACCAGTGTGCTAAAAATGAGACTAGCAACGAATTGTTAACTAAAAAAAAGGGATGTAAATAATTGTATCTTATATGGAGCTCTTCCATTGAAATTGGATCAACAATTGTTCTTTTTTTGAGATCTTGACTGTATTTATTGTTAAAGGTCATTTCTCAAAAGATCTGGAGGTATCAAAATCATTTGTAAGTGCAACACACACACACACATTGAAATATTGCATTGATGAACAAATGTGTTTACTTTTATCTTGGACTCTCTTAAGCGAAATAGCTCTATATCCGTCAGTGACATAGAGATGATAAACTTTGTCGTTTTAGATGATGCTGACTACCAACATGAGAAAGGAAGGAAACAGAAATTAGGAGTTTTGATACATGATCGAGGGTGATAATGTAATTTGGATTTTTTTAAATCGTATTATGTTTGATACTAGCTGCTTATTCAGTGTTAAAGACTTAGGCCTTGAGAAAATAGTCCTACATCTCCTACATAGGCTAGTCTAACAACATTTAGACTTTCAGATTATTAATCCAAAATTGCAATGTATTCTTTGCATTCATGCCTGAGGTTTTTGATAGAGGAGCGGAGTACTGTTACTGGTATGACGCCCGTGCCGTTTTATTTACGTCAGCAGATACTCGAGCTTCCACACGGACAACTCTGTCACGTGACACTCAGAGAAAATCTCCACGCGCTGAAGAAAAAAAATAAAAAATGATGCAACAACGTAAGACAATTGCGTGGATGATGTCTCACAAAACTCCCTTCAGAGACCCTTGGAGAGCTCAGCGGTTGACACATTATTAAAGCGCCCTTCTCCAGCTGAGTGTCACATCCTGTGGCCCATTCATAAACTCCGCGGCAAGGCCACGACAAAAGGCCTCGAGACGCGCGTCGAGGAGAGGGGGAGACGTGTAGATGATCATGTCGTTTACCCGAGCGGCTATTATTATTCTAGGAAAGGGCCTGGGCAATGACAATAGCGGCAGTCTCGAGCTTTCCAAAACGGTGTCCCGTCCTGACCTGAGTGAGGTCACGTATCACAGTGCGAGCGCACGCGGTGCCACATTGATGGAGGATCGCGCGCACTCTCACCTCATTACAGGCGCCAAATAAACGCGTCAAATGAATGCCAGACCAAAGGACTGGGACGCGACAATTTGGCATCCTAAATTGGTTGTATAAGAGTTTTCAAGGGGGAACTTAATGAATGAGGAGCTTTGTTCGTCCCGTCCTAAAATAAATCACAAATTTCAAACCCAACATAAAGCTTAATAGGTTGGTCTTCCGTCTATTAAAAACTAAAACTGCAAGGAAAATGAGATAGATTTGAAGAGATAACTTCAAATACTTTAACTTTTTTGTTGTAGTGAATGAATGCCATGATCCAGAATGAAGTTGAATTGTTCATATGAGTTCAAATTAATTATTAGGCTCCTCTACTGTCAATGTAGTCTACTGCCAGGTTCAACTATAAGACCATAAGTTGAGTTGTATTGGTGGAATTTACAATAATAACAATAAATAGGCTACACACACTAATATATACATGCAAATTGGAATCTTATTGTAAATACAATGTAAACCAGTTTAAGGGTGATCATTTCAAAATAACATAGATGTACAATGCTGCTGAGTTGCTTGATTGAATCTATGGAGAAGACACTTTATTATTGTTAATTCGGATATGATTCTTCTGGGGTAGTAAACACACTTTTCCCCCAACCATTATGTAGCCTACATTATGTTCTGATATAAACAGTGACGCATTTTACGCGCTGTGTTCAAGGAAACACCTCGGACTGGATCTCCACCAGCCAATCGGAGTCGAGGGGGGTCATTTAAGAAATCATTGATATTGCCAATGCGTCAAACACAAGCGTGTCAGCGGGACCCGGTGCGCGTATAAATACCGCGAGGCGACCCGGAGTGAGCTAGTCATTTAGAAGAGCGCAAAGACAGCGAGGAACTCCTCATTTCACTTCAACCGATATTTATTTATTTATCTATTTATTCTGAGCCTTGCTTTGGGATGAACAGACTGCTTCTGAACTTTTTCTGGGTGGCAGCATTCAGCGCACTCCTTTCAGCGCCGGGGCTCCGCGCTTCTCCAGTGGTTGGGCAGGAACCTATTCGCTGCGCCCCGTGCTCCCCGGAGCGGCTGGCCGAGTGTCCTGCGGTGGATGCCGGCTGTGAGGAGGTGCTTCGAGAGCCCGGCTGCGGCTGCTGCCTCGCCTGCGCGCTGAAGAGAGGGGACCCTTGCGGGATCTACACTGCGCCCTGCGGCACGGGGCTCCGCTGCTTGCCGAAACCCGGAGAAGCCCGACCCCTGCACGCTCTCGCCCGAGGACAGGCGGTGTGCACTGCGACCCCCGAGCCTGACCAGAGCCAAAGCGACACAGCGCCAGGTACCAGCGTCTCATATACTGCACTATAGCCGGCCATCCAAACAGTAGCTAGACCATTGCAGCTGTCGATGATTCAACCGCTGACGAGATTTCATCAGCGCTAACAAACCAGTTGGATGTTTCAGATATATAGATAAACAATATTTGTTTAAGCGAATATATCGCCGCTTTCAAGAGGTCGACTATGCTAAATAAAAAAAATAAATAAAAAAATGTCTGCAACATTAATATAAATGTACCCCAAAGGCGCGTGATTGGTCGAGCAAAAAAAAAAAATAAAAAGCTCAATTTAAAAAAAAAAAAAAGTTTTTTTATGACATGTACATCTATAAAGAAAATGATAGGGCTACAAATGTTAAGACTTGACTCAACATAATGATCAATAAAGAATTGCCGCCCGAATCTAATTTGAACAGAATGTGCGTGAGCTACGTTCCGTTGTCATGGTTACCTCCTCTGCGAAGGGGAACGCGAGTCGGCGACTTGTTTTTTTTTTATCCCCTATTTTGGAGACAGGTGGAAATATACACATATGTGCTCTTACTAATTTATCAGCTTTTAACATAAACGTTTGAAAACCCAACCTGAATGTATCTATAGAAACAATTGAAAACTTGAAAAAAAAAAAAAAAACTTTTTCTACACGGTTCACTCCGGGCAACCACTCCAATAATTCTCACCATGCTTTTTCTTTCAGATCATCCCGAGACTCTCAACGGGGCAACGGCAGTGAATGAAGGCAGCTCAGCGGTCTTCGTGCCCGGGCACGGCAAGCCCTTCGACCCGCGGGTCATCACCGCTAAAGAGAGCATGAAGGCCAAAGTCAACGCAATACGCAAGAAACTGGTGGAGCAGGTGAGCTTCAGGCACCTCAGTTTTTTTACATGTCCCAAATAAATGCGTAAAGGTTTAGTCAGCTATATAAAACGAGAATCCGGTACCATGTGCGGCCACAAGAGGGCAGTATAGGGTTTCTTGAATTTATCTTATAGGCACATAGGGCAAGGCAAGAACCCGAGTCATGCATGGCTTGATGCATTTTCCAGAGCTAAACATTAAAATAATAAAAGAGTTAATAAAAATAATTAAAATGCTGACCTTTATTATTAGTAGTAGTAGCATTAGTAGTTGTTGTAATTAATAATAATTTGTTGTTGTAAAATATTAATAACCACCAAATAAAAGTTTAGAAATCTAAAAAAAATCTATATTTTATTCATTGTCTCTAAATGATCATATTTTCTCTCTCTAGGGTCCTTGTCATATTGAGCTGCAGACAGCCCTTGACAAGATCACCAAATCACAGCAGAAACTGGGAGACAAAATGAACAGATTCTACCTTCCAAATTGTGACAAACATGGTCTATACAAAGTCAAACAGGTAAGCAGAGTCTTGTGTGCAAATATTACTGAAACCAAACCAACGAGTCCTGATTTCACACTGAGAGTTTGTGTGTTTGTTTGTATATAAAGCTTAATGTGTGATATTCAACAACACGATGATATACGTGTGATGGCCGAGTGTTAGAACAACACTCGACTGAGAACTCGGCTGTGCATGCAAGCTTGTGTTTCTAGAGAATGAAATAACCCGTCTCACTCTCTCTGTCTGGTTTCCCCCGCAGTGTGAATCGTCTCTGGATGGTCAGAGGGGGAAGTGTTGGTGTGTGTCATCCTGGAATGGGAAGAAGATTCCTGGATCAAGTGACATGCCAGCAGATGCCGAGTGTCCCGAGGAACTCAACCACTGATCTGTCACACACACACACAGTGTGGGACCTAACCAGCTCAACCACTGATCTCTCTCTCTCACGCATACAAACACGTTATACCACTGAATTTTATCATTATATTTTTAAAAAAATATCTTAGTATTTATTTATTGTTAGTGGTGATATTTAATTCAGGTACACTGTTTTTGATTGGTAAATTCCCTGAACTCTCCAAAAAAAAAAAAAAAAAAAGGAAAAGAAAATCTATTTTTCTGTAAAGAAAATATGTATTTTACATGAAGTACCCATACTTATTTATTTGAACTGAATGTATTCATCTTGATATCTGGATAAGAATATTTATTCCTTATGCCTTATACATATTTTTGTATGGTGTAAATCTGTATATTTGATGTATATAGATTACTGTGTCTCTTAACTTAAACTTCCTCCGGGCTTGCTTCGTTGAAAGGAATGAAATGGAAAAAAGCACTGCATGACCAAACCTCTTTGTCACTGTCCGTACATTGCCATATTTTTATACTGTATATGTTTTGTTTTTC
This sequence comes from Scardinius erythrophthalmus, assembly GCF_964197995.2. Lineage (NCBI taxonomy): Eukaryota > Metazoa > Chordata > Actinopteri > Cypriniformes > Leuciscidae > Scardinius > Scardinius erythrophthalmus. Next base: position 31,437,538 of record NC_138231.1, read on the forward strand.
TATTATTGTATTTTATTCATTCATTTTCATTGTTTTTGTTTTAAACTGATTGAGATTAGATCATTCTAGATCTCCCCCCACTTTTTTTTTTTTCAAAAGTATTGCTCTTCACAGCTTTTGAAACGGGTAACTGCCTGTTCCTACCTCCGGCTTTTAAGTTAAGGGCTCAAGTGGGCTATTTTTATGTTTGTAAAATACTTGCCTGTATGATCAAAGTGATATTGCAGTCTTATTGTATTTGTCAATCATAGGCTGTTTGTGTTGTCTACATACTGTGGTCCATTTATTTTGATAAAAATTTTTTTTTTTTGCGATGCAACGTCTACACTGACGAAAAGAGATTCAGACGTTGCTTCACTCAGACGTTGCTTCACTCCAAAGCATTTGCTTGTGTGTATAACATAATTTTCATGGTTTGTAACTGTAAGTCATTGTGGGTATAAAAAAAAACTATTTAATAAATCATCTTTACAAGCACACAGTGTCAGTCATTTAAACTTGCCCTCGGGTCAGACGAGGAGCTGCGGTCAATCAAACTCAATTAGCAATGTCAGGACAAAACAACAACACCTGAGCATAATGGGAAACCTGTTAACACAAAACCACAAAGTGCAAAAAAAATCTCCATTTCTCTCTCTCGATTTCTCCTGCCAAGCTTGATTATGTTCAGTCTTGTCTATATTTAAAACTGCCTGGAGGCAGAACCGTGTATGTGTGCACATATGTGTGTCCTTATCGTGGTAATCTCAAATGGAGCGGACTAACTTTAGCTCAGTATTTTGGGGAACCGGGCTCCACTCTCTACGGTGCCTTTGACCTGTGCTGTGTTTGTGCTGTGGTACGCCCTTCTCCTTTCGCCAGATGACCAGCCTCTGTGGCACCACACTTTACACCTTTATCTCATTTTTGTAAACCGCAGGAGACAATATTTTGTTGCCCAACCCCATGAGTAAATTATTTGATTGGATCAAACCAAACAAACACAATGTGCAAGTAATGCTGCATTGAAACACCTTTCTTGTGGTTTTACAATTAGCATTTTCATGGCATCCAGAATATTCTAGAATTCATTATTATTAAATTAGGGGTGGGGGGTTGGGGTACCATCCAGAGTATTTGACCTCATCCACATGAGCAATTTCATTTCATGAATTGTGGCATCGCAGCTTCTTTTTTGAGAATTGGCTGCGCTGACATGGCTCGGACAAGCGAATAACTATGCTAATGTGAATGGGGTCTCTGTGTGTAGATTTGAGGAGTAATGACCTGTGTGGGGCTCAAGCTAGAGTGTGAAATGAAGCGGTTCAAAGATGTTGACCCTGTTACACACATGAGATTTTAAATCTCCATTGCCCACCCCCCCGGCACTCTGTTATACTAATGACAGAATTACTGTGGCTAATGTGAAAGAACCATTGTTTTTGAAACTCTTAACGGTGACACTAGCCACCTTATCTAAATGAATGAATAACACTAAAGGCAAATCAGAACTATATGAACCACATATGCTCTGTGTGCTAGGGTTTAGTTCACCCAAAAATGATAATTCAGTCATTTGTGACCCTTATGGCATTCCAAATTTTTTATTCTGTGAAACACAAAATAAGATATTTTGAAGGACTGCTTTTTAAAGACCCAGAACAACATTGGACCTCAATGGACAAAATGAAAGAATGTGACAGAATTTTCATTTTAGGGTGAACAATCCCTTTAATTTTGTAGAAGCTGTGAAATTACAATCTGTCATCCTGTAAATAGAAATAGTGTTTACATTTTTTATTAAAAAAAAGAAGGCATTAAATACAAATTATATTTGAACAAAAACATTTCCTTTCTTGAAGAAAGTGATAGCTGTATAATTTCTAGTTTAGTAACATAAAAAGCTTTTTAAAGAATCAAAATTATTTTAAATGAAAAAAACAAAAAACAAGAAGCAAATACCCGTGAACGGAGGGATCTTTAAAAGTGACTTGCGGGTGAATGACCCTGGCATTGCACAGAATGAGGGTGGCAAGCTTTCTTGAAGATCAACTAGCTTGAACATTGACCTTGATGTTCTTTGAAACACAAGCTTGGCCTCAGCTTTACTTAATCTTAGCGTTCACTTTACGTTCGCTTAATTTAGCTTAGGTTAGCTAAAGTTAAGCTTCGATTTAGCTTAATTCATACCATAGAAGGCCTACACATAACCTGAAGATTTAAACTAAAGAGTTTTACAGAAAATGATTCGAGGACCGCATCTTTGCTTAGCTAACAAAAGACACCTAGTACTCAGAACTGTCGATAAACAACAAATCTAAAACAAAAATCAAAGACTTTAGTGATTATATTCCCAAAAATATGCTGAGTTCTATGTTTTCACTACTGTGCAATCAACGGGTCAATGAATTGTTCTCAAAGACATATAGTTTGGATCAGCTTATATTTCTTTCTTGGATAAATAATCTTTTTAGCATAAAGTTCACATGCCTTTTTAGACATTTAGCTGGCCTGAAACAAAATATATATTCATATAAAAAAAAATACAAGACACAATTACAAGTTAAGGAAGGGCTAATAGCTTAGCATACTCGTACGCTCTTTCCCCATAATCAAGTCAGATAAGGTGTAGCACCAAACATTTTTGTTTGTCTTTTGTTTAGCTGTTTGGGAGGGGGTGAGCTTTCTTCCGACGCTATGCTAATAAGCTAACGTGTGGGCTACCTCTCTGGCACCCTCCACCTTTCAAGTCTTTTCTCAGGAGGTCAGTTTTGAGACAACAACACAAGCCCTGGTTGTCTAACATGGCTGCCATGTTAGCCTGTAGCTTTCCTACTGGGGTTGAATATCGATATTCAGAGAGACAGAGAGCGAAAAAACCCGCATCATTTAGCAACACAATTCTGCACGGGTTTCATTAAGGCATTGATTTCAAAAACTGCCATAGCTACACCGATTTCGGTAATTCAGGGCACTGTAGCGTTACGGTTACATTCAAACCCATAAAAAAGAAAAGAAAAAAAGACGTCGCGCGAGATACATGCTTTCAGCAAATGCCTAGAAATGTGAAGGACAATGAGTCAGCGTTTGGAGCAACGATCTTATATTCAAAGTGCCTCATGATGTTTTGAAAGTGAGATAATGCCCGTGTGGATATATTTTAGGGGCATATCAATGCTGTCCTGACGACACAAGCAAACAGCTCTGCGTCCCATGTGAGATAATATATACTTTTCAAAAGGGCATTGATCTAAGTATGTCCTGGTATAGAATCGTTTACAATTGGAATTTTTTTTTTTTTATCGTGTGATCAAACTGTTGGCCATACTAACAGGCTGGAGGACATGTTCAGGAGGGGCCAAAGTGCATGAAGTGCTTGTGCTTCAGATGGAGTCTATGGCTAGAGCCGCCTAGTGTCACTGAGCATGCCCAGTTTAAACGACCCTACATCAGGAGGGCGGAAACAGGAAGTGGGACTAAGAGAGAGCCGCTGATAGTCATGGCAGATATCAATACACGCAATAGCAAAAGAGAGAGACTACCTATGCACACGGAACAAGTACACAACGTCCATCACATACACAAGAGTACATATGCTCAGACTTAGCGTGCGCTACTGAAATTTGCTTGCACTTTTTGATTATGTTCACACTTCCCTCTCGGGATACAGTCCAAAAACAGAAGACATGACACTCTCTCTGTGTCCTCCTCTCGTTCTCCCCACTCTCCTGAAGTGTAAAGTGAGTTGCTGGTCACGTGAGTCCATGCCTCAGCATACAAGTGGGAGGTCAGCTTTGGGACAGCACTTTTGAATCTGTATTCATGTAGTTCTTCAGGGGAGATATCCCTCTTTGTCTCCCTGTTTCCACCGCTCGGCCTCTCTCTCCTCTTCACTTCGTCTCCATGTTAAAGCAGTAGACTTTCTCCTTTTCTTCATAGCTGGGTATAGACTGTCCATACTTGTCCACGCACCAGCAGTGACCTCTTCTGCGCCCCTTGGATGGACGGCACTGCGGGGAGAGTGGGTGAGACAGGAAGAGAAATGCATAACCATATGATATTTGGACGAGTATATGCAAAACAGACAACATGCTCCAAATGGAAGAGACAGTGGCATAAACACACATTTCTCATCGCATCGCACTTAGGTGAGAGAGAGTAACACGAATACTAGAGCCAGAGAGAGAAAGAGGGAGAGAGATTGTGGTAAAGGAATGCCAGAGGGGATTCAAGGGGAAGTACATG